>NC_134953.1:83131495-83436495 GCF_965638725.1 Aptenodytes patagonicus | reverse complement strand
TTTTACTACAGTGATAACAATTATTTACTCTCTAGTTGGTCCAATACTTGCTACTATTAAGTTTATTCTCTTCTAACTCGTTATTTTTATAAATACATTTCACATCTAAAAATTCAGCATTACCTTAAGAGTCAGCACAACTATTTAGGGCCTGTGATTCTCTACCTAGCAGTCTTTTCCACATTTCTTGCTCCCGTTAGGTACTCGGTCTACCGCTTTACCTCCATACGTCTTCCATCTTCAAGGAGGGATCACCTCTGCAAGTTGTATTCCTGGGTAGAAAGCAACTGAGCTCCACTCATCTCAATGGACCCTCTGCTTCCACACCTGCACACAAAAATAAAAAGCAAAAAATATTGTTACATCAGACACTACAAAGCCCCTCACAATAATTTACATTGCTACCAATAAACCACACAGTTAGGCCCCCCTGGTTCACAAGCTGGTCCTCTACAACACTGGTGACCTACTCCGACTCCCCACACTCTTCAACTGCAAGATCCTCATTCATCTTCCCATGACTGTGCACTACACAACATGCCTCCCTGCAATGACATGCAGATGGCACATTCCAGAACAGTGCTCCCCAGGAACAGCATTCCCAGGGGCATCAAAAATTCACCCTCCCTGCGAAAACCCTGGCCCACACACCTGACTTCTGCCCAAACATTGGTGATGAACATCACCTCACAGAGCAGCCGGGACCAGGGAAAAAAAAACCCAGCTGGGGGAAAAAAAAAAAATCCCCCAGCTGGGGTTTTTTTATTCTAGTTTTTCTAAATGGCTGAAAAGAAAAAAAAAAATCTTAGCTTCACACACAACCTGCAAAGACATTATTAACACCACCACCACACAACCATGCAAGGCTAGATACAGTCATCACACACCACTCATTCAGCTACCTCACCAACCACCCCTCACTCTCAACTGATCCATTCTGTCACCAGCCTGCCACAACAGGCCACTGGCCCATACCTGCAGCACTCCCCAGGGGCCTCAAAAATGGCCCTGCCTATGAAAACCCCAGCCTGAGCCCAACCTCTGCCAAAACATTGGCAATGAACATCACCTCACAGACTGGCCAGGACCAGGGGAAAAGAAACAAAACCAGCCAGGGAGAAAAAAAAAATCCCCCAGCCAGTTTTTTTTCCCTTACAGGTGTTTTGTTTTGTTTTTTTTTTTTTTTTTAAACATTACATGCAACATTAAATACAACCTGCAATGAAACACCTCACACATACAAGGTTAGGCACATTCAGAAGCTAACACTCCTTGAACAACCAATCACTCCACCCCTCACTCAAAACACAATTGTTTCACCACCCACCTGTCACAATGGCATATTGCCCCACTTCTAGAGCCATCCCTGGAACTGTCTCGCCATGCACCTCAAAACAACATTGCCGCTCCATATTATTCCAAAGTTTCAGCCTTCTTACCAGCAAGCCAAGGAAGATGCTTGGCTTCAATTTGTATGCTCTGGTAAGACTCACTTGAGTATTTTCTCCTGTGATCCAAATCACCCTAGGCCACCAGAAAAACACAACTAAAGGGATGCTACACCCTGCTTGCCAATACCTACTGGCTATCCAAAAACACTGCCCAAACCACCTCCACCCAAACAGGCCATGCTAATCAAACCTTGTAAAGCGAGTCACCTGGATGCTGACCAATAGCTTGACAAGACCAAAGGTCTGTCTTAGTTTTGCATATGCCTTCTAACTACAGCTGGAAAAAAAACCAAACGCCAGATATTGAGCCCCACATATACAAGTTAGGCAAAATGCAGCATTAAACCCGCTCAACTACCATGCAAACTGCCACTCCCAAAAGGCCAGAGCCCAACCTCTAGCACCCACAAAACACAATTAAAGTAACTGTGGCAGCTGTCTGCAGCTACTTGCCCAGAGATGGACTGTACAGTCTTTGCCTAAAGAATCTGGCCAGATCAACATGTAATGATATCACCATCAAGCTGTGCTACCCCATTTTAAACATTGCTGCGCTCCTGGGCAGGGCAGCTCCAACCCAGACACGCATATGGAGACCTCACACAGACACCACAAACAACATGACCGCAAGACATGGGAAGACCACAAGTGAGAAAGACTCCCAGAGGGAAGATGCCTCCAGCAAAGAAACCCTGCAGTGCCATGACAGCATAGATGCTCTAGAGCATCCCTGGGAAAAAAGTGAGGCAACTGACGCAGCCCATGAGACAAAACTATCATCAAAAACAGAAAAATAGATGCATGAGAAGCCAGGTTTTAAAACCTAAGACCATTAAGGATGCAGGGATAAAACCCCTGAAGACAACTATGGAAACAGAACTCTCAAGGGCAGAGCTGTGGGCACCGCCTGGCTTGCCACCGCAAGAGATGACCCCTCAAAAACCATCTACAGTGCCATTCATGCCAGACAAGTCCATGCTTTAAGCTACAATAGCAAGATAAGAAGGGCTCAACAGGCACTATGCTGATGAGGCAATGCACCTGGAGACCCTTGGGAGGGCTACCAAGGTGCCTGCTGATCACAAAAAGCAATGGCAACATAAAAACCTGAGAAAGCTATAGTATAACACACAGAGGAAAGACTACAGAAAAGTACACAACACCACAGACACAGGCTGGAACTGCCCGGCCCTGCCTATGCTACCGTCATGATAAGTAACCTACTCCCTTTACCTTCAACTACTCCTGGACAGTCCTCACCCCTACACTGACTTCGTAACTGCTCCTTGCAATTCCCAACCTTGTTCCCTCCCATGCCCTGGTCCCTTAACTTAGCTTTCAGAGGGCCGGGGATCTGAATACATCCTCAAAAAAAAAAAAAAATAACTGGGATGTTGCTGCAGTCACCCAGTTCATCTGCTTCATCTGGGAAAAAAGCCACAAAACAGTGCTGGTATTCAGCATCACACTGGTTACTGCCAACCTCTTCCACAACACCCTCCTCCTCAAAAATGCCATAGTGCTCTGCTCATTGTCTCCATGCCGATTCCAGAGTCAGATGCTGCAATTGTCACTCGTGGCACCTAAGATGCCAAGAGACAAAGTTACCATTGCACTTGTGAGATATCACCAGTCCCGTGCTCCTCCTCTCTACTACCCAGCTCGCCTCTAATGATTCCAAACGCAGCCAGCACAGCTCCCGCAACGCCAAGGGGTAAATGCTTCACCAAGATGCCATGTAATACTTTGCTACTAAATGGTGACCCAGCCCACAAACACCTCACCTTCTCAGACCGCTCCTTAGCGGGTGGCTACACCCCTCCGAGGCTGCCCGTGACATGTGGAAAAACTAAAGCAAAAGGTACATGCTGAGATACTGCCCAAAACTGCAGCCTGCCTGCAGCAATTCCCATCTGCCGCTCCTTTACCTTGGCCGCTTTAGCACCCAAACTCCATCATTTGGGGCTACCACACTGAAGCTTGTGTACCACTCATAAAACCCAAACAACAGGCTATGTTTTTAACTATAACCATCAATACAACGCCTGAAAAAATAACTGCTACTTCAGCTCACTAGTCATTGCTCACCTTGCCTGAGTCTGCTCTAGTACCCATATCCCGCTTCGCTCATTGTTTTGCACCTTCAAAAAACAAAAACCATTATGCAGTCATATAGCCACAAGATTAATCTTCCCTCCAACACCACAGGCTGACCCACCTTATTCATAGAATCATAGACTACCAGGTTGAAGGGACCTCAAGGATCATCTAGTCCAACTTTCTTGGCAAAATCACTGTCTAAACAATATGACCCAATACCCTGTCCAGCTGAATCTTAAAAGCATCCAACATTGGGGAATCCACCACTTCCCTGGGGAGATTATTCCAATGGATGATTGTTCTCATTGCGAAATATTTTCCTCTTGTGTCCAATCAGATTCTCCCCAGGAGAAACTTGAACCCATTACCCCTCATCTTTTCCATGTGACTCCTTGTAAAAAGGAAGTCTCCATCATCTTTGTAGCCACCCTTTAAATACTGGAACATGGTGATAAGGTCTCCTCTAAGCTTTCTTTTCACGAGGCTGAACAAACTCAGCGCTCTCAGCCTTTCCTCATATGGCCAGATTTCCAGTCCTCTGATCATTGTTCTGGCCCTTTTCTGCACTCTCTCCAGCCTGTCCATGACTTTTGTATAGCGGGAACCAAAACTGAACACAGTATTCCAGGTGTGGCCTGACAAGCACCGAGTACAGTGAGATAAAGACTTTATCTCTGCTGGTGATGCCCTTGTTCATGCAGCCCTACATCCTATTGACTTTCTTTGCCACAGAAGCACACTGTTAGCTCATATTAAGCTTGTTCTCCGCCAGGACCCGAGGTCCCTTTCCACAGCAGCTCCCCAGCTGGGTAGATCCCAGCCTGTGCTGTACTCTGGGATTATGTTTTCCCAGGTGAAATACCCTAAATTTGTCTTTGTTGACCTTCATAAGGTTCTTGTTAGCCCACACTTCTACCCTATCCAGGTATTTCTACAGGGTGGCTCTCCCCTCTAAAGTGTCCGCTTCCCCACTCAGTTTGGTATCATTGTCCGACTTCAGAGTACACTTGATCCCATCACCGAGATTACTAATTAAAAAGTTAAACAGTGTCAGGCCCAATATCGATTCCTGGGGGACCCTGCTTGTGACAGGTTGCCAGTTTGAAAAGGAGCTATTAACCACCACCCTCTGGGTGGTGCCTGTCAGCCAGTCCCCCACCCACCGCACAGAAGGCTTGTCTAGACCGTAACACATGACTTCATCTAGGAGGAGGCTGTCAGAAACCATATTGAAAGCCTTGGAGAAATCCAGGTAGACAGAGTCCACTGCTCACCCCACATCAACTGAACAGGTTACTTTGCCTTCTATGACAATCAGGTTTCTCAAGCAAAATTTGCCTTGGTGAATCTGTGCTGGCTTGTCTTAGTCACATGCTTCATTTGACTTCTGATAGACCCCAGCAAGATTCATTCCACAGCCTTCCCAAGGACTTAAGTATGACTGATGGACCTATAATTTCCTGGATTCTCCTTTAAGCCCTTGCTGTAGATGGGGGTGACATGAGCCTTCTTCCAGTATTCTAGCATATCCACCAATCTCCACAACTTCTCAAAGATTATGGAGAGTGGCCTTGCAATGACCTTCTTACAGTGCTCTGCTTGCCACCTCTGTCACTATTCTGTGCATGGCACATACCACTGGATCTGCAAAAATATGAAATGAGTCACTGGTATGTAGAGCTATAGCTTAACAATTCCAAAGGTCTTGCTCCCATGTAGGAATACCCTCTAGAGTCCAACTACAGCCTGCCATTAAAAGCAAACCCACAACCTTTAAACCCCCCACAAAGAAGCCTTAACACTTTGGAGCTGCAATGTGCTTCACTACCCCCTGAACAGCCCTTCCCACGTGGCTCTGCTCTTCCCCATACAACACTCCTGAAAGAGCCGTCCACACAACCTGCTGATGGCTACTGGATCTGAGATGACTGTACACCCTTTGCCTCAATAGTCTAGGCATACCAACATATTAACCACAGACTCTTATCGCTATTCCACCTACCCCTGACTCTACACCCCCGGGCAGGGCAGCTCCAAGCCAAACACACACAGGCACAGACCAACACTACACAGAACACTACAAACAACATGCCTCAAAGAAGAGAGAAAACTCTCAGCAAGAAGAATGACACCCAGATGGAAGATGCTGTCTGGCAAGACCACCTATGAGACTGTGACAGTGATGTGAGGAGGCTCTGCGGCAACCCCAGAAAAAGAGGAGAACTTGTCATGGCCCGTGACAAGAAGTTACTCTCAGAAGTGAGGAGGTGTATGCGCAAGAAGGCTGGCATCAAGACCTAAGAACATAAGGATGCAGGGAAGAAGTCCCAGTTAGCGAAAAATGGATGGCTAGAGAGCAGAGCTGTTCACGCAGCTGGGAACAATGCCATAAAAGAGACCATTCAGAAACTTCCAAGACGCAAGACAGATCCACGCTTTAAGCTTGTAACGCAAGAAAAGCGGCACCCGATTGGCACTATGCCGATGAGTACAGTCACTCGAGACCCTAGAGATGGCGCCCGACGCGCCTGCCGTGCTCCTTGAGCGCCAAGAGCACACTGTGACCTGAGGAAGGCCTAAGGCACAGAAGACAGACCACACAAACTACACAACAACAACAGACACAGGCTGGAACTGCACAGCCCATGATAGCATCACACTGAAGAGTAACCCGCTCCCTTTACTGGCCCAAAGGGGACTGTTCCTGGATAGCCCTACCCCCTACACTACCATTAAAACCCCTTCATGCAGTTGCCAGCCTGGTCCCCTTCCTCCCCTGACCCCTCTCCAGCATCAGTGCCTCAACTTAGCTTTCAGAGAGCTGGGAGTCTGAATCCATCCTCAACAAGAATAACCACAATCACCAACTAGATTAATCCTGCAGTCACCAGGTTCCTCTTCATCATCTGAAAAAAAAAACCCAATACACAACACAGCAAAAAAAAAACCCCAAAACACCTACATACAAACCAATACACACACACACGCCACCCCCCCGCCAACGCCCTCAGTCAGCATCACATCAGTCAGAGACCTTTCCCGCAAAAATCCCCCACCTCAGACACACCATGGCATTCTGCTCACCTGCTCCATGCCAATTACAGTCAGACACTGCAGCTGTCATTACTTCTGGCACCTAGGATACCAAGAGCCACAAAACTACTGTTGCACTTGCAAGAAATTACCAGCCCCGTGCTCCTCCTCTCTCCTACCCAGCTCACCTCAAACGCTCAGCCAATTCCAGAGGCAGCCTGCACAGAACCTGCAACACCAGAGAGAAACACTTCACTGAGTTGCCGTATAATAATTTGCTAATAGACATCAACCCAGCCCACAACTTGCTCACCTTCGCGGACCGCTTGTCAGCATGTGGCATCGCCCCTCCGAGCCTGCATGTGGCACCTGCAGAAACCCAAGCAAGAAGGCACAAGGTGAGACAGTGCTCAAAACCACAGCCTGCCCGCACCGATCCCCATCTCACACTCGCTTCCCTTGACAGCTCAGCCGCCTGGCCTCCGTCAGTTTGGGTTGCCACGTTGAGGCTTGCGCACCACCTGTAAGACCCAAACAACAAGGGTTGCTTATAAATTCACCAGCAATTGCAACGCCTGAAAAACCACCTCTACTTCAGCCCACCAATCACCACTCACCTTGCCTCAGTCAGCTCCGGTGCCCATATCCCAATTATTCCTCGCTTTGTGCCTTCAAATTAAAAAAAAGCCATAACAGAGTCATATAGCCACCAGTCATATCTCGGCTCTGACACCACAGGCCGACCCACCTTCTTACAGCACTCCGCTCAGCTCTCCTATGTCACCCTTAGGCACGCGGCTCATCCCTCCGCATCTGCAAAAACAATACTGAATGAGTCACCCAGATGCAGAGCAAATGCTTAACAATTCCAAAGGCCTTGCTCCCATTCAGGAGTACCCTCTAGAGTCCAACTACAGCTTGCCATTAAAAGTCAAACATTAAGCCCTACACATACAAGCCTTAACACCTTGGAGATTCAATGTGCTCAACTAGCACTCTAGCTGCCTCTCCCAGATGGCTCCGGTCATCCCCTCGACACCTGCCAAATGCTACAGAAGTGACTCTCCGCACCTGCTGCGGACCTCTACTCTATCCAAGGTGACACTACACCCTTTGCCTCAACAGTCTAGGCATACCAACATATTAGCCATAGACTCTTATCGCTATTCCACCTACCCCTGACTCTACACCCCCGGGCAGGGCAGCTCCAAGCCAAACATGCACAGACCAACAGTACACGGAACATACAAACAACATGCCTCAAAGAGGAGAGAAAACTCTCAGCAAGAAGAATGACACCCAGATGGAAGATGCATTCCGGCAAGACCACCTACAGGACCCTGATGGTGACGTGAGGGAGGCTCTGTGGCAACCGCAGAAAAAGAGGAGAACTTGTCATGGCCCGTGACAAGAAGTTACTCTCAGAAGTGAGGAGACATATGTGCAAGAAGGCTGGCATCAAGACCTAAGAACATAAGGATGCAGGGAAGAAGTCCCAGTCAGCAAAAAATGGATGGCTAGAGAGCAGAGCTGCTCACGCAGCCGGGAACAATGCCATAAAAGAGACCATTCAGAAACTTCCAAGACGCAAGACAGATCCACGCTTTAAGCTTGTAACGCAAGAAAAGCGGCACCCGATTGGCACTATGCCGATGAGTACAGTCACTCGAGACCCTAGAGATGGCGCCCGACGCGCCTGCCGTGCTCCTTGAGCGCCAAGAGCACATTGTGACCTGAGGAAGGTCTAAGGCACAGAAGACAGGCCACACAAAACTACACAACAACAACAGACACAGGCTGGAACTGCCCTGCCCACGCTAGCTTCACACTGAACAGTAACTTGGTCCCTTTACCTGCCCAGAGAGGACTGTTCCCGGACAGCCCTTTGCCCTGTAGTAACTTTAAATCCCCCTCCTGCAAATTGCCAACCTTGTCCCCTCCCCAGTGCCCTTCGGTGCATGGCTCATCAAGACAATATTGAATGAGTCACCTGGATACAGAGGGATAGCTTAACAATTCCAGAGGTCTTGCTCCCATTTAGGAATACCCTCTAGAGTCCAACTACAGCCTGCCATTAAAAGAAACATAACTCAAACATTAAGCCCTACACATACAAGCCTTAACACCTTGGAGATTCTATGTCCTCTACTAGCACTCCAGCTGCCTCTTCCAGACAGCGCTGGTCATCCCCTTAGCGCCTGCAAAAATGCTATGGAAATTACTGTCCTCATCTGCTGCCGATGCCTACTTGCTCTGAGATGGGCTGTACGTCCTTTGCCAAAACAGTTTAGGCATATTAAATTAACCATATGCTCTTATTGCTATTCTTCCCCTGACTCTGCCATTGCTACGCACCCAGGCAGAGCAGCTCCAACCGAGACACACAAGCACAGACTGACCCTGCACACAAACACTACAAACAACACAACCCAGAGACCCAAGACAACTCTCGGCAAGAAGAATGACTCCCAGCCCAGAGATGCCGTCAGGTGAGATTGAAGGGGCCATGAGGAATAATCTACATCAGCCCCCCAAAATTCAAATGCTGTCACCTGTGATAAAGAGATATGTCCACAACTGGGACAATGGATGTGTGAGAAGCTAGGCTTAAAGACTTAAGAGTGTTAAGACACAGGGAAGAAGTCCCAGAAAAGGGCTCCAGGAAGACAGACTGCTCCTGAGCAGCAATGCTGATGCTGCCTTAATCACCACTGCAAAAAGATGACCATCCATAAACTTCTGATACACAAGACATGCACGACAGATCTGTGTGTTGGACTTATAACGTGAGAAAGGAAGTGCTCAGTAAGCATTACAGTGATGAGCCAAGGCTTGTGAGACCCTCGGTATTGCTACTGTGCCCACTGGGCACAGAGAACAATAGAGACATCAAGACCCAAATAAAGTATGGTATGGAACACAGACTACAAAAGCTACACAATACTATAGACACAGGTTGTAACTGCCCTGCCCAGTAGACTCTTGTGTTTTCTGCAAAGAACCCCACACCCTCTCTCTGCCCAAATGTGTCCAATCTCAAACCGCCTTTTCGGCTACACCAATTTTAAAACCCCTTCCTGCCCAACCTGCGGTTTCCCCACCCACCCAACCACACAAAGATAGCATCAGCCCCTCAACTTGCCTTTCAGAGGGATGGGGTCAGAAACCAACCTGTGCAAAGACCACATAGGCTACCTAGGATGTTGCTGTGATCACCTGGATCCTCTTCATCATTTGCAAACACGGAGTGCCATCAATCAGCATCACACCAGTCAATGCTGACCTCTTCCATAACAATGCCCTCAGAAGCGCTGTGGCATTCCGCTTGCTCCCCGTCTAATACCGGATGTTGCAGCCAGCATCACCCATGGCACCTAAAAACCAAGAGGTACAAAGTGACCGTTGTGCCTGGAAGCAGTCACCTGCTCACAAACAATTCTACACCTCAAAAATAACTGCTACTATGGTTTGGCATTCATCACTCACCTTGCACCACAAACTCAGGGGCAGACATCCAGCTTTGCATGTATTTTTGAGAGTCATTTTACACCTTCAAAACAGAGCGTTAACTACTCTCATAGGCACTCATAGTGATGTGTTCCCTCCATAGTCACATGCCAACCTACCTTCTCAAGGTGCTCCACTCACCTCCTCCCTTCGGTGCATCTGCAGCAACAATACAACAAAAGTCAACTGGATGCTGACAAATACCCTAACAAACAGTGAACTGGCCCCATTCTGACTTCTTCGCTCCGCTAACCTTGTTAATCCATGCTTTGCACTCTGATCTGCCACGCTGAGTCAGCAACATCAGCAAGTTAAAAAAAGACAAACAGTAGTACCCATAAGAAGTATACACCCTTCCCTCTTCTTTCCTCTACCAATAGCCACACGCCCAACTCATCCTTTCCCCCAGCAGGCTAACATGGCTCCTCTCACCTCCCATGCCGTGCCTCCAGGGTCAGTGACCGCATCAGGCACCTGCTTGTATAGTCGGTCCATCTCTGATGACTTGGGAACAATAACCTTTGATGCCAAGCCCACCTCAGGAAAATGCAGAGATGCACACAGATGTTATATACTGCTTTCCAAACAAGAGAGCCCACCATGCAAAACAGACTAACAAATCCCTGTGACTGACTTACATACTCAGGCACCACAGACAAAGCACAAAACCTGAACAATCAACCTCACCCCCCGTCATAGCCCACAACACCATCCGCTTCCTTTATGGATAAATAACTCCTAAATTACTCCATGAACTGCAGCATGGAGAACCCCTCGGTAGACAGCATGCTCAAATGAGAGCACTGACATATACAGCACGGGAGACTGGGCTGCCGGAAGCTGCTTGCATACAAAATGCTACTATTAGGTAACACTGCACTATGTCTTAATCCAAAACTGCACAGCAGTTACAGGAGACCCAAATGCAGACAGATGCTGAATATGACTTGATGGTCACAATATCTAATGGGGACAGGTGCCAAGAATCTAACAGAGACCCTTCAGACCCAAATACTTGATGAGATGCTTCTTGCCAAAATACAAGCTCCATGAGGAAAAGCCAAATGCAATGCAGACCAAGCTATTCAAATCTCAGTACAGAAGTATGCATTACTTCAGGTGGCAGGATGGCTCTGCCAGGTTGGTCCAACCCAAGCACCTGGTTCTAATGCCTGTCCAGCAATACCTGTGATCTCTCACAGCCTCCCATGCAGTGGACAGCTCCCCTGTCCAGGACCATATTTTGCATGTTCCAGCCCCACTCTGCCCCTGTGATGGAAATCAAACAAAACAAATGACTGCTTCATCACCTCAGCCTCCGAAAGAAGTTTCCTTCCTCTACCGACAGTCAACACCGATAACCTTATGCTGTTCCTTGAATGCAGGCTGGCCCTCAGATGCCTGTACTGCCAATGACATACTAGAGCAAACCTCATTGGACACTTAAGGATAAAAGCAAAACTGCAATAGTAGAAAAAAGCTTGCATGCCCAGGACTGCAATAAGAGAAAGACCCCCAGCTGGAGATTGTTACGAGCACAAATAATATGCATCCTCTTCTCCAAGAAATTCCAGCTAAGACAGTGACAAACCTGCACTGGAAATAAGTGCCTAGTCAATGCCACTAAGTAACAATGACTGACATCCACATAGATGGTGAAGGGATGGATGCAAAAACTAAGTTGGGAATGAAATAAGTAAAAGGCACAGAGAAGCAGAGACCTCAGAGTTCAGGAGGGTGTATTTTAATGTACCTAGTGCTTTCCAAGATGAGACTAATCAGACATTCAGCCCTGAATACTGTGATACAGAGGCCTTGGTGGTTTACACTGTGTCTCTGGTGACTTTGTCATACCTCCCCTCAGCTGCAGAGAGACTAAAACAAAACAGACCTCATTTACACCCAAAACCAACTGCAAAACCAGTCTGAGAAAGGCTGACAAACCCTCCTCCCTTTCCCAACCATCCCCCAGTCCCAAAACTTTTGAAACCCCTTCTCTTCTCCTGAACGGTCAGGGAAAGAGCCCCACTCCTTCCTGACAGCTCCTTCCCTGTATTTGCATCACCTGAACCCCCTGCATCGGCCGCTCCTCGGGAGCTGCTCTTCTGAGCTGTACCCTACATTCTGCAGGCACCTCCTATCTTCCATCTTCCTACAGACTCTGGGCTCTGCTACAGGCCCGCAAGATAAATGAAGTCCTGATGCTTATGATCTACAAGGGGCCTGCCACAAGCTGCAAAGGTTCTAGAGACAACACGGTACTCTGTGGGCAATTGGAAAAAGGCAATAAGCCATCCCATACCCTGAAAGACACTACGCCTTAAGTCCCTGCCACTTTCTCAAGTAACACTAAAGCTCCATATGCAGATGCACTTAAGATGCTCACCCTAAGCCCTGCTAGATAATCTCACTATCAGTTCTATTAAGACAGATAATACCAGCAGCTTACAGAGTACACAGCAAAACTGGTAAAAAGACAAGGTTCCATCTTCAATAAAGTCAGGAATTCTAAAAACACGCAACGCACCTAGAATAAAAAAAAGCATACTATTAAGCCATCTTGCTACCCCTGAATGCTCAATACAAAATTATTGACCTGAAAAAAGAAAGCTGGATACAAGTATACTTTCCACTATATATGCTGCATAACCTTGGTTCGTCCCGAAGCTCTTATGCAGATGCCTCTGCTTCTCTAAATGTCAAAACACATCTGCCCAAGTGCCCTAACCAGCTCAAATCCTGCAATTAACTGAAGGAACAGCAAAGCACTAACACCAGAGAAGCCCAGGAGCAGGATGAGCTCCCTAACCAGAGGCTGTGGCTCATATACCCTGGGACCCACCCACCACCCTTCCCACAATCCACTGGGAAAGGGGAGGGGTGAACCACCCAAAGGCATAAAGGCAGCCGGAAGGGCGGTGGGGAAGTTTCTCATCTGCCTTAAGTTTACAGCATGCAAAGCCCTGAACAGAGAAAGCGACCCTTACTGGAAACAATGATACCTGCTCTCTTACTACAACTACATCTATTGCATCAGCAACACAACCAGGTAGGGAATTAAGCTTAAATTTTCTGGGGGGTAGATAGGATAAGATAGATGTTATACTAAGCTATGTAGGAAAGTAGCTCATTAAGTGCAAAGATAGTGTTGTTATCAGAAATTACGTGCTTTAGTTTCCTATAAAAACCCCAAAAAGTCTATGGGGCTACACTTCATTTCTAGCAAGACCATGCATGCTACCTAACTTCTCCCAGAACTACGTTCTGGATAGGACTGAATGACAAAGCAGAATTAGATCCTGTAAAAATCCCTTCTCAGAAATATCTCTGGTTGCAAAGTAAATTATTTACTGTAAATGAGCGATGATTTAGAGTCACCTCAACGGCCTCTCCGACTGACTCCCTTAACAGAACTAGATGAGTCCCAAAGGACAGAAAACACAAAAACCCCATGGAAATACAAGAAATTTATCAGAAGCTGTATGAAGCAGCATGAAGCAGCCTAATTAACACCTGAGTAGCTAGAACAAAAGTGAATTGCAAAACATGACAAAAAACACCCCAGGAGCTGCGTCGATAAAAATAGATGAAGGCGATCGCCTTCTCTGAAAAACTCAAGAGAAGGTCTGAGCTGACGGTAGACATCTTTGGGTACCAGATACCACATAGAAACATACTATAAGACAGAAAACAAAGACTACTGTGGAGCACAAAGGTGGCTTCGGAAGAGGTTCTGACAGAACAAAAGGCATCGTCAGAAGGATTAGAGAGGTCCCGAAGGGGCCGGAGAGACCAAAGGAGTCTTGGGGATGCAATGAGCGGAAAAGGAAGTTGAACAAAGTACAGATGTTCTCAGGGGACCGAATGGAGGCGCACTGACTGCTTGAGAGGACAGAAAGACCAACCGGGGTGACAGATGTGGACTTGGGAAGGGTTCTGATGGGAAAAGAGGGGTGCAAAGTGCCCTCCCGAGCTAGAACAGGGCTCTGGGACATAGGGGATGTCTCACGAGAGCTCGGCAATGGGAGCAGAGGAGTCCTGAGGGGGCCCGAGAGACCAAAGAAGCCTCACAGGTAACAATGAGGAATTCTGCAGGGATTTCAACAAAGTACAGATGTTGTCAGGGGGCTGGGGGCTGAATGGAGGCATCCTAAATGGCAAAAAGATAAGAGTGCTCTGTAGCGCACAAAAAAAAAAAATCAAAAGGGAGCTACAAGAGTGCTGTGGAGTATAAGAAAGGACTCGGAAGACATCGTTAGAGAGAGTAGAGGAATTTGGAGGGGGCAGGGCAAGAAAAGAAGGCTTGGAGACACAGTGGGGGCCTTGGAGTCTCAGGAGGGCATCTAGGCAAACTACAGATGACCGAGTGAGAGAGGAACTGAATGGAGATGCCATCGATGGCAGAGAGAAAGATAAAGGAGCGCTGTGCAGCAAAGAAACATGGCAGGCTCTGACAGAACAAGAAAGATGGAAAGGGAGATGAAGTGCTACAAGGTGCTGTGGAGAACGAGGAGGGTCTCAGGAGGCATCGTGACTGTGAGGAGAGGGGTGTTGAGGGGGTCTGATGGACAAAAGAAGGCTTGGGGACACAAGGAGGAACTTGGGTTTTGAGCAGAGTACAGATGGTCTTGGGTGGGCGGGGACTAAACACAGGAATCCTAGATAGCATAGAGGAATAAATGAGTGCTCTACAGCTCAAAGATGGCCTCACCTAAAGTGCTACAAAATGGATGTGGAGCACAAGGAAGGTCTTGGGAGGCACCGTGACTAGGAGAAAAAGTGTCCCGAGGGAGCCAGAGAGACAGAAAAAGGACTGGGGACATGATGATTAAATCCAGAGGGGATCTGAACTGAGAAAACATGTCATCAGAGGGCCAGGGAATGAATAGAGGCATGGCTAGAGGGAAGAGAGGACCGAATAACTGGACCGAGTCACTGATATAGACTCAAGAAGTCTTCTGAGGGAATGAGAGGGGTGCGAGGTCCTCTACAAAGCTAAAAGTGTGCTAAGGGCAACCTTGAAGGCAACGATAGGCATCGTGACACTATTAGAGGGGTCCTGAATGGGCCAGAGAGACCAAAGAAGGCTCAGGGACACAAGGAGGAAGTCTGGAGGGGATTTGAACAGAGTACAGATGTCCTTGGGAGGCCGGGGACCGAATGGAGGCATCCTAGATGGCAGACAGGATGATAAGAGCGCTCTGAGGCACAAGCCAACCCGAGGAATGGGGTTCAGAGGTAACGAGAGAGGATCAAAGTCTGCTACATAGCTAAAACAGGGCTGTGGGTCACAAAGAAGGTCTCAGGAGGCACGGTGACTGGGAACAGAGGGGTCACGAAAGGCTCGGAGGGATGAGAGAGATAGAAAGGGAAGTAAAGTGCTACCAAAATGCTGTGGAGCACAAGGAAGGTCTTAGGAAGCATCCTAGATGGCATAGAAAAGAAAAAGAATGCTCTTTTTGGGGAACGGAGATCTTAGGAGAGGTGTGATTGCAACAAAATGAGTCCAAAGGGAGCTTACGGAGCTAAAAGTGGGCCACGGGGTGTCCCGATCCAATGTCGGGAGAGGTTTCGATATGATCCCGAGAGCGAGATTAAGACACAAAATGAGGTCAAATGCCGTGTACCCCAGACAGCTTTTTATTATCAAAAGTAGAAAAGAGAAGTTAGTAGCGACAGGATAGAATGGAATAAAAAGACAGAAGTTAAGCAAGCATTAGGGACAGAGTTGCAAGGATAGTCACCACCATGGATCCGTGGCATCCTGAGGGTCCAAGTCTTTTGATGTTTCGGCGGTGGGCGATCGCGCCGGGCTTGTCTTGGCAGTTCCTTTTATCCTCATTCCAGGGCTGCAATTTCCATGACAACAACACGTACCTGCATATCTCTGCATTCCTGCATATGTGCACGTTTCACGCGACCCCAGGACCCCAGCCCCACTCTTCACGCGACTGGCACCTGACTCGGCAGGATGTCTTCAAATGTTTTACAGTTCAGTCTCCCACTTGTAGCCGTTATCTCTGTGGCCTTGTAGCAGCCAGAGGATTCTTCGCTTAGACAAACAATCTTTGAGACAAATGATTTACAGTTCAGTCTCTCACATGGGGAACATCTAAGACCTCAGGAGGCATCGTGACAGTAGCAGAGGGGTTCTGAGAGGGACAGGGAAAAGAAGGCTCGAGGACACGATGAAAAAGTCCAAAGGGGATCTGAACAGACTACAGATGTCCTCAGGGGATCAGGGACTGAACACAGGTATCCTAGCTAGCATAGAGGACAACATGTGCATTCTGGAGATGAAAGATGGCATGTGGAAAGGTTCTCGGGGAGCAAGAAGGGTGCAAAGTGCGCTACAGAGACGAAAGAGGGCTGTGGGGCAGGAGGACGGCCTCGGGAGGCATGATGACAGGAGAAGAAGGGTGCTTAGAGTGAAAGAGAGACAGAAGGCGGCTCTGGGACACAATGCAAAACTCAAGAAGGTGTCCCCCCAACAATGTACAGACATCCTCAAGGAATGAGCGACTGAATGGAGACATCCTAGATGGCAGTGAATAAGGTGAAAGAGCTCTGGGCACAGAGAAAGCCTGAGGAAGGGTTCTGTCTGAATAAGAGATGCAAAGAGGGCTGCAGAGCTCAAAGGGTGCCGTGGGGCACGAGGACAGTCTCGGGAAGCGTTGTGACAGGAACGAGAGGGCTCTGGGGTGTGGGGGGAGTGTGGCCATAGAGACAAACAAAGGGTTGCTGCTGCAATGAGGTATTGGGGAGGGGATTTGAACAGAGTACAGATGTCCTCAGGGGACCGGGGACCAAACGGAGGCATCTGACATGGCGGAGGGAAGGTAAGAGTGCTCTAGGGCAAAATGAAAGCCTGAGGAAGAGTTGTCTCTGAATAAGAAAGATACAAATCCTGCTGCAGAACTAAGGATGGCCACGGAACATGAGGATGCTCACAGGAAGCATTGTGACAGAAATAGAGGGGTGCTGAGGTGGCCGGAGAGACAGAAGAAGGCTTGAGGGCACAAAGGTACTTGAGAGCGGATTTCAACGGAGTATAGATGTCACGAGGGAGATGGAGGAGAAGACAAAAAGACTGTTCTGAGGAAGAGGCGTGACCTGAGGAGATGTTCTGACAAACCAACAGAGGTACAAATTACGCTCCAGAGATAAAAGTGTGCCGAGGAGAGACCCTCTAAAGTCTCGGGATGAACCGAGAAAAGAGGAAGGAAAAAAAAAAAGACACGAAGAAAACTTAAAAAGCGACACAGTATGTGACAAACAAGAAAGAATTGAAAAATAGGGATACACAGCTTAATAAAAGTAGACGTAGAAAGAAAATCTAAAAAGCAAAAGGGTATAAGGCAGAGGAGAAAAAAATTGGAAAATAGGGCCAGAAAACTAGATAAAAGTAGATATATAAAAAAATTGGGAGAACGAAGGCATTAAAGGAGGAAAAAAATAAAATATAGGGACAGCAAACTAAAAGAAAATTGAAAAATTGAGCGAGTACCCAATAGAAAAGAAAGAATTAAAAAATAGGGATGGGAACTAGATGAAAGTGGATGTAGGAAAAAAAAAAGAGAAACACAACAAGATTAAGGAAATAAAGGAAAAAATTAAAACACAGGAACAGCAATCTAAATAAACTAAGACATAGAAACAAAATTTAAAAAGCGACAGGGTACAGCACAGACTAGAATGAACTAAAAAATAAAGACAGCGAACTGGATAAAAGTAGATATAGAAAAAAATTTAAAAGCAACATGACGTAGGAAAGATGGGAAATAATAAAAAACAGGGTTAGACATCTGGATAAAAGTATACAGAAAGAAAATTTTTAAAGTGACAATGTAGATGACAGGAAAAAAGTAAATAACAGAGACAGAAAAATACATAACAGTGAACATAAAAACAAAAATTCAGAAGTGAAGACATTGAGAGGAAAAAATTAATAGCAAAAACCCTAAATAAAGACATACAAAGATAATTTTAAAAGCAACTGGGTACAGGACAGACTAGAATGAATTAAAAAATAAAGACGGCAAACTGGATAAAAATAGATGAGGAAAGAAAATTTAAAAGCAACTGGCTACAGGACAGACAGGAAACAATTAAAAAACAGAGAGAGACATCTTGATAAAAGTAGACATAGAATGAAAATTTTAAAAGTGACAGGAGACAGGAAAAAATTGGGAGAGACAGAAAACAAGATAAAAGTACACCTAGAAACAAAATTTCAAAACTAAAAATTGTGAGAGTAAAAAGTTGAAAAATAGGGACAGTTAACCAGATAGAAGTAGACATAGAAAAAAAAATTAAAAAGCAATGCGATCCATGACCGACAGGAAAGAATGAAGAAATAGAAACAGGAACTGGATAAAAGTAGACATAGAAAGAACATTTTAAAAGTGACAGGATTAAGGAAATAAAGGAAAAAAATTTAAAAACGGGGACAGTGAACTAAAACAGAGACATATAAAGTAAATTTAAAAACCAACAGGGTACACAACAGACAAGAAAGAATTAAAAAATAGGGACCTTGATAAAAGCAGACATAGAAAGAAAATTTAAAAAGTGACGACACTAAGGAAACACAAGAAACAATTAAAAAATAAAGACAATGAATGGGATAAAAGTAGACAAAGAAAGGGCATTTCAAAAAAGGATTAAGAAAATAAAGGAAAAAACCTGAAAAATAGGGACAACAAACTAAAACGCAGGCATAGAAAATTTAAAAAGGAAAGGTGTAAAGGACAGACGAGAAAAAAATTAAAATACAGTGAACTGGATAAAACGAGAAATAGAAAATATTAAAAGCAACCCAGATTAGGGAAATAAAGAAAAAAAATAAAAAATAAGGACAGTGAACTAAATAAACAGAAACATAGAAAGCAAATTTTTAAAGTGATGGGGATTAAGAGACGAAAAGATTTAAAAATAGAGACAGAAAACTAAATAAAAAGATGTAAAAAAAAATTTAAAAGCCATGGGATTAAGAGAAGAAAAAATTTAAAAATAGGAACAACACACTAAATAAATGGAGACGTAGCAAGTACATTTTAAAAGCGACGGGGTACATGAGAGACAGGAAAGGAATAAAATGTAGGGATAGGGAGCTTGATAAAAATAGACATGGAAACAAAATTTGAAAATCCAAGGGATTAAGAGAGGAAAGAATTAAAAAATAGGGACGGCGAGTGAAATAAACAAAGACATAGATAATTTAAAAAGTGAGGGCACTAAGGAAATGCAAGAAATAATAAAAAAATAAAGGCAGTGAACTGGATAAAAGCAGACGTAGAAAGAAAATTTAAAAGCGACATGTTAAATGACAGACGGGAAAGTATTAAAAAAATAAGGATAGGCCTGTTGATAAAAGTGGTCATGGAAAGAAAATTTTAAAAGCCATGAGGTACGGGACAGACAGGAAAACATTTAAAATAGGGACACCAAAGTAGAGAGAGAGAAACAAAATTTTAAAAGCCAAGGGATTAAGAGGTGAAAAGCTTAAAAAATAGGGACAGCAAACTAGAATGGAGATGTGGAAAGAAAATTTTTAAAAGGGCGGCACTAAGGAAGGACAAGAAATAATTCAAAACTAAAGACAACAAATGGGATAAAAGTAGACATAGAACACTTTAAAAGTGACAAGGATTAGCAGATGTAAAGAAAAAAATTAAATAGGGACAACAAAATAAATGGAGACATACAAAGTGAATTTTTAAAGCGACAGGGTACATGACAGGCAGGAAACAAATGAAAAATAGGGATAGGGAGCTTGACAAAAGTAGGCGTAGAAGGAAAATATAAAAAGCGATGAGCTACAGGACAAACAGGAAAGAAATAAAAATAGAGACAGCAAACTAGATAAAAGCAGACATAGAAGCAACATTTTAAAAGCCAAGGGATTAAGATAGGAAACAGTTAAACAGTGTTGGTAGCAAATGAAAATGCAGACACAGAACGAAAATTTTAAAAGTGAGGCCACTAAGGCAAGACAAGAAATGATGAAGAAATAAAAGCAGCGAACGGGATGAAGGTAGAAAGAAAGATAGATTAAGGAAATAAGGAAAAAAAAAATTAAAATGGCAACAGCGAACTAAAACGGAGACGTAGAAAGAAAATCTAAAAAGTGGTGGCTCTAAAGAAAGAAGAGAATTAAAAGAAAAGAGAGCGAATTAAAGACAGCCAACGGGGTAAAGGCAGAAAATATAAAAAAGCAATGGGGAATAGGGAAATAAATGGAAAAAATTGAAAATAGGGACAGCAAACTAAAACAGATGTAGAAATAAAATTCAAAAAGCGAGGGCACTAAGGAAAGACAAGAAATAATTAAAAAATAAAGACAGCGAATGGAATAAAAGTAGACAGAAAATTTTAGAAGCAAATAGGATTAAGGAAATAAGGAAAAAATTAAAAAGTAGCGATGGCAAACTAAAACGGAGTCATAGAAAAAAAAAACTTAAAAAGTGACAGCACTAAGGAAAGACAAGAAATAATTTTAAGAAAACAGCAAAGGGAATAAAAGTAGGCATAGAAAGAACATTTAAAAAGCAATAGTCATTAGAGGAATAAAGGAAAAAATATGAAATAGGGACAGCAAACTAAAACAGAGACATAAAAAGGAAATTTTAAAAGGACTGCAGTAAGGAAAGACAAGAAATAATTAAAAAAGACAGTGAATGGAATAAAAGCAGACAGAAAATTTTAAAAGTAATGGGTTTAAGGAAATAAGAAAAAATTAAAAAGTAGCAATAGCAAACTAAAATGGAGATGTAGACAGAAAATTTAAAAAGCGAAGGGATTAAGAACAGAGAGGAAAAACATAAAATATAGGGACAGCAAACTAAATAAATGAAGACATGACAACAAAATTTAAAAAGTGATGAAGTAGAGGACAGGCAGGAAGAAATAAAAATCACAGAGAGGGAACCGGATAAATGGAGACATAGGAAGAAAATTGGGAAAGCAATCGGGTACTGGCCATAGGGGTAAGAAGTTAAATATTGGGAAAGGGAGCTGGGTAGACAGCCACAGGGAAAGGACATGGGAAGAGTGACCAAGTGCAGAGCAGAGGGAGTCACTGAAAACAGACAGGTGGCTGCGTAGAGGGAGACCTAGAAATGCAGTTTTCGCAAGCAAGGGGGAAGAAGGCAGTGTGGGAAGAATGAGATAATAGCGGGTGGGGAGCTGGAAAGAGAGAGGCATAGAAAGGAAATGTAGTGTACAGGGCAGTACTACCAGAAGAGCAAAAAGCTTCGGGGAGCTGGACAGCCCAAAAGGGAGACGGAGGCAGGGACAGGTAAGGAGGCAGGCAGAGATCTGGAGAAGCATGGCCAGGATACACGCAAGGGGATGCATGACTCACCGCAGCGAATGGTAATAATTTCTGCCTCTGCCCCTTCCTCCTCCGCAGTGCTGCCTGCCCGACCCTCACCGACTCAGCAGCATGCAGTGGACTCCTTGATGCTCCTCATCTGCAAGGCTTCCTCGATACATGGCGGCTCACACACGCAGCCGATGGAGGCACCAAGCTCCCAGCACCGCACGCTGGTGGTCTGCTCTGTTGGGGATGGCTCAGGGGATCCTTCCTTGCCACAGGAACTGGCCATTCCTTGCTGGAGGCAGCTGCCTGTGGGACCCCATTGGATTCACTCCTCAGCCAGTTCCCCTCCATCAGCTCCCTCAAGCAGGCGTGCCCAGGCAGCCCCCTTTACAGCTAGAGCCCCTTCACACAGCAGGGCCAGCCCCATCCTCAGCCTCACTGGCCACACCTGGGGCTGCCCCAGCTCCAGCCCCAGCTGGAGCCCTTTGGGAACAGGGGGCCATTGCCAAAGCCCTGCAGCACATCACCCCCTCCCCTGCACCTGTCCACAGGCACAAGCTCTGCATGCAGAGGCTGCAATCACATCCAGGGGCACAGAGGAGGCAGGAAAAGTTTATTCATTAATGCACATAAGAAATCCTGGCAGTGAGTTGGCTACAAGGCTCCGTGCCCAAATACAGCAGGACAGAGGGAGAAAAGGGAAGAGAAAAGCAGGAGGAAGGACAGAGGGACATAGAGAAAAGGTGTGGGACAGGGAGCCAGAAAATGGGATGCTGTGAACAAGAGAGGGACGGGGAGCAGGGCAACGGTGTAGAGAGAGGAGAGCAGAGAGATTGCGGGGGGGAAACAGGGACAAAGAGATGGAGGAATAAATAAGAGAGGGAGCAGAAGAGAGAGGTGGAAGGGACCAGCAGGACAAGAAGATAGAGACAAGACAAGGGATGGGGAAAAATTCTAAAGTGACAGGGGAAAAGAAACATAGGCAAGAAATAAAAAATAGAAACAGGGAGCCGGATAGAGGTAGATGTAGAAAGAAAGTGCAAAAAGTGACAGGATACAGGACAGAGAGGGAAGAATTAATTATAGACAGGAAGATGGATAGAGGGAGACATAGAAAGAAAATTTTGAAAGCGACAGGATACAAGAATTAAAAGATAGGTACATGGAGCTGCATAGAGGGAGATGTAAGAAGAAAATTTGAAAAGCGACAGGGTACAAGAAACACCGGCAAGAAATTAAAATCAGGTCAGGGAGATAGAGAAAGGTAGGAAGAAAATTTAAAAAGCAACTGGGTTCAAGAAACATATGCAAGAATCAAAAAGATAGGGATGGAGAGGTAGAAAGAAAGTTTCAAAAGCGATGGGGTACAAGAAACATAGGCAAGAATTAAAAAATAGGGACAGGGAGCCTGATGGAAGGAAACTGTGGTGGGTTGACCTTGGCTGGCCGCTAAGTGCCCACCGAGCCACTCTGTCACTCCCCCTCCTCAACAAGACAGGGGGAGAAAATGCAACAAAAAAGCTTGTGGGTCAAGATAAGGACAAAGAGATCACTCACCAGTTCCTGTCACAGGCAAAAGAGACTCGACTTGGGGAAATTAATTTAATTTCTTGTCATTCAAAATCAGAGTACGATAATAAGATATAAGAACAAATCTAAAAAACAGCTTCCCCCCCTCCCTGCTCTTTTATTCTGGGCTCATCTGCATTCCTGACTTCTCTACATCCTACCCCTGAGCAGTGCAGGGGGACAGGGAGCAGGGGTTGCAGTCAGTTCATCACACATTGTCTCTGCTGCTCCTTCTTCCTCACGCTCTTTTTCTGCTCCAGTGTGGGGTCCCTCCCACGGGGCCACAGCTGCTGACAGGAGCCTGCTCCGGCACAGGCTCTCCACAGGGCCACAGCTTCCTTCAGGCACATCCACCTGCTCCGGCATGGGGTCCTCCATGGGCTGTAGGTGCATGTCTGCTCCACCGTGGACCTCCATGGGCTGCAGGGGGACAACCTGCATCACCATGGTCTTCACCACAGGCTGCAGGGGAATTTCTGCTGTGGTACCTGGAGCACCTCCTCCCCCTCGTTCTTCACTGGCCTTGGTATCTGCAGGGCTGTTTCACACTCACATTTTCTCTACCACAGCTTCTGCATAGCATTTTTTACCCTTTCTGAAATGTCCATCACAGAGGTGCTACCGGGGTTGCTGATGGGCTCAGCTCTGACCAGCAGCAGATCCATCTTGGAGCTGGAACTGGCTGTGCCCGACATGGGGGCAACTCCTGGTGTCTTCTCACAGAACCCACCCCTGCAGCCCCTGCCCCCCCACCCCAGCTAACAAAACCTTGCCATGTAAACCCAATACAACAGCGACCGGCTACAGGGCAGAGAGGGGGGATTGAAAAATAGGGAAAGGGAGCCATGGAGAGAGAGGCAGAGGGGAAAAAAATAGAGATGGGCTACAGGCCAGAGAGGAGGAAGGGACAGGGAACCAGACTGAGAGAGATGGAGCAAAACAAAGAATAGTGATGGGCCACAGGGCAGAGAGGGAGGAATTAAAAAAGGGGACAGTGAGGTGGTGTCATGGTTTAACCTCAGTCAGCAACTGAGCACCACACAGCCACTCACTCAGTCCCCCCCCTGGTGCGATGGGTGAGAGAATCGGAAGAGTAGAAGTGAGAAAACTCATGGGTTGAGATAAAAACAGTTTAATAATTGAAATAAAATAATAATAATAGTAATAATCATAATATACAAAGCAAGTGATGCATGATGCAATTGCTCACCACCCGCCAACCAATGCCCAGCCGGTCCCCGAGCAGCGGCCCCTCCGGCCAGCTTCCCCCAGTTTATGTACTGAGCATGACATCACATGGTATGGAATGTCCCTTTGGCCAGTTGGGGTCGGCTGTCCTGGCTGTGCCCCCTCCCAGCTTCTTGTGCACCTCCAGCCTTCTCAGTCGGTAGAGCACGAGAAGCTGAAAAGTCCTTGACTAGTGTAAGCACTACTTGGCAACAACTAAAACATCGGTGTGTTATCAACATTATTCTCATACTAAATCCAAAACACAGCACTATACCAGCTACTAGGAAGGAAATTAACTCTATCCCAGCCAAAACCAGGACAGTATCCACCCCTTATTCTATACCATCTATGTCAAATATCCAATACATTCCCATTAATCACCACCCCTTTTCCTGTTTTTTGATATATATACACAACACATATCATTCCCTTAGTCTATGGGCCATCCCTCTAAAATGTTCGTTGAGTTCATTTAGTCCATGACTTTGGGCTCCATCTGTCCTAATAATCTTTCAGGGCAGGAAAGATGGAGATGGTATGCAGTGTTGGATTCTTTCATGTCAAAGTCAGTTCTGGTTCCATCATCACTGCTTTGCTCGGTTTCATCAAAGTTCATTCTTCACTAATCTGGGTGATTCATATTGTAATATCATTGGTATGGCATATAATATTATGTAGCAAGTAACATCATATAGTTCAAATCATTGGCTATTCTCACCCAAAATCAAATCTCCTCGAGGTACACATCGGACTTCCTCATCCTTCCGCATTACCCAAGCGCACCCAGGTCCTTGAGCAAAAGCAATCCCACAGATTGGTTTGCCTTTGCCCGAGGCAGGAATAACCCAGACTGTCTTCCCCAACATATTTTTTATGTGCACTACAGGGACTTTATTCCCATCTACAGTACGTAAAAGTTCTGACTGGGCAGGGCCAGCTCGATTGGCAGATCCCCTAGTGTTGACTAACCAGGTGGCCTTTGCTAAATGTGCGTCCCAATGTTTGAACGTCCTGCCACCCATTGCTCTCAGTGTAGTCTTTAACAGTCCATTGTATCATTTGATTTTTCCAGAGGCTGGTGCATGACAGGGGATGTGATACACCCACTCAATGCTGTGCTCTTTGGCCCAGGTGTCTATGAGGTTGTTTCAGAAATGAGTCCCGTTGTCTGACTCAATTCTTTCTGGGGTGCCATGTCACCATAAGACTTGCTTTTCAAGGCCCAGGAGAGTGTTCTGGGCGGTGGCATGGGGCACGGGCTATGTTTCCAGCCATCCGGTGCTTGCCTCCACGATTGTAAGCACGTGGCGCTTGCCTTGGCAGGTTTGTGGGAGTGTGATATAATCAATCTGCCAGGCCTCACCATATTTATATTTCAGCCATTTTCAACCACTCGTGTCCCCCGTGACACGGGACAGCAGCCGCTCGCGTCCCCCCCAACACGGTGCAGCACCTACTCACGTCCCCCACCAGACACGATGGAGCAGCCACTGGCGTCGCCCCCAAGACAGTGGAGCAGCCACTCACGTCCCCCCCGACACGGTGCAGCAGCCACTCGCGTCCCCCCCGACACGGTGCAGCAGCCACTCGCGTCCCCCACCAAACACGGTGCAGCAGCCACTCGCGTCCCACCCCGACACGGTGCAGCAGTCACTCGCGTCCCCCCCCGACACGGGGCAGCAGCCGCTCGCGTCCCCCCACGAACACGGGGCAGCAGCCACTCACGTCCCGCCCCGACACAGGGCAGCACCCCCTCGCGTCCCCCCCGAACATAGTGCAGCAGCCACTCGCGTCCCCCCCCGAACACGGTGCAGCAGCCAGTTGCGACCCCCCCCGACACGGGGCAGCAGCCGCTCGCGTCCCCCCTGACACGGGACAGCAGCCGCTCGCGTCCCCCCCGCACACGGTGCAGCAGCCGCTCGCGTCCCCCCCGACACGGCGCAGCAGCCGCTCGCGTCCCCCCGCCCAACACGGCGCAGCAGCCGCTCGCGTCCCCCCCCGAAACGGGGCAGCAGCCAGTTGCGACCCCCCCCAACACGGGGCAGCAACCAGTTGCGACCCCCCCCGACACGGGGCAGCAGCCGCTCGTGTCCCCCCCGACACGGCGCAGCAGCCGCTCGCGTCCCACCCCGACACGGGGCAGCAGCCAGTTGCGACCCCCCCCAACACGGGGCAGCAGCCAGTTGCGACCCCCCCCGACACGGGGCAGCAGCCGCTCGCGTCCCACCCCAATACAGAGCAGCAGCAAGTTGCGACCCCCCCCCCGACACGGGGCAGCAGCCGCTCGCGTCCCCCCCGACACGGGGCAGCAGCCACTCGCGTCCCACCCCCAACACGGTGCAGCAGCCAGTTGAGACCCCCCCCGACACGGCGCAGCAGCCACTCGCGTCCCCCTCGGCACGGCGCAGCAGCCGCTCGCGTCCCCCCCGACACAGTGCAGCAGCCACTCCCGTCCCCCCCCCAACACGGTGCAGCAGCTACTCGCGTCCCCCTCGGCACGGTGCAGCAGCCAGTTACAACCCCCCCCGACACGGGGCAGCAGCCAGTTACAACCCCCCCCGACACGGGGCAGCAGCCACTCGCGTCCCCCCTGACACGGGGCAGCAGCCACTCGCGTCCCACCCCGACACGGTGCAGCAGTCACTCGCGTCCCACCCCGACACGGGGCAGCAGCCAGTTGCGACACCCCCCGACACGGGGCAGCAGCCAGTTGCGACCCCCCCCGACACGGGGCAGCAGCCGCTCGCGTCCCCCCCGACACGGGACAGCAGCCGCTCGCGTCCCCCCCACACACGGTGCAGCAGCCACTCGCTTCCCCCCCCGACACGGTGCAGCAGCCGCTCGCGTCCCCCCTGACACGGGACAGCAGCCGCTCGCGTCCCCCCTGACACGGGACAGCAGCCGCTCGCGTTCCCCCCACACACGGTGCAGCAGCCGCTCGCGTCCCCCCCACACACGGTGCAGCAGCCACTCGCTTCCCCCCCCGACACGGTGCAGCAGCCGCTCGCGTCCCCCCTGACACGGGACAGCAGACGCTCGCGTTCCCCCCACACACGGTGCAGCAGCCACTCGCGTCCCACCCCGACACGGGGCAGCAGCCAGTTGCGACCCCCCAGACACGGTGCAGCAGCCGCTCGCGTCCCACCCCCGAACACGGTGCAGCAGCCACTCACGTCCCGCCCCGACACAGGGCAGCACCCCCTCGCGTCCCCCCCGCACATAGTGCAGCAGCCACTCGCATCCCCCCCGAACACGGGGCAGCAGCCACTCGCGTCCCACCCCGACACGGGGCAGCAGCCGCTCGCGTCCCCCCCCCAACACGGGGCAGCAGCCGCTCGCGTCCCCCCCGACACGGGGCAGCAGCCGCTCGCGTCCCCCCCCCCAACACGGTGCAGCAGCCGCTCGCGTCCCCACCCCTGACACGGGACAGCAGCCGCTCGCGTCCCCCCGACACACGGTGCAGCAGCCGCTCGCTTCCCCCCACGACACGGTGCAGCAGCCGCTCGCGTCCCCCCTGACACGGGACAGCAGCCGCTCGCGTCCCCCCTGACACGGGACAGCAGCCGCTCGCGTTCCCCCCACACACGGTGCAGCAGCCACTCGCGTCCCACCCCAACAAGGTGCAGCAGCCAGTTGCGACCCCCCCCGACACGGTGCAGCAGCCGCTCGCGTCCCCCCCCGACACGGGGCAGCAGCCGCTCGCGTCCCCCCCCCCAACACGGTGCAGCAGCCGCTCGCGTCCCACCCCAACACAGAGCAGCAGCAAGTTGCGACCCCCCCCCGACACGGGGCAGCAGCCGCTCGCCTCCCGCCCGACACGGGGCAGCAGCCGCTCGCGTCCCAACCCAACACTGAGCAGCAGCCAGTTGCGACCCCCCCCGACACGGGGCAGCAGCCGCTCGCGTCCCCCCTGACACGGGACAGCAGCCGCTCGCGTCCCCCCCACACACGGGGCAGCAGCCACTCGCGTCCCACCCCAACACGGGGCAGCAGCCAGTTGCGACCCCCCCCGACACGGGGCAGCAGCCGCTCGCGTCCCCCCCGACACGGCGCAGCAGCCGCTCGCGTCCCCCCGCCCAACACGGCGCAGCAGCCGCTCGCGTCCCCCCCCGACACGGGGCAGCAGCCAGTTGCGACCCCCCCCGACACGGGGCAGCAGCCGCTCGCGTCCCCCCTGACACGGGACAGCAGCCGCTCGCGTCCCCCCCACACACGGTGCAGCAGCCACTCGCGTCCCACCCCAACACGGGGCAGCAGCCAGTTGCGTCCCACCCCAACACGGGGCAGCAGCCAGTTGCGACCCCCCCCGACACGGGGCAGCAGCCGCTCGTGTCCCCCCCGACACGGCGCAGCAGCCACTCGCGTCCCCCCCCCCGACACGGCGCAGCAGCCAGTTGCGACCCCCCCCGACACGGGGCAGCAGCCAGTTGCGACCTCCCCCGACACGGGGCAGCAGCCGCTCGCGTCCCCCCTGACACGGGACAGCAGCCGCTCGCGTCCCACCCCAAAACAGGGCAGCAGCCAGTTGCGACCCCCCCCGACACGGGGCAGCAGCCACTCGCGTCCCCCCCCGACACGGGGCAGCAGCCGCTCGCGTCCCCCCCCGACACGGTGCAGCAGCCGCTCGCGTCCCCCCTGACACGGGACAGCAGACGCTCGCGTTCCCCCCACACACGGTGCAGCAGCCACTCGCGTCCCACCCCGACACGGGGCAGCAGCCAGTTGCGACCCCCCAGACACGGTGCAGCAGCCGCTCGCGTCCCACCCCCGAACACGGTGCAGCAGCCACTCACGTCCCGCCCCGACACAGGGCAGCACCCCCTCGCGTCCCCCCCGCACATAGTGCAGCAGCCACTCGCATCCCCCCCGAACACGGGGCAGCAGCCACTCGCGTCCCACCCCGACACGGGGCAGCAGCCGCTCGCGTCCCCCCCGAACATAGTGCAGCAGCCGCTCGCGTCCCCCCCCGACACGGGGCAGCAGCCGCTCGCGTCCCCCCCCCCAACACGGTGCAGCAGCCGCTCGCGTCCCCACCCCTGACACGGGACAGCAGCCGCTCGCGTCCCCCCGACACACGGTGCAGCAGCCGCTCGCTTCCCCCCCCGACACGGTGCAGCAGCCGCTCGCGTCCCCCCCCGACACGGTGCAGCAGCCGCTCGCGTCCCCCCTGACACGGGACAGCAGCCGCTCGCGTTCCCCCCACACACGGTGCAGCAGCCACTCGCGTCCCACCCCAACAAGGTGCAGCAGCCAGTTGCGACCCCCCCCGACACGGTGCAGCAGCCGCTTGCGTCCCCCCCCGACACGGTGCAGCAGCCGCTCGCGTCCCCCCCCCCAACACGGTGCAGCAGCCGCTCGCGTCCCACCCCAACACAGAGCAGCAGCAAGTTGCGACCCCCCCCCGACACGGGGCAGCAGCCGCTCGCCTCCCGCCCGACACGGGGCAGCAGCCGCTCGCGTCCCAACCCAACACTGAGCAGCAGCCAGTTGCGACCCCCCCCGACACGGGGCAGCAGCCGCTCGCGTCCCCCCTGACACGGGACAGCAGCCGCTCGCGTCCCCCCCACACACGGGGCAGCAGCCACTCGCGTCCCACCCCAACACGGGGCAGCAGCCAGTTGCGACCCCCCCCGACACGGGGCAGCAGCCGCTCGCGTCCCCCCCGACACGGCGCAGCAGCCGCTCGCGTCCCCCCGCCCAACACGGCGCAGCAGCCGCTCGCGCCCCCCCCCGACACGGGGCAGCAGCCAGTTGCGACCCCCCCCGACACGGGGCAGCAGCCGCTCGCGTCCCCCCTGACACGGGACAGCAGCCGCTCGCGTCCCCCCCACACACGGTGCAGCAGCCACTCGCGTCCCACCCCAACACGGGGCAGCAGCCAGTTGCGTCCCACCCCAACACGGGGCAGCAGCCAGTTGCGACCCCCCCCGACACGGGGCAGCAGCCGCTCGTGTCCCCCCCGACACGGCGCAGCAGCCACTCGCGTCCCCCCCCCCGACACGGCGCAGCAGCCAGTTGCGACCCCCCCCGACACGGGGCAGCAGCCAGTTGCGACCTCCCCCGACACGGGGCAGCAGCCGCTCGCGTCCCCCCTGACACGGGACAGCAGCCGCTCGCGTCCCACCCCAAAACAGGGCAGCAGCCAGTTGCGACCCCCCCCGACACGGGGCAGCAGCCACTCGCGTCCCCCCCCGACACGGTGCAGCAGCCACTCGCGTCCCCCCCCGACACGGGGCAGCAGCCGCTCGCGTCCCCCCCGACACGGTGCAGCAGTCGCTCGCGTCCCCCCCCCAACACGGTGCAGCAGCCGCTCGCGTCCCACCCCAATACAGAGCAGCAGCAAGTTGCGACCCCCCCCCGACACGGGGAAGCAGCCGCTCGCGTCCCCCCCCGAACACGGCGCAGCAGCCACTCCCGTCCCCCCCCCAACACGGTGCAGCAGCTACTCGCGTCCCCCTCGGCACGGTGCAGCAGCCAGTTACAACCCCCCCCGACACGGGGCAGCAGCCAGTTCCGACACCCCCCGACACGGGGCAGCAGCCAGTTGCGACCCCCCCCGACACGGGGCAGCAGCCGCTCGCGTCCCCCCCGACACGGGACAGCAGCCGCTCGCGTCCCCCCCACACACGGTGCAGCAGCCGCTCGCTTCCCCCCCCGACACGGTGCAGCAGCCGCTCGCGTCCCCCCTGACACGGGACAGCAGCCGCTCGCGTTCCCCCCACACACGGTGCAGCAGCCACTCGCGTCCCACCCCGACACGGGGCAGCAGCCAGTTGCGACCCCCCAGACACGGTGCAGCAGCCGCTCGCGTCCCACCCCCGAACACGGTGCAGCAGCCACTCACGTCCCGCCCCGACACAGGGCAGCACCCCCTCGCGTCCCCCCCGCACATAGTGCAGCAGCCACTCGCATCCCCCCCGAACACGGGGCAGCAGCCACTCGCGTCCCACCCCGACACGGGGCAGCAGCCGCTCGCGTCCCCCCCGAACATAGTGCAGCAGCCGCTCGCGTCCCCCCCGACACGGTGCAGCAGCCGCTCGCGTCCCCCCCCCCAATACGGCGCAGCAGCCGCTCGCGTCCCCCCCCCTGACACGGGACAGCAGCCGCTCGCGTCCCACCCCCGAACACGGTGCAGCAGCCACTCACGTCCCGCCCCGACACAGGGCAGCACCCCCTCGCGTCCCCCCCGCACATAGTGCAGCAGCCACTCGCGTCCCCCCCGACACGGGGCAGCAGCCGCTCGCGTCCCACCCCGACACGGGGCAGCAGCCAGTTGCGACACCCCCCGACACGGGGCAGCAGCCGCTCGCGTCCCCCCCGACACGGGACAGCAGCCGCTCGCGTCCCCCCCACACACGGTGCAGCAGCCGCTCGCTTCCCCCCCCGACACGGTGCAGCAGCCGCTCGCGTCCCCCCTGACACGGGACAGCAGCCGCTCGCATCCCCCCTGACACGGGACAGCAGCCGCTCGCGTTCCCCCCACACACGGTGCAGCAGCCACTCGCGTCCCCCCCACACACGGTGCAGCAGCCGCTCGCTTCCCCCCCCGACACGGTGCAGCAGCCGCTCGCGTCCCCCCTGACACGGGACAGCAGACGCTCGCGTTCCCCCCACACACGGTGCAGCAGCCACTCGCGTCCCACCCCGACACGGGGCAGCAGCCAGTTGCGACCCCCCAGACACGGGACAGCAGCCGCTCGCGTTCCCCCCACACACGGTGCAGCAGCCACTCACGTCCCGCCCCGACACAGGGCAGCACCCCCTCGCGTCCCCCCCGCACATAGTGCAGCAGCCACTCGCATCCCCCCCGAACACGGGGCAGCAGCCACTCGCGTCCCACCCCGACACGGGGCAGCAGCCGCTCGCGTCCCCCCCGAACATAGTGCAGCAGCCGCTCGCGTCCCCCCCGACACGGTGCAGCAGCCGCTCGCGTCCCCCCCCCCAACACGGTGCAGCAGCCGCTCGCGTCCCCCCCCCTGACACGGGACAGCAGCCGCTCGCGTCCCCCCGACACACGGTGCAGCAGCCGCTCGCTTCCCCCCCCGACACGGTGCAGCAGCCGCTCGCGTCCCCCCACACACGGGACAGCAGCCGCTCGCGTCCCCCCTGACACGGGACAGCAGCCGCTCGCGTTCCCCCCACACACGGTGCAGCAGCCACTCGCGTCCCACCCCGACACGGGGCAGCAGCCAGTTGCGACCCCCCCCGACACGGGGCAGCAGCCGCTCGCGTCCCCCCCCCCAACACGGTGCAGCAGCCGCTCGCGTCCCCCCCCCCGACACGGGACAGCAGCCGCTCGCGTCCCCCCCGACACGGGGCAGCAGCCGCTCGCTTCCCCCCCCGACACGGTGCAGCAGCCGCTCGCGTCCCCCCTGACACGGGACAGCAGCCGCTCGCGTCCCCCCCACACACGGGGCAGCAGCCGCTCGCGTCCCACCCCAATACAGAGCAGCAGCAAGTTGCGACCCCCCCCGACACGGGGCAGCAGCCGCTCGCGTCCCCCCCGACACGGGGCAGCAGCCACTCGCGTCCCCCCCCCAACACGGTGCAGCAGCCAGTTACGACCCCCCCCGACACGGCGCAGCAGCCACTCGCGTCCCCCTCGGCACGGCGCAGCAGCCGCTCGCGTCCCCCCCGACACAGTGCAGCAGCCACTCCCGTCCCCCCCCCCAACACGGTGCAGCAGCTACTCGCGTCCCCCTCGGCACGGTTCAGCAGCCAGTTACAACCCCCCCCGACACGGGGCAGCAGCCAGTTACAACCCCCCCCGACACGGGGCAGCAGCCACTCGCGTCCCCCCTGACACGGGACAGCAGCCACTCGCGTCCCCCCCCGACACGGTGCAGCAGTCGCTCACGTCCCACCCCGACACGGGGCAGCAGCCAGTTGGGACACCCCCCGGCACGGCGCAGCAGCCAGTTGCGACCCCCCCCGACACGGGGCAGCAGCCGCTCGCGTCCCCCCCACACACGGTGCAGCAGCCGCTCGCTTCCCCCCCACACACGGTGCAGCAGCCGCTCGCGTCCCCCCTGACACGGGACAGCAGCCGCTCACGTCCCCCCTGACACGGGACAGCAGCCGCTCGCGTTCCCCCCACACACGGTGCAGCAGCCACTCGCGTCCCCCCCCGACACGGGGCAGCAGCCAGTTGCGACCCCCCAGACACGGTGCAGCAGCCGCTCGCGTCCCACCCCCGAACACGGTGCAGCAGCCACTCACGTCCCGCCCCGACACAGGGCAGCACCCCCTCGCGTCCCCCCCGCACATAGTGCAGCAGCCACTCGCATCCCCCCCAACACGGGGCAGCAGCCACTCGCGTCCCACCCCGACACGGGGCAGCAGCCGCTCGCGTCCCCCCCCCAACACGGTGCAGCAGCCGCTCGCGTCCCCCCCGACACGGTGCAGCAGCCGCTCGCGTCCCCCCCCCCAACACGGTGCAGCAGCCGCTCGCGTCCCCCCACACACGGGACAGCAGCCGCTCGCGTCCCCCCTGACACGGGACAGCAGCCGCTCGCGTTCCCCCCACACACGGTGCAGCAGCCACTCGCGTCCCACCCCGACACGGGGCAGCAGCCAGTTGCGACCCCCCCCGACACGGGGCAGCAGCCGCTCGCGTCCCCCCTGACACGGGACAGCAGCCGCTCGCGTCCCCCCCGACACGACGCAGCAGCCACTCGCGTCCCCCCCCCAACACGGTGCAGCAGCCGCTCGCGTCCCCCTCCCCGACACGGGACAGCAGCCGCTCGCGTCCCCTCCGACACGGGGCAGCAGCCGCTCGCTTCCCCCCCCGACACGGTGCAGCAGCCGCTCGCGTCCCCCCTGACACGGGACAGCAGCCGCTCGCGTCCCCCCTGACACGGGACAGCAGCCGCTCGCGTCCCCCCCACACACGGTGCAGCAGCCACTCGCGTCCCACCCCGACACGGGGCAGCAGCCAGTTCCGACCCCCCCCGATACGGGGCAGCAGCCGCTCGCGTCCCCCCTGACACGGGACAGCAGCCGCTCGGTCCCCCCCGACACGGCGCAGCACCCCCTCGCGTCCCCCCCCCCAACACGGTGCAGCAGCCGCTCGCGTCCCCCCCCCTGACACGGGACAGCAGCCGCTCGCGTCCCCCCCACACACGGTGCAGCAGCCGCTCGCTTCCCCCCCCGACACGGTGCACCAGCCGCTCGCGTCCCCCCTGACACAGGACAGCAGCCGCTCGCGTTCCCCCCACACACGGTGCAGCAGCCACTCGCGTCCCACCCCGACACGGGGCAGCAGCCAGTTGCGACCCCCCCCGACACGGGGCAGCAGCCGCTCCCGTCCCACCCCAACACGGGGCAGCAGCCACTCGCGTCCCCCCCGACACGGCGCAGCAGCCACTCGCGTCCCACCCCCCAACACGGTGCAGCAGCCGCTCGCGTCCCCCCCCCCGACACGGGACAGCAGCCGCTCGCGTCCCCCCCACACACGGTGCAGCAGCCGCTCGCGTCCCACCCCGACACGGTGCAGCAGCCACTCGCGTCCCCACCCCCAACACGGGGCAGCAGCAGCTCGCGTCCCACCCCAACACAGAGCAGCAGCCAGTTGCGACCCCCCCCGACAGGGGGCAGCAGCCGCTAGCGTCCCCCCTGACACGGGACAGCAGCCGCTCGCGTCCCCCCCACACACGGTGCAGCAGCCACTCGCGTCCCACCCCGACACGGGGCAGCAGCCAGTTGCGACCCCCCCCGACACGAGGCAGCAGCGGCTCGCGTCCCCCCCAACACGGCGCAGCAGCCACTCGCGTCCCCCCCAACACAGTGCAGCAGCCACTCGCGTCCCACCCCGACACGGGGCAGCAGCCAGTTGCGACCCCCCCGACACGGTGCAGCAGCCGCTCGCGTCCCACCCCCGAACACGGTGCAGCAGCCACTCACGTCCCGCCCCGACACAGGGCAGCACCCCCTCGCGTCCCCCCCGCACATAGTGCAGCAGCCACTCGCATCCCCCCGAACACGGGGCAGCAGCCACTCGCGTCCCACCCCGACACGGGGCAGCAGCCGCTCGCGTCCCCCCCGAACATAGTGCAGCAGCCGCTCGCGTCCCCCCCGACACGGTGCAGCAGCCGCTCGCGTCCCCCCCCCCAACACGGTGCAGCAGCCGCTCGCGTCCCCCCCCCTGACACGGGACAGCAGCCGCTCGCGTCCCCCCGACACACGGTGCAGCAGCCGCTCGCTTCCCCCCCCGACACGGTGCAGCAGCCGCTCGCGTCCCCCCACACACGGGACAGCAGCCGCTCGCGTCCCCCCTGACACGGGACAGCAGCCGCTCGCGTTCCCCCCACACACGGTGCAGCAGCCACTCGCGTCCCACCCCGACACGGGGCAGCAGCCAGTTGCGACCCCCCCCGACACGGGGCAGCAGCCGCTCGCGTCCCCCCCCCCAACACGGTGCAGCAGCCGCTCGCGTCCCCCCCCCCGACACGGGACAGCAGCCGCTCGCGTCCCCCCCGACACGGGGCAGCAGCCGCTCGCTTCCCCCCCCGACACGGTGCAGCAGCCGCTCGCGTCCCCCCTGACACGGGACAGCAGCCGCTCGCGTCCCCCCCACACACGGGGCAGCAGCCGCTCGCGTCCCACCCCAATACAGAGCAGCAGCAAGTTGCGACCCCCCCCGACACGGGGCAGCAGCCGCTCGCGTCCCCCCCGACACGGGGCAGCAGCCACTCGCGTCCCCCCCCCAACACGGTGCAGCAGCCAGTTACGACCCCCCCCGACACGGCGCAGCAGCCACTCGCGTCCCCCTCGGCACGGCGCAGCAGCCGCTCGCGTCCCCCCCGACACAGTGCAGCAGCCACTCCCGTCCCCCCCCCCAACACGGTGCAGCAGCTACTCGCGTCCCCCTCGGCACGGTTCAGCAGCCAGTTACAACCCCCCCCGACACGGGGCAGCAGCCAGTTACAACCCCCCCCGACACGGGGCAGCAGCCACTCGCGTCCCCCCTGACACGGGACAGCAGCCACTCGCGTCCCCCCCGACACGGTGCAGCAGTCGCTCACGTCCCACCCCGACACGGGGCAGCAGCCAGTTGGGATACCCCCCGGCACGGCGCAGCAGCCAGTTGCGACCCCCCCCGACACGGGGCAGCAGCCGCTCGCGTCCCCCCCACACACGGTGCAGCAGCCACTCACGTCCCGCCCCGACACAGGGCAGCACCCCCTCGCGTCCCCCCCGCACATAGTGCAGCAGCCACTCGCATCCCCCCCGAACACGGGGCAGCAGCCACTCGCGTCCCACCCCGACACGGGGCAGCAGCCGCTCGCGTCCCCCCCCCAACACGGTGCAGCAGCCGCTCGCGTCCCCCCCGACACGGTGCAGCAGCCGCTCGCGTCCCCCCCCCCAACACGGTGCAGCAGCCGCTCGCGTCCCCCCACACACGGGACAGCAGCCGCTCGCGTCCCCCCTGACACGGGACAGCAGCCGCTCGCGTTCCCCCCACACACGGTGCAGCAGCCACTCGCGTCCCACCCCGACACGGGGCAGCAGCCAGTTGCGACCCCCCCCGACACGGGGCAGCAGCCGCTCGCGTCCCCCCTGACACGGGACAGCAGCCGCTCGCGTCCCCCCCGACACGACGCAGCAGCCACTCGCGTCCCCCCCCCCAACACGGTGCAGCAGCCGCTCGCGTCCCCCTCCCCGACACGGGACAGCAGCCGCTCGCGTCCCCTCCGACACGGGGCAGCAGCCGCTCGCTTCCCCCCCCGACACGGTGCAGCAGCCGCTCGCGTCCCCCCTGACACGGGACAGCAGCCGCTCGCGTCCCCCCTGACACGGGACAGCAGCCGCTCGCGTCCCCCCCACACACGGTGCAGCAGCCACTCGCGTCCCACCCCGACACGGGGCAGCAGCCAGTTGCGACCCCCCCCGATACGGGGCAGCAGCCGCTCGCGTCCCCCCTGACACGGGACAGCAGCCGCTCGGTCCCCCCCGACACGGCGCAGCACCCCCTCGCGTCCCCCCCCCCAACACGGTGCAGCAGCCGCTCGCGTCCCCCCCCCTGACACGGGACAGCAGCCGCTCGCGTCCCCCCCACACACGGTGCAGCAGCCAGTTGCGACCCCCCCCGACACGGGGCAGCAGCCGCTCGTGTCCCCCCCGACACGGCGCAGCAGCCAGTTGCGACCCCCCCCGACACGGGGCAGCAGCCGCTCGCGTCCCCCCTGACACGGGACAGCAGCCGCTCGCGTCCCCCCCACACACGGGGCAGCAGCCGCTCGCGTCCCACCCCGACACGGGGCAGCAGCCAGTTGCGACCCCCCCCGACACGGGGCAGCAGCCACTCGCGTCCCCCCTGACACGGGACAGCAGCCGCTCGCGTTCCCCCCACACACGGTGCAGCAGCCACTCGCGTCCCACCCCGACACGGGGCAGCAGCCAGTTGCGACCCCCCCCGACACGGGGCAGCAGCCACTCGCGTCCCCCCCCAAACACGGAGCAGTAGTCACTCGCGTCCCCCCCGACACGGGGCAGCAGCCAGTTGCGACCCCCCAGACACGGTGCAGCAGCCACTCGCCTCCCACCCCGACACGGGGCAGCAGCCAGTTGCGACCCCCCCCGACACGGGGCAGCAGCCGCTCGCGTCCCCCCCGACACGGTGCAGCAGCCGCTCGCGTCCCCCCCCGACACGGTGCAGCAGCCACTCGCGTCCCCCTCGGCACGGTGCAGCAGCCAGTTGCAACGCCCCCGACACGGGGCAGCAGCCACTCGCGTCCCCCCTGACACGGGACAGCAGCCGCTCGCGTCCCCCCCACACACGGTGCAGCAGCCACTCGCGTCCCACCCCAACACGGGGCAGCAGCCAGTTGCGACCCCCCCCGACACGGGGCAGCAGCCGCTCGCGTCCCCCCCGACACGGCGCAGCAGCCGCTCGCGTCCCCCCGCCCAGCACGGCGCAGCAGCCGCTCGCGTCCCCCCCCGACACGGGGCAGCAGCCAGTTGCGACCCCCCCCGACACGGGGCAGCAGCCGCTCGTGTCCCCCCCGACACGGCGCAGCAGCCACTCGCGTCCCCCCCCCCAACACGGGGCAGCAGCCGCTCGCGTCCCCCCCCAACACGGGGCAGCAGCCAGTTGCGACCCCCCCCGACACGGGGCAGCAGCCGCTCGCGTCCCCCCTGACACGGGGCAGCAGCCGCTCGCGTCCCACCCCAACACGGGGCAGCAGCCAGTTGCGACCCCCCCCGACACGGGGCAGCAGCCGCTCGCGTCCCCCCTGACACGGGACAGCAGCCGCTCGCGTTCCCCCCACACACGGTGCAGCAGCCACTCGCGTCCCACCCCGACACGGGGCAGCAGCCAGTTGCGACCCCCCCCGACACGGGGCAGCAGCCAGTTGCGACCCCCCCCGACACGGGGCAGCAGCCGCTCGCGTCCCCCCCCCGACACGGTGCAGCAGCCGCTCGCGTCCCCCCCCCCAACACGGGGCAGCAGCCGCTCGCGTCCCCCCCCCCAACACGGGGCAGCAGCCGCTCGCTTCCCCCCCCGACACGGTGCAGCAGCCGCTCGCGTCCCCCCTGACACGGGACAGCAGCCGCTCGCGTTCCCCCCACACACGGTGCAGCAGCCGCTCGCGTCCCCCCCACACACGGTGCAGCAGCCGCTCGCTTCCCCCCCCGACACGGTGCAGCAGCCGCTCGCGTCCCCCCTGACACGGGACAGCAGCCGCTCTCCTTCCCCCCACACACGGTGCAGCAGCCACTCGCGTCCCCCCCCGACACGGGGCAGCAGCCAGTTGCGACCCCCCAGACACGGTGCAGCAGCCGCTCGCGTCCCACCCCCGAACACGGTGCAGCAGCCACTCACGTCCCGCCCCGACACAGGGCACCACCCCCTCGCGTCCCCCCCGCACATAGTGCAGCAGCCACTCGCATCCCCCCCGAACACGGTGCAGCAGCCACTCGCGTCCCACCCCGACACGGGGCAGCAGCCGCTCGCGTCCCCCCCGAACATAGTGCAGCAGCCGCTCGCGTCCCCCCCGACACGGTGCAGCAGCCGCTCGCGTCCCCCCCCCCAACACGGTGCAGCAGCCGCTCGCGTCCCCCCCCCTGACACGGGACAGCAGCCGCTCGCGTCCCCCCCACACACGGTGCAGCAGCCGCTCGCTTCCCCCCCCGACACGGTGCAGCAGCCGCTCGCGTCCCCCCTGACACGGGACAGCAGCCGCTCGCGTTCCCCCCACACACGGTGCAGCAGCCACTCGCGTCCCACCCCGACACGGGGCAGCAGCCAGTTGCGACCCCCCCCCGACACGGGGCAGCAGCCGCTCGCGTCCCCCCTGACACGGGACAGCAGCCGCTCGCGTCCCCCCCGACACGGGGCAGCAGCCACTCGCGTCCCCCCCCCTAACACGGTGCAGCAGCCGCTCACGTCCCCCCCCCCGACACGGGACAGCAGCCGCTCTCGTTCCCCCCACACACGGTGCAGCAGCCACTCGCGTCCCCCCCCGACACGGGGCAGCAGCCAGTTGCGACCCCCCAGACACGGGGCAGCAGCCGCTCGCGTCCCACCCCCGAACACGGTGCAGCAGCCACTCACGTCCCGCCCCGACACAGGGCACCACCCCCTCGCGTCCCCCCCGCACATAGTGCAGCAGCCACTCGCATCCCCCCCGAACACGGTGCAGCAGCCACTCGCGTCCCACCCCGACACGGGGCAGCAGCCGCTCGCGTCCCCCCCGAACATAGTGCAGCAGCCGCTCGCGTCCCCCCCGACACGGTGCAGCAGCCGCTCGCGTCCCCCCCCCCAACACGGTGCAGCAGCCGCTCGCGTCCCCCCCCCTGACACGGGACAGCAGCCGCTCGCGTCCCCCCCACACACGGTGCACCAGCCGCTCGCTTCCCCCCCCGACACGGTGCAGCAGCCGCTCGCGTCCCCCCTGACACGGGACAGCAGCCGCTCGCGTTCCCCCCACACACGGTGCAGCAGCCACTCGCGTCCCACCCCGACACGGGGCAGCAGCCAGTTGCGACCCCCCCGACACGGGGCAGCAGCCGCTCGCGTCCCCCCTGACACGGGACAGCAGCCGCTCGCGTCCCCCCCGACACGGCGCAGCAGCCACTCGCGTCCCCCCCCCTAACACGGTGCAGCAGCCGCTCACGTCCCCCCCCCCGACACGGGACAGCAGCCGCTCGTGTCCCCCCCCGACACGGTGCGGCAGCCAGTTGCGACCCCCCCCGACACGGGGCAGCAGCCGCTCGCGTCCCCCCTGACACGGGACAGCAGCCGCTCGCGTCCCCCCTGACACGGGACAGCAGCCGCTCGCGTTCCCCCCACACACGGTGCAGCAGCCACTCGCGTCCCACCCCGACACGGGGCAGCAGCCAGTTGCGACCCCCCCCCCAACACGGTGCAGCAGCCGCTCGCGTCCCCCCCCCCGACACGGGACAGCAGCCGCTCGCGTCCCCCCCGACACAGTGCAGCAGCCGCTCGCGTCCCACCCCCGAACACGCTGCAGCAGCCACTCACGTCCCGCCCCGACACAGGGCACCACCCCCTCGCGTCCCCCCCGCACATAGTGCAGCAGCCACTCGCATCCCCCCCGAACACAGTGCAGTAGCCACTCGCGTCCCACCCCGACACGGGGCAGCAGCCACTCGCGTCCCCCCCGACACGGTGCAGCAGCCGCTCGCTTCCCCCCCCGACACGGTGCAGCAGCCGCTCGCGTCCCCCCTGACATGGGACAGCAGCCAGTTGCGACCCCCCCCGACACGGGGCAGCAGCCGCTCGCGTCCCACCCCAACACGGGGCAGCAGCCAGTTGCGACCCCCCCCGACACGGGGCAGCAGCCGCTCGCGTCCCCCCTGACACGGGACAGCAGCCGCTCGCGTTCCCCCCACACACGGTGCAGCAGCCACTCGCGTCCCACCCCGACACGGGGCAGCAGCCAGTTGCGACCCCCCCCGACACGGGGCAGCAGCCGCTCGCGTCCCCCCTGACACGGGACAGCAGCCGCTCGCGTTCACCCCACACACGGTGCAGCAGCCACTCGCGTCCCACCCCGACACGGGGCAGCAGCCAGTTGCGACCCCCGAGACACGGTGCAGCAGCCACTCGCATCCCCCCCGAACACGGTGCAGCAGCCACTCGCGTCCCACCCCGACACGGGGCAGCAGCCACTCGCGTCCCCCCCCGACACGGGGCAGCAGCCGCTCGCGTCCCCCCCGACACGGGGCAGCAGCCAGTTACAACCCCCCCCGACACGGGGCAGCAGCCACTCGCTTCCCCCCCCGACACGGTGCAGCAGCCGCTCGCGTCCCCCCTGACACGGGACAGCAGCCGCTCGCGTCCCCCCACACACGGTGCAGCAGCCACTCGCGTCCCACCCCAACACGGGGCAGCAGCCAGTTGCGACCCCCCCCGACACGGGGCAGCAGCCGCTCGCGTCCCCCCTGACACGGGACAGCAGCCGCTCGCGTCCCCCCCGACACGGGACAGCAGCCACTCGCGTCCCCCCCCTAACACGGTGCAGCAGCCGCTCACGTCCCCCCCCCCGACACGGGACAGCAGCCGCTCGCGTCCCCCCCACACACGGTGCAGCAGCCAGTTGCGACCCCCCCCGACACGGGGCAGCAGCCGCTCGCGTCCCCCCTGACACGGGACAGCAGCCGCTCGCGTCCCCCCTGACACGGGACAGCAGCCGCTCGCGTTCCCCCCACACACGGTGCAGCAGCCACTCGCGTCCCACCCCGACACGGGGCAGCAGCCAGTTGCGACCCCCCCCCCAACACGGTGCAGCAGCCACTCGCGTCCCCCCCCCCGACACGGGACAGCAGCCGCTCGCGTCCCCCCCGACACGGCGCAGCAGCCACTCGCGTCCCCCCCCCCGACACGACGCAGCAGCCACTCGCGTCCCCCCCCCTAACACGACGCAGCAGCCACTCGCGTCCCCCCCCCCGACACGGGACAGCAGCCGCTCGCGTCCCCCCCACACACGGTGCAGCAGCCAGTTGCGACCCCCCCCGACACGGGACAGCAGCCGCTCGCGTCCCCCCTGACACGGGGCAGCAGCCGCTCGCGTCCCCCCCACACACGGTGCAGCAGCCACTCGCGTCCCACCCCGACACGGGGCAGCAGCCAGTTGCGACCCCCCCCGACACGAGGCAGCAGCCGCTCGCGTCCCCCCCAACACGGCGCAGCAGCCACTCGCGTCCCCCTCGGCACGGCGCAGCAGCCGCTCGCGTCCCCCCCGACACAGTGCAGCAGCCACTCGCGTCCCACCCCGACACGGGGCAGCAGCCAGTTGCGACCCCCCCCGACACGAGGCAGCAGCCGCTCGCGGCCCCCCCAACACGGCGCAGCAGCCACTCGCGTCCCCCCTGACACGGGACAGCAGCCGCTCGCGTCCCCCCCACACACGGTGCAGCAGCCACTCGCGTCCCACCCCGACACGGGGCAGCAGCCAGTTGCGACCCCCCCCGACACGAGGCAGCAGCCGCTCGCGGCCCCCCCAACACGGCGCAGCAGCCACTCGCGTCCCCCCTGACACGGGACAGCAGCCGCTCGCGTCCCCCCCACACACGGTGCAGCAGCCACTCGCGTCCCACCCCGACACGGGGCAGCAGCCAGTTGCGACCCCCCCCGACACGAGGCAGCAGCCGCTCGCGTCCCCCCCCGACACAGTGCAGCAGCCGCTCGCGTCCCCCCCGACACGGCGCAGCAGCCACTCGCGTCCCCCCCCCGACACGACGCAGCAGCCACTCGCGTCCCCCCCCCTAACACGGTGCAGCAGCCGCTCACGTCCCCCCCCCCGACACGGGACAGCAGCCGCTCGCGTCCCCCCCAGACACGGGGCAGCAGCCAGTTGCGACCCCCCCCGACACGGGGCAGCAGCCGCTCGCGTCCCCCCTGACACGGGGCAGCAGCCGCTCGCGTCCCCCCCACACACGGTGCAGCAGCCACTCGCGTCCCACCCCGACACGGGGCAGCAGCCAGTTGCGACCCCCCCCGACACGGGGCAGCAGCCGCTCGCGTCCCCCCCAACACGGGGCAGCAGCCACTCGCGTCCCCCTCGGCACGGCGCAGCAGCCGCTCGCGTCCCCCCCGACACAGTGCAGCAGCCACTCGCGTCCCACCCCGACACGGGGCAGCAGCCAGTTGCGACCCCCCAGACACGGTGCAGCAGCCGCTCGCGTCCCACCCCCGAACACGGTGCAGCAGCCACTCACGTCCCGCCCCGACACAGGGCACCACCCCCTCGCGTCCCCCCCGCACATAGTGCAGCAGCCACTCGCATCCCCCCCGAACACGGTGCAGCAGCCACTCGCGTCCCACCCCCGACACGGGGCAGCAGCCGCTCGCGTCCCCCCCCAGACACGGGGCAGCAGCCGCTCGCGTCCCCCCCAGACACGGGGCAGCAGCCGCTCGCGTCCCACCCCGACACGGGGCAGCAGCCAGTTGCGACCCCCCCGACACGGGGCAGCAGCCACTCGCGTCCCCCCCCAAACACGGAGCAGCAGCCACTCGCGTTCCCCCCCGACACGGCGCAGCAGCCGCTCGCGTCCCACCCCGACACGGGGCAGCAGCCACTCGCGTCCCACCCCGACACGGGACAGCAGCCGCTCGCGTCCCCCCCGACACGGGGCAGCAGCCAGTTACAACCCCCCCCGACACGGGGCAGCAGCCACTCGCGTCCCCCCCCGAACACGGAGCAGCAGCCACTCGCGTCCCCCCCGACACGGTGCAGCAGCCAGTTGCGACCCCCCAGACACGGTGCAGCAGCCACTCGCGTCCCACCCCGACACGGGGCAGCAGCCAGTTGCGACCCCCCCCGACACGGGGCAGCAGCCGCTCGCGTCCCCCCCGACACGGGGCAGCAGCCGCTCGCGTCCCACCCCGACACGGGGCAGCAGCCAGTTGCGACCCCCCCCGACACGGGGCAGCAGCCGCTCGCGTCCCCCCCCGACACGGGGCAGCAGCCGCTCGCGTCCCCCCCCGACACGGGGCAGCAGCCGCTCGCGTCCCCCCCGACACGGCGCAGCAGCCACTCGCGTCCCCCCCCCCCAACACGGTGCAGCAGCCGCTCGCGTCCCCCCCCCGACACGGTGCAGCAGCCACTCGCGTCCCCCCCCGACACGGTGCAGCAGCCGCTCGCGTCCCCCCCCCGACACGGTGCAGCAGCCGCTCGCGTCCCCCCCCCGACACGGGGCAGCAGCCGCTCGCGTCCCCCCCAGACACGGGGCAGCAGCCGCTCGCGTCCCCCCCGACACGGGGCAGCAGCCACTCGCGTCCCCCCCGACACGGGGCAGCAGCCACTCGCGTCCCACCCCGACACGGGGCAGCAGCCAGTTGCGACCCCCCCCGACACGGGGCAGCAGCCGCTCGCGTCCCCCCTGACACGGGACAGCAGCCGCTCGCGTCCCCCCACACACGGTGCAGCAGCCGCTCGCGTCCCCCCCCGAACACGGTGCAGCAGCCGCTCGCGTCCCCCCCCGACACAGGGCAGCAGCCAGTTGCGACCCCCCCCGACACGGGGCAGCAGCCGCTCGCGTCCCCCCTGACACGGGGCAGCAGCCGCTCGCGTCCCCCCCACACACGGTGCAGCAGCCACTCGCGTCCCACCCCAACACGGGGCAGCAGCCAGTTGCGACCCCCCCCGACACGGGGCAGCAGCCACTCGCTTCCCCCCCGAACACGGTGCAGCAGCCACTCGCTTCCCCCCCGAACACGGTGCAGTACCAACTCGCCTCCCCGAAATATACCAGGACGAGCTCCCTTCTCCCCAGAAGACAAGAGCAGCAGCTCTCCTCCCCCAAACGCAGCAGGAACTAAAGCCAAAAACAGAGCAGCAACTCTTCCCCCACACCAGAACAGGAACATTCGTCCCCCTCCCGACACGGTGCAGCAGCCACTCGCGTCCCCAAAATATACCGCCCCTCTTCTCCCCAAGCACACGGAGCCACCGCCCCTCTTCTCCCCAAACACACGGAGCCAAATCCTTACCATCTGACACCCTCCAGAAGGGATTAGTACACCCACATAACATATACATACAGAACCGAGCCATGTACTTGACATCCTCAGGATCAGCCCTGCAAAGATGAAAGGAAGTCTGATGCTACGTCCCTGGATGCTCCAGCGCTCAGCTCCTCTCTCTGGTGCTCTCATTGTGGCAAAACACTGGTGAAGATATCTAGCAAAAAGCAGAGAGTACTACAGGGACCTGGAAACCAAAAAGAAGACTAGACGCTATCTGCAAGAATGGACTAAAGAAACCCTACCAAGAAGACTTGTAACCAGAAAACAGAAAATATGAAAAGCCCAGAAAGCTCAAAAAGACAGGACAGAGTACCATACAGCAACTGAGATTACCCAATAAATGAAGCTGTAAAGACAAAAGGTCCCAAATACCTTAACCCACTCAAACGCTGCAACCGACTGAAGGAATAGCAGATCGCTGACCCCATGGAAACCCAGGAGCACAATGAGGCCCCTGACCAGAGGCTGTGGCTCATATATGCTGGGACCCACCCACCACCCTTCCCACAATCCCCTGGGAAAGGGGGGGGACAAACCACCCAACGACATAAAGGCGGCCAGAGGAGCGGAAGGGAGTTTTCTCATCTACCTTAAGTTTACAACCTACAAAGTGCTGAACAGAGAAGGCAACCCTTACTAGAAATGACATCTATTGCATCAGCAACGTGACCAGGTAGGGAATTTAGCTTAAGTTTTCTGGGGCGCAGATACAGTAAGATAGATGTCATACTAAGCTATGTGGGAAAGTAGCTCGTTAAATGCAATAACAATATCATTATCAAAAATTACATACGTTAGGTTCGTATTTAAACAAAAAACCCAAAATGCTGTGGGGTTATACTTCATTTCTAGCAAGACCACACGTGCTACCTAACTGCTACCGGAACTACTTTCTGGATACGACTGAATGACAAAGCAGAACCAGATCCCGTAAGAATCCCTTCTCAAAAATATCTCTGGCTGCAAAGTAAATTATTTACTGTAAATGACCGACGATTCAGAGTCGCCTCGACGGCCTCTCCGACTGACTCCCTTAACAGAACTAGATGAGTCCCAAAGGACAGAAAACACAAAAAGCCCATGGAAATACAAGAAGTGTATCAGAAGCTGTATGAAGCAGCATAATTAACACCTAAGTAGCTAGAACAAAAGTGAATTGCAAAACGCAACAAAAAACCACCCCAGGAGCTGCGTTGAAAAGAAGAGATGGAGGCTATGGCCTCTGCTGAAAAACTCAAGAGACCATCCGAGCCGACAATAGACATCTCTTGGTACCAGATACCAAACAGAAACAGACTATAAGACAGAAAACAGACTGCTGCGGAGCACCAAGGTGGGTTCGGAAAAGGTTGTGACAGAACAAGAAGCATCGTCACAGGGATTAGAGAGGTCCCGAAGGGGGCGGAGAGACTAAAGAAGTCTCGGGGATGCAATGAGCTCAAAAGGGAATGGAACAAAGCACAGATGTCCTCAGGGGACCGAACAGAGGTGCACCAAATGGCTGAGAGAACAGACAGACCGACCGGGCTAACAGATGCGGACTCAGGAAGGAGTCTGAGGGGAAAAGAGGGGTGCAAAGTGCCCTCCCGAGCTAGAGCGGGTCTCTGGGGCGTAGGGGATGTCTCACAAGAGCTCGGCAACAGGGAGCGGAGAAGTCCTGAGGGGGCCTGAGAGACCAAAGAAGCCTCACAGGTAACAGTGCGGAACTCTGCAGGGATTTCAACAAAGTACAGATGTCGTCACGGGGCTGGGGGGTGAACGAAGGCATCCTAAATGGCAAAGAGTAAGACAGTGCTCTGAAGCACACAAAAAAAAAGTCTAAAGGGACCTACAAGAGTGCTGTGGAGTATAAGAAAGGACTCAGATGACGTTGTTATAGAGAGCAGAGGAATTGGGGGGGTCAGGGTAAGAAAAGAAGGCTTGGAGATACAGCGAGGGCCTTGGAGTCTTGGGGGAGCATCTAGGCAAACTACAGATGACCGACTGAGGAACCAAACAGAGACACCCTCGATGACAGAGAGAAAGATAAATGAGCGCTACGTACCAAAGAAAGATGGCAGGCCCTGATGGACAAGAGAGATGGAAAGGGAGATAAAGAGCTACAAGGTGCTGTGGAGAATGAGGAGGGTCTCGGGAGGCATCATGACTAGGAGAAAAAAATGCCCCGAGGGAGCCAGAGAGACCCAAAAAGGACTGGGGACATGATGAAATCCAGAGGGGACGTGAACCGAGAAAACATGTCATCAGAAGGCCAGGGAACGACTAGAGGCAAGAGAGGAACAAATAACTGGGCTGGCTCACGGATATGGACTCAAGAAGTCTTCTGACGGAATGAGAGGGGTGCGAGGTCTCCTACAAAGCTAAAAGCGTGCTAAGGGCAACGTCAAAGGCATCGATAGGCATCGTGACACCATTAGAGGGCTCCTGAATGTGCCAGAGAGACCAAAGAAGGCTCAGGGACACAAGGAGGAAGTCTGGAGGGGATCTGAACAGAGTACAGATGTCCTTGGGAGGCCAAGGACCGAACAGAGGCATCCGACATGGCGGAGGGAAGGTAAGAGTGCTCTCAGGCAAAATGAAATCTTGAGGAAAAGTTGTCTCTGAATATGGAAGATAAAAATGCTGCTGCAGAACTAAAGGATGGCTATGGAACACAAGGACGCTCGCAGGAAGCATTGTGACAGAAATAGAGGGGTGCTGAGGTGGCTGGAGAGATAGAAGGGGGCTCGAGGGCACAAAGGTACTCGGGAGGGGATTTGAACAGAGTAAAGATGTCGCAAGGGAGACGCTGACCCATTGGAGGCAAGCGAGATGGAGGAGAGGACAAAAAGACTGCTCTGAGGAGATGTTTTGACAAAATGAGAGGGGTACAAATTACACTCCAGAGATAAAAGTGTGCCGAGGAGACCCTCTAAAGCCTCAGAATGAACTGAGAGAAGAGAAAAAAAATAAAAGAGACACAAAGAAAATATCAAAACTGACACGGTATGTGACAAACAAGAAAGAACTAAAAAATAGGGATAGACAGCTGGATAGAAGATGTAGAAAGAAAATTTAAAAAGCGAAAGGGCACAAAGTAGAGGAGAAAAAAATTTTAAAAGAGGGACAGAAAACTAGACAAAAGTATACATAGAAAAAAATTGGAAAACGAAGGCAACAAAGGAGGAAAAATTTAAAATACAGGGACAGCAAACTAAATAAACAGAGACATAGAAGGAAAATTGAAAAATTGAGAGAGTACCCAACAGACAAGAAAGATTTAAAAAATAGGGATGGGAACTAAATAAAAGCAGATGTAGAAAAAAAAAATTTAAAACCCAACAAGATTAAGGAAATAAAGGGAAAAATTAAAAAATAGGGACAGCGAACTAAAATGGAGACATATAAAGTAAATTTAAAAATGAACAGGGTACACAACAGACAAGAAAGAATTAAAAAACAGGGAGTTGGATAAAAGTAGACATAGAAAAAAATTTTAAAAGTGACAGCAGTAAAGAAAGACAAGAAACAATTAAAAATAAAGACAGTGAATGGGATAAAAGTAGACAAAGAGAGGGCATTTTAAAAAAGGATTAAGAAAATAAAGGAAAAAATTTAAAAAGAAGGACAACTAACTAAAACGCAGACATAGAAAGAAAATTTAAAAAGCAAAGGTGTAAAGGACAGACAAGAAAAAAATTAAAATACAGACAGTGAACTGGATAAGCGGAGACACAGACAATATTAAAAGCAACTGGTATTAGGGAAATAAAGGCAAAAAAATTAAAAAATAAGGACAGCTAACTAAACAGAAACATAGAAAGTAAATTTTAAAAGTGATGGCGATTAAGAGAGGAAAAGATAAAAAATAGAGGCAGAAAACTAAATAAGAATAGATGTAAAAAATTTTAAAAGCAATGGGAATAAGAGAGGAAAATATTAAAAAATAGGGACAGCAAACTAGAATGGAGACTAAGACAGAAAACATTTAAAAAGGTGGCACTAAGGAAAGACAAGAAATAATTCAAAACTTAAGACATCAAAGGGGGTAAAAGTAGACACAGAACATTGTAAAAGCAACAAGGACTAGGAGAAGTGAAGAAAAAAATTAAAGAATAGGGACAACAAACTAAATAAATGGAGACATACAAAGTAAATTTTTAAAGTGATGGGATACATGACAGGCAGGAAATAAAAAATCCGGATAGGGAGCTTGACAAAAGTAGGCATAGAAGGAAAACATAAAAAGGGATGAGGTACAGGACAGGCAGGAAAGAGCTAAAAATAAAGACAGCAAACTAGATAAAAAAAGACAGAGAAGCAACATCTTAAAAGCCAAGGGATTAAGAGAGGAAACAATTAAACAATAACGATAGCAAATGAAAACACAGCCATGGAAACAAAATTTTAAAATGTGAGCACTAAGGCAAGACAAGAAATGATGAAGAAATAAAAACAGCAAACAGGATAAAGGAAGAAAGAAAGAAAGATTAAGGAAATAAGGAAAAAATTTAAAGATAGCAACAGCAAACTACAACAGAGATGTAGAAAGAAAATCTAAAAAGCGACAGCACTAAGGAAAGAAGAGAAAAAATTAAAAGAAAAGAGAGAGAACTAAATAAAGCCAACGGCATAAAGGTAGAAAATATGAAAAAGCAAGAGGGATTAGGGAAATAAATGGAAAACATTGAAAATAGGGACAGCGAACTAAAACACAGATGTAGAAATAAAATTCAAAAAGCGAGGGCGCTAAGGAAAGACAAGAAGTAATTAAAAAATACAGTGAATGGAATAAAAGCAGACAGAAAATTTTAGAAGCAAATAGGATTAAGGAAATAGGAAAAAGTTAAAAAGTAGCGATGGCAAACTAAAACAGAGTCATAGAAAAAAAACTTAAAAAGCGACAGCACTGAGGAAAGACAAGAAATAATTTTAAGAAAACAGCAAATGGAATAAAAGTAGGCACAGAACGAACATTTAAAAAGCAATGGGCATTAGGGAGATAAAGGAAAAAATATGAAATAGGGACAGCAAACTAGAACAGAGACATAGAAAATTTTAAAAGGGCTGCACTAAGGAAAGACAAGAAATAACTAAAAAATAAAGACAGTGAATGGAATGAAAGCAGACAGAAAATTTTAAAGGTGATGGGGATTAAGGAAATTAAAAAACCCTAAAATGTAGCAACAGCAAACTGAAACAGACGTAGAAAGAAAATTTAAAAAGCAAAGGGATTAAGAACAGAGAGAAATAACATAAAATATAGGGTCAGCAAACTAAAGAAATGAAGGCATGAAAACAAAATTTAAAAAGTGATGAAGTGGAGGACAGGCAGGAAAAAATAAAAAACACAGACAAGGAACTGGAGAAATGGAGACAGAGGGAGAAAATTTAGAAAGCGACGGGGTAATGGCCACAGGGCTAAGAAGTTAAATATCGGGAAAGGGAGCCGGATACACAGCCACAGGGAAAGGACATGGGAAGAGTGACAGGGTGCAGAGCAGAGGGAGTCACTGAAAGCAGAGGCAGGCGGGTGGGTAGAGGGAGACCTGGAAATGCAATCTTCACAAGCAATGGGGAAGAAGGCAGCGTGGGAAGAATGAAACGATAGCGGGTGGGGAGCCGGAAAGGGAGAGGCAGAGGAAGGAAACGAGGAAGGTAACGGTGTACAGGGCAGTGCTAGCAGAAGAGCAAAAAGCTTTCGGGAACCGGACAGCCCGAAAGGGAGACGGAGGCAGGGACAGGCAAGGAGGCAGGCAGAAGTCTGGAGAAGTGTGGCAGAGACGGGCCGGGACACACGCGAGGGGACGCACGACTCACCACAGTTCCTGGCACCAGCAGGAGACCAATACCACCCTGAGGCTTCTCTCTCTGCCTCTGCCTCCTCTGCAGTGCCGGCTGCCAGACCCTCACCCACCCAGGAGGAGGCAGCAGGTGCCTTGACGCCCCTCTCCCACAAGGCTTTCCGGATGCAAGGTGGCTTACACTTGCAGCCAACAGAGGCACTGAGCTCCCAGCGCCATGTGCTGGAAGCGTGCTCTGTCAGGAATGGCTGGGAGGGATCCTTCCTCGCTGTGGGGACCAGCTGTTCCCTGCTGGAGGCAGCTGCCTGTGGAAGCCCCTTGGTTTCACTCCTCAACCAACTCCTGCAAGCAGGCATGCCCAGGCAGCCCCCTCAGCAGATAGAGCCCCTTGGCACAGCAGGGCCAGCCCCATCCTCACCAGCTGCACCTGGTGCTGCCCTGGCCCATCCCCACCTGCAGCCTTTTCAAACCCTTGGCCCAGCCCCATCCTCACCTCATGGGTCTCACCTGGGCTGCCCCAGCCCACAGCTAGAGCCCACTGGGAACAGGGGGCCATCACCCCCTCCCCTGCACCAGTCCACAGGCACAAACTCTGCACCCAAGGGCTGCAAACACATCCAGGGGCACAGGGGAAGCAGGAAAAGTTTATTCATTAATGTGCATAATAAATCCTGGCAGTAAGTTGGCTACAAGGCTCAGTGCCCAAATGCAGCAGGACAGAGGGAGACAAGGGAAGAGAAAAACAGGAGGAAGGACGGAGCGACATAGATAAGAGGTGTGGGACAGGGAGCCAGAAAGCAGGACTGTGTGAACAAGAAAGGGACAGGGAGCAGGACAACGGTGTAGAGAGGGGAGAGCAGAGAGACTGCGGGAAAAACACAGGGAGAAAGAGACGGAGGAATAAATAAGAGAGACAGGGAGCAGGAGAAAGAGGCGGAAGGGACCAGCAAGACAACAAGATAGAGACAAGACAAGGGATGGGGAAAAATTCTAAAGTGATAGGGGAAAAGAAACATAGACAAGAAATAAAAAATAGAAACAGGGAGCCAGATAGAGGTAGACATAGAAAGAAAATTTCAAAAAGCAACAGGGTACAAGAAACGTAGGCAAGAACTAGCAAATAGGGACAGGGAGATAGAAAGAGGGAGATGTAGAAAGTAAGTCTAAAAAGTGACAGGGTACAGAACAGAGAGGGAAGAATTAATTACAGACAGGGAGATGGATAGAGGGAGACAGAAAATTTTGCAAGCGACAGGATACAAGAATCTTCCACAAGAATTAAAAGATAGGTACATGGAGCCGCATGGAGGGAGGCGTAAGAAGAAAATTTGAAAAGTGATGGGGTACAAGAAACACCGGCAAGAAATTAAAATTAGGTCAGGCAGAGAGAGAGAGGGAAAGGTAGCATGAAAATTTAACAAGTGACTGGGTCCAAGAAACATATGTGAGAATTAAAAAGATAGGGATGGAGTGGTAGAAAGGAAGTTTCAAAAGAAACGGGGTACAAGAAATATAGGCAAGAATTAAAAAATAGGGACAGGGAGCCTGATGGAAGGAAACTGTGGTGGGTTGACCTTGGCTGGCTGCCAGGTGCTCACCGAGCCACTCTGTCACTGCCCCTCCTCAACAAGACAGGGGGAGAAAATACAACAAAAAAGCTTGTGCGTCGAGATAAGGACAAAGAGATCACTCACCAATTCCTGTCACAGGCAAAAGAGACTCGACTTGGGGAAATTAATTTAATTTCTTGTCATTCAAAAATCAAAGTAGGATAATGAGAAATAACAACAAATCTAAAACACACCTTCCCCCCTCCCCACTCTTTTATCCTGGGCTCATCTTCACTCCTGACTTCTCTACATCCTACCCCCAAGCAGCGCAGGGCGACAGGGAGCGGGGGTTGCAGTCACACATTGTCTCTGCCACTCCTTCCTCCTCAAGCTCTTTTTCTGCTCCAGTGTGGGGTCCCCCCCATGGGGCCACAGCTGCTGACAGGAGCCTGCTCCAGTGCAGGCTCTCCACGGGGGTCACAGCTTCCTTCAGGCGCATCCACCTGCTCTGGCATGGGGTCCTCCACAGGCTGCAGGTGCACGTCTGCTCCACCGTGGACCTCCGTGGGCTGCAGGAGGACAACCTGTGTCACCATGGTCTTCACCACGGGCTGCAGGGGAATCTCTGCTCTGGTGCCTGGAGCACCTCCTCACCCTCCTTCTTCACTGACCTTGGTGTCTACAGGGCTGTTTCACACTCACATTTTCTCTATCACAGCTTCTGCACAGCACTTTTTAGCCTTTCTTAAGTGTCCCATCACAGATGCACTACTAGCGTTACTGATGGGCTCAGCTCTGACCAGCAGCAGATCCATCTTGGACCTGGAGCCAGCTGTGCCTGACATGGGGGTAACTCCTGGTGTCTTCTCACAGAACCCACCCCTGCAGCCCCTGCCCCCCCACCCCAGCTAACAAAACCTTGCCACGTAAACCCAATACAACAGCGACCGGCTACAGGGCAGAGAGGGGGGATTGAAAAATAGGGAAAGGGAGCCACGGGGAGAGAGGAAGAGGGGAAAAAAAATAGCAACGAGCTATAGGCCAGAGAGGAGGAAGGGACAGGGAACCAGACAGAGAGATGGAGAAAAACAAAGAATAGTGATAGGCCACAAGGCAGAGAGGAAGGAATTAAAGAAGGGAACAGTGAGGTGGACAGAGATAAACTGAGAAATACCAAAAAACCTCCATGAGCTGAAGGGGAGGGACAGAGGAATTAAAGAATAGGGACAGGGAGAGAACAATAAAGACAAAAATGGGCTATGGGACAGAGGGAAAAAATTAAAACATAGGGACCGGGACCTGGAATGGAGAATCTAAGAAAGACAACATATATCTAGAATACAGGGCAGAGAAAGAGGGATTTAAAAATAGGGACATGGAGCCAGAGGCTGGGGGGGGGGAATTGTGAAGGGCTAAAGGGCAGGCAGGGAGGAATTAAAAAAAATTGGGATAGGAAGACAGACAGATAGATGGAGAAAGACAAAAATAGTGATGGGCTGCAGGACAGAGAATGACAAAAAAAAAAGAGGGACAGGGAACAGGACAGAAGTGCAGAGAGAAAAAGGAAACTGAGAGGTAGAACAACAGAGAAAGAGGGGGACTTGCAGAATGAGAGAGGGAGAGGTGCAGGGAAACAAAAAAATTACAGCAGTGAAAGAGAAGAGGGGGCAGAGAGTCACCGGGATGCAGAAGGGGGACGACACGGCTCCAAGGGTCCAGGATTCTCCACAGCTCCTACTCTTGGAGCTGCAGGAAGAATTTGACAGTTTGGTCATGTCTTCCTCTCCCTCCCCCTCTCTTCCTCCTCTGTAGCTCCAGTCACTTGACTGTCATCCACCTAAGAGAATAGATTGCTGTCTTACAATATGAGGCTTCCCAGATATGCAGCCTCACATGTGCACACACTACATGGCCGTACTGTGCTTTTGGTTACGCATACAGACCCTGCCGTGCACATTGGTGATCGGATCTGCTGAGGACTACACTAAAAGGGATCCTTCCTCACCTGGAGAGAGGCAGGCTGTCTCCTATCTGCAGGAGGAGGCAGCTGCCAGCTGGATCCTTCTTATTTTATGCTTTACCTTTTTCTGGCCTCTCCAGCTTCAGCCACAGCAGTTCCTGTCCACAGCCAGTAAGTGCTCCGCCTGTCCCTTTTCGCCCATGCCGCTAGGAGAATGAGGCCAAAAGCAACACACACAAACCTGAGCCGGCTGCAGTCAACAGCATCCCCAGAGAGGAACTGACAACTGAGTCCTCAGTACTACCTCTGGGAGAGGAAAAAAAACAAGCAACTGTTAGCAGAGTGATGACTGTAGCTATCCTCAGGCAGGAACCCCTCCTTCTGCAGGAGCTGCTGGAGATGCCACTCTTTCCCCAAACTGATGCTAATGGCACCTGCATTTATGGAGAATAAAGCATATTCAAGGGCCAGCTTGCTGCTGTGAGGACAGGGTTTGGGGGCAGTCTGTGGCTATAGGACAGGCTTCAGGGGAGGTGCTGGAGCTGGGGGCAGCTGCATGGGGTGAGTAGGGCTAGAGGAGCTTTGTTGAGTTGGGGAGGCACCCAGCGCCTTTCCAGGGGGTGGGAAGGCCTCCAGGTACCCAGGGTTGGGGTGGGCAGCCATCTCCTGCCCCTCTTCCTCCTTCCTCTCCACCAGCTCTCAGAAAATCCCTGGGAGCTGCCCTGATGGGGCCTGACTGCAACTGACCATGAACCTCTCAGCTGGAAACATCCTTGCAGCTCGTCAGCATTCTCAGACAGGCATGGCCCAGCAGCACCACCTCCTGGGGCTGCAGCCCTTTTACACAGAGGGGCCATCACCATCAGCCTCACTGGCCCCACCTGGGGCTCCTCCAGCTGCAGCCATGGCCCCTTACACCCAATATGTAACCTGCTCCGCTGGACTCTCTGACAGCCCCTCACCAAGTACAAAGGACTACAAACGCAGCCATGAGTGCAAAGGAGACAGCAAGTGTTTTATTCATTAATGTATAATGTATAATTCCTAGGAGTGAGTCTGCTCCAGAGCTCAGTGCCTGTACACTCACCCTTCCCCTGGGACAACTCGGCTGTCGTTACTGGAGCAGCAAATACAGAGAACAAAAATACAGCAATGGGGAGCAGGACAGAGGAACAGAAAGAGAAAAATAAAATGAGGGAGAAGGACTGAGGAGCAGAGAAAGAAAGGTACAGGGAAAAGGACAGTGAGATGGAGAAATCAATAAAAAAAGAGATGAGGAGCCCTGCAGTGACATGGCGGAAGAAAAACAGGATCAGGGAGCAGGACAGAGGGAAAGAGAGAGAAAATGATGGGCAGGGAGCAGAACAGATGGATAGGGAGAGAAATTGAATGAGAGGAATAAGGAAGGAGGGAGGGAGAGAAAAAGATAGGGAACAAGCCAGAGGAACTGAGGGAAAAGAAGAGGGAGACAGATCAGGATAAAGAGACGGAGAAAGAAAAAACAGTGACGGACTGCAGGATGAGAAAAAGGGCCAGGGAGCAGGACAGAGGGGAATAACGGGGCAGTGAGCTGGGCAGGGGGATATAGCGAGACAGGCAGTGGTACGGAGATATACAGACAAAAATGTTAGAGGGAGAACGGAGGACAGAATAAAAGAAAAGGGACAGGGAGCGGGGCAGAGATGGAGAAAGAAACATTCGAGGCAGAGAAAGAGGGACAGGTAAGACAACAGATAACTGGAGAAAGGGAGAGGGAGGGAGAGGGAGGGAGAGGGAGGGAGAGGGAGGAGGGAACAGCACAGAAGGTCACAGACAAAAAGAGAGGGATGGCAGAAAGAGAAAAAGAAGACAAGGGAAAAGGACTGAGGAGCAGAGAGAAAAAGGTACGGGGAAAAGGACAGAGATGGAGAAAACAAAGAAAGACTGGAGGCAGAACAAAGAGAAAGACTGACAAGGACAGGGAGCAGGACAAAGGGACGGAGGAGGGAAAAAATAGTGACGGGCAGCGAATAGGACAGAGGAAGAGAGAGAGAAAGAGCAAGAAGAGCAAGAGACGGAGAATGACAGAAGGATGTAGAGAAAGACCAGGACACGTAAAAGGGGGCGGGGAGGGGGACACACACCAGAAGGGTAGAAAGAAAAAAACGAGAGGGGTGGAGAGCAAGACAGTGTGATAGAGAGAGACGGGGGGGGGGGGGGGGCGCGGGGGAACGCAAAGATAGAGAAAAACAGACCTACAAGGAAGAGGAAAGAACGACAGAGCGAGAAAGGGGAGGATGGGGAGCAGGAGAGAGAGAGACAGAGAACAAAAAATGCAATGGGCAGAAGACCAGAAATACAGAGAATTCAAAAAATACTTCTAGGGAGCAGGACAGAGGGATACAGCAAGAGGAAAAAATCAACAGGGAGAAGGACGGGTAACACACAGAAGGACACACACAGGGAGCGAGAGGGAGGGGACACAGAGCAGGACAGAGGGATGAAGAGAGACAAAAAATAGGGACAGGACAAAAAGCAGAGTAACCAAGAGAGGAAAAAAAACAGAAAGGGAACTGGAGAGAGATGAGCAACAGGACAGAGAGACGGAGAAAGAAAAAACAGCGACAAGGTCAGGAACAGAGAGAGAGAGAGAGAAAGAGAGAGGCAAAGAGACGGACGGGGACCAGGACAGTGGGATATAAACAGGGAGGGACAGAGAGCGCGGGCCACAAGATTGCAGCGAGAAAGGTACAGGGAAGTGGAAAGAATGCCAGAGGGAACAAGAGAGGGGTGGGGAGCAGGTGAGAGAGCTGGAGAAAGAAAAAGTCCTGCTGGGGAGCAGGACAGGAGGATAGAGCCGAAAGAGATGATGCAGACAGCAAAAACAACGACAGGCAACAGGACAGAGGGACTGACAGAGAAGTAAGGGACAGGGAGCAGGACAGAGGAGTGGGAGGAAAAAATACTGGTGAACAACAAGACAAAGGGATGCAAAGAAAAAGAAGGAGGGAAAAGGAAGGAGGGAGACAGAGGGAAAGATGGGGATAGAGCGCGGGACACGAAGAGACCAAAAGCAGGGCAAGGAACAGGACAGAGGGACTGGGGATCGGGGGCAGGGACAGATGCAGATTAAAACAAAGAGATGGAGAAGGGGGAAAAAAGAAACCGCTGAGGGGCTGCTGGACAGAGACGAAGGAAGAAAAAGCAGGGCCAGAGTAGGGAAGAGAGAAAGGAAAAAAGGGACAGCTGGCTGGACAGGGGGATATAACCAGAAACAATGAGACAGGCAGTGGGACAGAGCGATAAAGGCAGAATAACTAGGGAGAGGAAGGAGGACAGATGGACAGCGAGAGGAAAAAAGGGGCAGGGAACGGGACCGAGAGGTGGAGGAAGCAGCATTAGGGGCAGAGGGATAGAGAGAGGGAAATACAGGTTGGAGGAAGGACAGAGGGACAGAGGGAGAAAGAGAGTGACAGAACTTGGACAGAGAGCAGGAGCAAGAAAAAACAGTGACAAGAAGCAGGCCAGAGGCAGGGGGGCAGGGGGAAGGAAGGACAGGAGGAAGGAGAGAGGGATACAGAAAACAAGTGAGGGACAGAAATGGGATACAGAGAAAAACAGGGATGGGGAGCAGGACATCGGGATAGAGAGCAAGCGAGAGCAACAGGGAGAATGACAGGGAGATGGAGCCAGAGGAAAAACAGGGACCAAAAGCAGGACAGAGAAATGGAAAAGGAAAATTAGGGATGGGGAGCAGGACAGAGGAATGGAGAGACAACGAGGGACGCAAGGATAACGACAGAGAGGGAGGGAGGGAGGGATGGGGATCTGCATAAAGGTGTATGGAGAAAGAAAGAGAAGAATGGGGAGCAGGGCAGAGAAATGAAGAAAGAAAATACAGTGATGAGGAGCAGGACAGAAGACTAAAAAGAGAAAAATAAGACAAGGGAGAAGACAGAGGAGCAGAGAGAGAAAGAAAGGTCGAAAGAAAAGGTCAGAGAGATAGAGAAATCAAGAAAAATAGGGACGAGGAGCCCTGCAGAGAGAGCGAGCAAGAAAACGTCGGGTCGGTGAGAGGGACAGAGGGATAGACAGATTGCGGGGTCAGGAGAGGAAGAAGAAAGAAGGGTTAAAGACGGTAACAGGGCACAGGACACAGACAGAGAGAGAAAAAGGACAGGGACCAGGACAAAGGGAAAATTGAGAAATGAAGAAATAAAGAAATTAAAATCACAGCAGCGTGGGAAAGAGGGGGGGCCAGGGGAGGGGCAGGGAGGGCCCGGGACTCACCGCAGCGCTCGCTCTCGGCGCTGCCAGGAGAATTTGTCAGTTCGGACGCTTCTTTCTCCTTCCCTCCTCCCTTCCTCTTCTGTAACTCTGGTCGCTTGGCTTTCCTCCACCTAAGAGAATACGTGGGTGTCTTACAGCTCTCACAAGATGAGGCTTCCTAGACATGTAGCCTCGCTCGCTCACGCACTACGTGGCCGTACCATGCTGCTGGTGACACATACAGACCCTGCGGTGCATGTGGGCAGCCTGACCTGCTGCGGACTACAAAGAAGGATCCTTCCTCACCCGGAGAGGCAGGCTGTCTCTTGCCTGCAGCGGGAGGCAGCTGCCACCTGGATGGCCTTCAGTTTCTTCTTCTTAACCTTCCTCTGGCCTCTCCAGCTTCAGCTGCGGCAGCTCCTGTCCACAGCCAGTAAGCGCTCCGCCTGTCCCTTTTCGCCCCCACGCCGCGAGGAAAGCGAGGCCGGGCAGACAACCCACGCAAGCCTGAGGCAGGTGCAGTCAACGGCATCCCCAAGGGAGGAATGGAAAACTGCGTCCTCAGCACGCCTCTGGGAGAGGGAAAGAAGAAGCAGCACCCGTTATTACCGTAGATGGCCCCTGGCCAGACCCCCTGCTTCCGCAGGGGCTTCTGGAGATGCCGCTCTTTCCTCGCGCTGGTAATGGCACCCGCGTTAAGGGAGAATCACGCACATTCGAGGGCCAGCTTGCGGCCTTCACTACAGGGCTTGGGGGCAGCCTGGGGCTATGGGACAGGCTTCAGGGGAAGTGCTGGAGCTGGGGGCAGCTACACAGAGCGAGCGGGGCCGGGGGAGGCTCAGAGGGAGCTCTGGTGAGTTGGGCAGGTGCCCTGCGCCTGGGAGGGTGTCCACCTCCTTCCCCTCTTCCCTTCTGTCAGCTCTCGGCTAAGTCCCTGGGGCTGATCTGACCCGGCTCGCCTGCAGTGGATCGGGAGCCTGCCGCAGCAGGCGGTTTGAAGCTTCCCGTCCCGCCACCCTCGGGCAGCCATCGGGCAAGAGACGCGCCGAAGGGGCTCACTCACCTCACCGGTTGCCAGCGCGCCGCCATGCTGCTGCCGGGCAGTGCGCATGCGCAGGACGCCGACGGCGCGCCGGAGGGATCAGAGCCGGCGTGCGATCGCCGGGCTGCAGTACCGCATTTCGGCCACCAGGGGCAGCAGGGAAGGCGGCGGCGGCGCTGCTGCGTACCTGGGCAGTGGCGGCGCTGCAGTACCGGGCTGCGGCCACCAGGCGGCAGCAGCAGGGAGGACCCGCCGGGCGGCGCGTGCCCGGGGCCGGCACCGGCGCCGCAGTCCCGCGCTTTGCGCGCCGAGCGGCCGCCGACGCTGCGCACGTGGGGCGGCAGCGGCGTTTCCTTACCGGGAGGCAGCAACGAGCGCGGCGGCATCGCCTCGCGAGCACCGCAGCGTCGCATCGCCGTTACCGGCGGACGGCAACGTGGAGCGCGGTGGCGCCGCCGCCCATGCGCAGCGCCTACCCGCAGTACCGCTCCTTGGTTGTCGGGCGGCAACAGCGAACGCAGCGGGGGCGCGCACCACCGCCCATGTGCGGCACCCGTGCTGCAGTACCGCATCTTGGTCTCTGGGCGGCAGCAGCGAGAGCGCAGTTTAGCGACCCACCCACCGCGCGCCACTGCGCATGCGTAGCACACGGGCTGCACTACCGCGCTTCGGTTGCCCGGCGGCAGCAGCCAGCGCGGCAGCGTGCTCAAGCGCACATGCGCGGCACTCGTTCTGCAGTACCGACTTTTGGTCACCAGGTGGCGGCAGCATGCCCGGCGCTCTACCTGCAGTACCACGTTCCTGTCACCGGGAGGCAGCAGCGAGCACGGGAACGTGCCACCGCGCATGCGCAGCACCTGAGCTGCAGTACCGATCTGTGGTCGCTGGGAGGCAGTAGCGAGCGCGGCGTGACACCCCCACCGCGCATGCGCGCCGTTCCACCTGCAGTACCACGTTCCCGTCACTGGGAGGCAGCAGCGAGCACGGGAACGTGCCACTGCGCATGCGCGGCACCTGAGCTGCAGTACCGATCCTTGGTCGCTGGGAGGCAGTAGCGAGCGCGGCGTGACACCCCCACCGCGCATGCGTGCCGTTCCACCTGCAGTACCACATTCCTGTCACCGGGAGGCAGCAGCGAGCACGGGAACGTGCCACCGCGCATGCGCGGCACCTGAGCTGCAGTACCGATCTGTGGTCGCTGGGAGGCAGTAGCGAGCGCGGCGTGACACCCCCACCGCGCATGCGCGCCGTTCCACCTGCAGTACCACGTTCCTGTCACCGGGAGGCAGCAGCGAGCACGGGAACGTGCCACTGCGCATGCGCGGCACCTGAGCTGCAGTACCGATCTGTGGTCGCTGGGAGGCAGTAGCGAGCGCGGCGTGACACCCCCACCGCGCATGCGCGCCGTTCCACCTGCAGTACCACGTTCCTGTCACCGGGAGGCAGCAGCGAGCACGGGAACGAGCCACCGCGCATGCGCGGCACCTGAGCTGCAGTACCGATCCTTGGTCGCTGGGAGGCAGTAGCGAGCGCGGCGTGACACCCCCACCGCGCATGCGCGTGTTCCACCTGCAGTACCACGTTCCCGTCACTGGGAGGCAGCAGCGAGCACGGGAACGTGCCACCGCGCATGCGCGGCACCTGAGCTGCAGTACCAATCCTTGGTCGCTGGGAGGCAGTAGCGAGCGCGGCGTGACACCCCCACCGCGCATGCGCGCCGTTCCACCTGCAGTACCACGTTCCCGTCACTGGGAGGCAGCAGCGAGCACGGGAACGTGCCACCGCGCATGCGCGGCACCTGAGCTGCAGTACCAATCCTTGGTCGCTGGGAGGCAGTAGCGAGCGCGGCGTGACACCCCCACCGCGCATGCGCGCCGTTCCACCTGCAGTACCACGTTCCCGTCACTGGGAGGCAGCAGCGAGCACGGGAACGTGCCACTGCGCATGCGCCGCACCTGAGCTGCAGTACCGATCCTTGGTCGCTGGGAGGCAGTAGCGAGAGCGGCGTGACACCCCCACCGCGCATGCGCGCCGTTCCACCTGCAGTACCACGTTCCCGTCACTGGGAGGCAGCAGCGAGCACGGGAACGAGCCACTGCGCATGCGCGGCACCTGAGCTGCAGTACCGATCTGTGGTCGCTGGGAGGCAGTAGCGAGCGCGGCGTGACACCCCCACCGCGCATGCGCGCCGTTCCACCTGCAGTACCACGTTCCTGTCACCGGGAGGCAGCAGCGAGCACGGGAACGAGCCACCGCGCATGTGCGGCACCTGAGCTGCAGTACCAATTCTTGGTCGCTGGGAGGCAGTAGCGAGCTCGGCGTGACACCCCCACTGCGCATGCGTGCCGTTCCACCTGCAGTACCACGTTCCTGTCACCGGGAGGCAGCAGCGAGCACGGGAACGAGCCACCGCGCATGCGCGGCACCTGAGCTGCAGTACCGATCCTTGGTCGCTGGGAGGCAGTAGCGAGAGCGGCGTGACACCCCCACCGCGCATGCGCGCCGTTCCACCTGCAGTACCACGTTCCCGTCACTGGGAGGCAGCAGCGAGCACGGGAACGTGCCACTGCGCATGCGCCGCGCCTGAGCTGCAGTACCGATCCTTGGTCGCTGGGAGGCAGTAGCGAGCGCGGCGTGACACCCCCACCGCGCATGCGTGCCGTTCCACCTGCAGTACCACATTCCTGTCACCGGGAGGCAGCAGCGAGCACGGGAACGAGCCACTGCGCATGCGCGGCACCTGAGCTGCAGTACCGACCTGTGGTCGCTGGGAGGCAGTAGCGAGCGCGGCGTGACACCCCCACCGCGCATGCGCGCCGTTCCACCTGCAGTACCGTATTTTGGCCGCCCGGCGGCAGCAGCGAGCACGAGGGCATGCGCCACCCCGCATATACAGCACCGCACCTGCAGTGCCGCAAGTTGCTCATCAGGGGGCAGCAGCGAGCACGGGGGGGTCGCGCGCCATCGGGCATGCACGATTCCCCACCTGCAGTACCGCATTATTGTCGCCCGGCGGCAGCAGCGAGCCGGGCGTCGCGGCGCTCGTTCTGCAGTACCGGCTTTGGATCGCCGGGCACCAGGAGCGAACGCGGTGTAGCACTCAACTCCGCGTGAGCGGCGCCCCTGCTGCAGTGCTGCGTTTCGGTCGCCGGGCGGCATTGCGAGCGGGGCGGCCTCGCGACAGCGCATTCGCGGCGCTGGAGCTGAAGTACCACATTTTGGTCGCTGGGCGGCAGCAGCAAGGGCAGGGGCATGCGCTCGCGAGGCGCGGCCGCACGGCTTGTCGGGGACCGGGCGCAGCGGGAAGGCCGCAGAAAACCACACGAAACCAGCAACAAAACTACACCTCGTGCCCCACCGCGGGAGCCGCGGCGGTAGCAAGGGCTACGCCGCGCCGCACGCGCCCGAGAGCCATGCGACTGCCCGGCAGCCGCGTCCGCGAAAACTACACCTCCCGGCAAGCACCGGCAGACACAGCACGGCCGCCCGGTCCCCGAGTGACGGAAGACTACACCTCCCGGCATGCTCGGGGAACAAACATGGCCGACCGGAAGTCCGTCCCCCAGGACTACAGCTCCCGGCATGCCGCGGGAGGCAGCCGTCCCCGCTCTCTGACCCTGCGGGGACACCGTTCTCCCCCCACCGACGCACCCGGAAGCCCCGCCCAGCCCCCAGCGCAGCCCCGCGTTCCCCAGCGTGGCTCCGGACGGCCACTGCCGCCCGGCTCCGAGGCGGCGCGACCCTCCTGCCGGCCTCGCCGCCCCCCTCGCTCAGCAACCGCTCCGCTCCTCCCTTGGCTCACACCGGCCCCTCCACGGCCACCCGGGGCACAGCAGCCCCAGCACCAGCCCCACAGCCTGCAGCTACTCTGGCAACACAGCCCCTTTACAAGGAGGGGCCGTCGCCATCAGCCTCGCTGCCCGCACCTGGGGCTCCTCTGGCCCAAGCCCAGAGCTGGAGCCCGGCAGGAACAGGGAGCCATCACCCAGCCCCCACCGTGTGTCACCCCCTCCCCTGGGCTCCATCACAGCCCCTCGCCCGGTGCAAAGGAAGCGCAAACGCAGCCGTGAGGGCAAAGGAGGCGGCGAGTGTTTATTCAGTCATGCACGTAACAAGTCCCGGGAGCAAGTCTGCTCCGGGGCTTGGAGCCTCCAATGCTCCCCCTGCCCCTGGGACACCTCAGCAGTCATTCCTGGAGCCGTGCTCGTCAGTCTGGCGGGGAACAGACAGTCGGTCGGTCAGCTCCTGGAGCGATGGAACGCTGGGCAGAGGCGGAGGCCACTAGAAAAGAAAAGTGGCAGCCTGTTGGACAGCGGGGGTGTAGTGAGAAAGCATGAGGCAGGGAACAGGACAGCCAAAGAAAGATAGGGACAAGGAGCCTGACAGAGGTGGAGAAAGAAGCAACAGGGAGAGAGGAAGGGAGTCAGCAGAAAGAGGGAGAAGGAGCAGGACAGAGACCGATAAAGAAGGGTGGGGAGCAGGATGGAGATGCAGAAAAAAACAGGGATGGGCAGCATGACAGAGAGGGAGGAAACAAGCATAGGGGCAGGGAGCCAGGACAGCAAAGGATGGAGGGAAGGGGCGGGGCAAGGGGAACAACACAAAACAAACCACATAGCTACACGCTACAGGGCAGAGAGGGAAGAATTAAGAAACAGGGACAGGGAGCCAGAAAAAAAAAGAGAGCTGGAGAGCAAAAGGAAGAGCAATGTGTACAGAAAGAAGAGGGGGGAAATTCTAAAATAGGGTCAGAGCCAGAGACAGTGAGATGGAGAAAGGACAAAAGCGACAGGCTACAGGGCGGAGAGGGAGGAATTAACGAATAGGGACAGAGAGCTGGCCAGAGAGAGACGGAGAAAAGCAAAAGATCGCACAGGCAACAGGGCAGAGAGGGAGGAATTAAAAAAACAGGGACAGGGAGCCAGACAGAGAGAAAGGCAGAAATAAAATGGGGAAAAGAGACGGGCCACAGGGCAGAGAGGGAGGAATTGATAAATATGGACAGGGGACCAGACAGAGCACGATCACGACTGAGAACAGAAAAAAACAGTGGTGGGCTACAGGGAAGAGGGAGGAATTAAAGAACAGGGACCGGGAGCCGGACAGAGAGACATGGAGAAAGAAAAGAAATAAAACAGCGATGGGCTACAAGATGGATAAGGAGGAAATAAAAAACAGCAGCAGGGAGCTAGCCAAAGAGAGGTGGAGAAAGACAAACAAATAGCGTGGGGCTATGGGACAGAGAACGTGGAATTAAAACACAGAGAGGGGGAGCCGGACAGAGAGAGAGACCGAGGCAAAAGTCCAGCCAGGCTACAGGGGGCAGAGGGAGGAATGAAAAACTGGGGACAGGGAGGTGGACAGAGAGAGATGGAGATCGCAGGGAATAGCGGCGGGTGCAGGAAGAAGAGGAAGGAATTAATAAATAGGGAGAGGGAGCTGGACAGAGAGGGATGGAGACATGCAAAAATAGCGGCAGGGTACAGGGCAGAGAGGAAGACTTAAAAAATGGGGGCAGCGAGACGGACCTAGAGAGATGGAGAAAAGAAAAAAGCGACACAGCAGGCAGGGAGGAATTAAAAAACAGGGACAGGAAGCAAGAAAGAGTGAGCTGGAGAAAGGCGGGGGGGAACCCAAGGGGCACTAGGACAGAGAGGGAGGAATTAGTAAGGGACGGGGACCTGGGAAAGGAAAGGCGGAGAAAGAAACAGAATCGCAACATGCTACAGGGCTGAGAAGGAAGAAACTGAGCAACAGGGACAGGGAGCTGGACAAAGAGAGACGCAGACAGACAAATAATAGCATCGGGCTACAGTGCCGAGAGGGAGAAACTGAAAAATAGAGACCACGAGCCAGAAAAAGGAGAGACACAGAAAGAACAAATCACGATAGGCTACAGGACAGAGAGGGAGGAATTAAAAAAACGGGACTGAGAGCAATCTACAGAGAGACATCGGGGAATGAAAATTAAAAGAGCGACGCATACAAGACAGAGAGGGAGGAATTAAAAACACATAGGGAGCCAGACAGAGACACACAGAGAAAGAAAAAACAGCAATGGGCTCCAAGACAGATAGGGACAAATTAAAAAATCCTGGCAGAGAGCCAGACAGGGAGAGCTGGATGAACAAATGAAATAGCAATGTGGCACAGAGCCAAGAAGGACAAAATTGAAAAACAGGGCCTGGGAGCTGGAAAGAGAAAGCCAGAGAAAGAAAAAAAATACCAATAGGCTCTAAGGCAGAGAAGGAGGAATTTTAAAAATCAGGGTCTTGAGCTGTACCGAGAGAGATGGAGAAACTAAACATGGTGATGGGTAACAGGGCAGAGAGGGAGGAATTAAAGAACAAGGACAGGGAGCTGGACAGAGAGACTGAGAAGGGGAAAAGTCCAAACAGGCTTCCAGAGAGAGAGGGAAGAATTAAAAATTAGAGACAGGGAGTTGGACAGAGAGAGACGGAGAAAGACAAAACTGTGGCGGGCTACTGGAGAAAGGAGAGTTTAAAAATGGGGACAGCAAGACAGACGGAGAAGAAGGGAGAAAGGAGACGCTCTGGGCGACACGGCAGAGAGGGAGGAATGAAGAAAGTGGGACAGGGAGCCAGACAAACTGAGACAAGGAAAGAAGACTAGAGCAACGGGCTAGGGGGCAGAGAGGGAAGACTTAGGAAAACAGGGACAGGGAATAAGACAGAGTGACACGGAGAAAGGACAAAATAGTGATGGGCGACAGGACAGAGGGAGGAATTCAAAATAAGGGGCAGGGAGCAGGATAAAGAGAGATGGAGAAAGACATAGACTCGCGACGTGCTACAGGGCCGAGAAGGAAGACCTTGAACAACAGGGACAAGGGGCCGGACACAGAGAGCCAAAGACAGCAAAAATACTGACGGGCTACAGGACAGAGAGGGAGGAACGCAAAAATAGTGGCCGGGAGCCGGACAGAGAGAGACGGAGAAGGAAAAAATAGCCATGGGCTACAGGGCAGAGAGAGAGTGAGGACCTAAAACATGGGGACAGGGAGCCGCTCAGAGCGAGATGGAGAAAGGAAGTACAGAGGAGCGCGCAAAAAAACCAAACCAAAACAAAAAATCGCATCAGCATGGGAAAGAGGAGGGGCCGGGGAAGGACTGGGATGCAGAAGAGGGGCGACAGGGTCCTGAGGGCCCAGGACTCACCGCAGCTCTCGCTCTCACCTTTGCCAGGAGAATTTGCCAGTTCAAACGCTTCTTTCTCCTGCTCTCGTACCCTCCTCTTCTATAACTCCGGTCGCTTGGCTGTCCTCCACCGAAGAGAATACGTGGGTGTCTTACAGCTCTTACGAGATGAGGCTTCCTAGACACGTAGCCTTGCGCACTACGCGCAGCAGTAGGACAGAGGGAAAGAGAGAGAAAATGATGAGCAGGGAGCAGAACAGATGGATAGGGAGAGAAACTGAATGAGAGGAATAAGGAAGAAGGGAGGGAGAGAAAAAGATAGGGAACAAGCCAGAAGGATTGAGGGAAAAGAACAGGGAGACAGATCAGGACCAAGAGATGGAGAAAGAAAAACCAGCGCTGGGCTGCAGGGTGAGAAAAAAGGCCAGGGAGCAGGACAGAGGGGAATAACGGGGCAGCGAGCTGGGCAGGGGGATATAGCGAGACAGGCAGTGGTACGGAGATATACAGACAAAAAGTTAGGGGGAGGATGGAAGACAGAGAATAAGAGAAAAGGGACAGGGAGCGGGGCAGAGATGGAGAAGAAATGTTTGAGACAGAGAAAGAGGGACAGGTAAGACAACAGATAACGGGAGAAAGAAAGGAAAGGGAACAGCACAGAGGGTCACAGAAAAAAAGAGAGGGATGGCAGAAAGAAAAAGAAGACAAGGGAAAAGGACGGAGGAGCAGAGAGAAAAAGGTACAGGGAAAAGGGCAGAGATGGAGAAAACAAAGAAAGACTGGAGGCAGAACAAAGAGAAAGACTGACAAGGACAGGGAGCAGGACAAAGGGACGGAGGAGGGAAAAAATAGTGACGGGCAGCGAATAGGACAGAGGAAGAGAGAGAGAAAGAGCAAGAAGAGCAAGAGACGGAGAATGACAGAAGGATGTAGAGAAAGACCAGGACACGTAAAAGGGGGCGGGGAGGGGGACACACACCAGAAGGGTAGAAAGAAAAAAACGAGAGGGGTGGAGAGCAAGACAGTGTGATAGAGAGAGACGGGGGGGGGGGGGGGGGGGGGGCGGGGGAACGCAAAGATAGAGAAAAACAGACCTACAAGGAAGAGGAAAGAACGACAGAGCGAGAAAGGGGAGGATGGGGAGCAGGAGAGAGAGAGACAGAGAACAAAAAATGCAATGGGCAGAAGACCAGAAATACAGAGAATTCAAAAAATACTTCTAGGGAGCAGGACAGAGGGATACAGCAAGAGGAAAAAATCAACAGGGAGAAGGACGGGTAACACACAGAAGGACACACACAGGGAGCGAGAGGGAGGGGACACAGAGCAGGACAGAGGGATGAAGAGAGACAAAAAATAGGGACAGGACAAAAAGCAGAGTAACCAAGAGAGGAAAAAAAACAGAAAGGGAACTGGAGAGAGATGAGCAACAGGACAGAGAGACGGAGAAAGAAAAAACAGCGACAAGGTCAGGAACAGAGAGAGAGAGAGAGAAAGAGAGAGGCAAAGAGACGGACGGGGACCAGGACAGTGGGATATAAACAGGGAGGGACAGAGAGCGCGGGACACAGGATTGCAGAGAGAAAGGTACAGGGAAGTGGAAAGAATGCCAGAGGGAACAAGAGAGGGGGTGGGGAGCAGGTGAGAGAGCTGGAGAAAGAAAAAGTCCTGCTGGGGAGCAGGACAGGAGGATAGAGCCGAAAGAGACGATGCAGACAGCAAAAACAACGACAGGCAACAGGACAGAGGGACTGACAGAGAAGTAAGGGACAGGGAGCAGGACAGAGGAATGGGAGGAAAAAATACTGGTGAACAACAAGACAAAGGGATGCAAAGAAAAAGAAGGAGGGAAAAGGAAGGAGGGAGACAGAGGGAAAGATGGGGATAGAGCGCGGGACACGAAGAGACCAAAAGCAGGGCAAGGAACAGGACAGAGGGACTGGGGATCGGGGGCAGGGACAGATGCAGATTAAAACAAAGAGATGGAGAAGGGGGAAAAAAGAAACCGCTGAGGGGCTGCTGGACAGAGACGAAGGAAGAAAAAGCAGGGCCAGAGTAGGGAAGAGAGAAAGGAAAAAAGGGACAGCTGGCTGGACAGGGGGATATAACCAGAAACAATGAGACAGGCAGTGGGACAGAGCGATAAAGGCAGAATAACCAGGGAGAGGAAGGAGGACAGATGGACAGCGAGAGGAAAAAAGGGGCAGGGAACGGGACCGAGAGGTGGAGGAAGCAGCATTAGGGGCAGAGGGATAGAGAGAGGGAAATACAGGTTGGAGGAAGGACAGAGGGACAGAGGGAGAAAGAGAGTGACAGAACTTGGACAGAGAGCAGGAGCAAGAAAAAACAGTGACAAGAAGCAGGCCAGAGGCAGGGGGGCAGGGGGAAGGAAGGACAGGAGGAAGGAGAGAGGGATACAGAAAACAAGTGAGGGACAGAAATGGGATACAGAGAAAAACAGGGATGGGGAGCAGGACATCGGGATAGAGAGCAAGCGAGAGCAACAGGGAGAATGACAGGGAGATGGAGCCAGAGGAAAAACAGGGACCAAAAGCAGGACAGAGAAATGGAAAAGGAAAATTAGGGATGGGGAGCAGGACAGAGGAATGGAGAGACAACGAGGGACGCAAGGATAACGACAGAGAGGGAGGGAGGGAGGGAGGGAGGGAGGGATGGGGATCTGCATAAAGGTGTATGGAGAAAGAAAGAGAAGAATGGGGAGCAGGGCAGAGAAATGAAAAAAGAAAATACAGTGATGAGGAGCAGGACAGAAGACTAGAAAGAGAAAATGATGGGCAGGGAGCAGAACAGATGGATTGGGAGAGAAATTGAATGAGAGGAATAAAGAAGCGGGAGGGAGAGAAAAAGATAGGGAACAAGCCAGAGGAACTGAGGGAAAAGAAGAGGGAGACAGATCAGGATAAAGAGATGGAGAAAGAAAAAACAGTGACGGACTGCAGGATGAGAAAGAAGGCCAGGGAGTAGGACAGAGGGGAATAATGGGACAGTGAAGCTGGGCAGGGGGATATAGCAAGAAACGATGGGACAGGCAGTGGTATGGAGATACACAGACAAAAAGTTAGAGGGAGGATGGAGGACAGAGAGAGTAAGAGAAAAGGCACAGGGAGCGGGGCAGAGATGGAGAAAGAAACATTCGAGACAGAGGAAGGAGGAGAGTGACAGGACAGAAAGAAAGAAAAAAACAGTAATGGGTAGCAGGCCAGAGGGACAAGGATAGACAGGAGGAAGGACAGAGCAATATAGAAAACAGGTGAGGGACAGGGAGTCAGAAAGTGGGATACTGCGAAAGAGAGAGGGACAGGGAGCAGGATGCTGAGATAGAGAGCCAATGAGAGCAAGAGAGAATTACAGAGAGGTGGAGCACGAGAGAAAACAGGGACAGACAGCAGGACAGAGAAGTGAAGCAATAAATAACAGGGCCAGGGAGCAGGACACAGGAAGAGAGACAGAGGGAGAGGGGCAGGTAAGACAACAGATAATTGGAGAAAGAAAGGAAAGGGAACAGCACAGAGGGTCACAGAGGAAAAGAGAGGGATGGCAGAAAGAGAAAAAGAAGACAAGGGAGAAGGACTGAGGAGCAGAGAGAAAAAGGTACAAGGAAAAGGACAGGGATGGAGAAAACAAAGAAAGACCGGAGGCAGAACAAAGGCAAAGATTGACAAGGACAGGGAGCAGGACAAAGGGACAGAGAAGGAAGAAATAGTGATGGGCAGCAGGATAGAGGAAAAGAGAGGAAAAAAGAGCATGAAGAGCAATAGAAGGAGAATGACAGAGGGATGTAGAGAGAGAGACCAGGACATGTAAAAGGGGGGGGTGGGAGGACACACATCAGAACGGTAGAAAGAAAAAGGTGGGGGTGGGGAGCAAGACAGTGTGAGAGGGAGGGAGGCAGGCAGTGGGATGCAAGGATACAGAAAAACAGAGGTACAGGGAAGAGGAAAGACTGATAGAGAAAGAAAGAGAAGGATGGGGAGTAGGAGAGAGATGGAGAATGAAAAAACTGATGGGCAGAAGAACAGAAATACAGAGAATTAAAAAAATTTGTTCTGGGGAGCAGGACAGAGGGATACAGCAAGAGGAAAAAATCAACAGGGAGAAGGACGGGTAACACACTGCAGGACTGTGTGTTACCAGGACACTGGGGGAGTGGGAGGGAGGGAACACAGAGCAGGACAGAGGGATGAAGAGAGAAAAATAATAGGGACGGGAAGAAAAGCAGAGTAACCAAGAGAGTGAGAAAACCAGAAAGGGACCTGGACAGAGATGGGCAGCAGGACAGAGAGACAGAGGAAGAAATAACAGGGACAAGGGCAGGGACAGAGAGATAGAGAGGCAAAGAGAGGGACGGGGACCAGGACAGTGGGATATAAACAGGGAGGGACAGGGAGCGCGGGACACAAGATTGCAGAGAGAGACCTACAGGGAAGTGGAAAGAATGACAGAGGGAAAAAGAGAGGGGCGGGGAGCAGGTGAGAGAGCTGGAGAAAGGAAAAGTACTGGGGCTGGGGAGCAGGACAGGAGGATAGAGACAAAAGAGATGAATGGGAAGCAGGGCAGTGGGATGCAGACAGCAAAAACAATGATAGGCAACAGGACAGAGGGATTGACAGAGAAGTAAGGGACAGGGAGCAGGACAGAGCACTGGGTCGAAAAAATACTGATGAGCAACAGGACAAAAGGATGCAGGTGAAAACAAGGAGGGAAACGGAAGGATGGAGAGAGAGAGAAAGATGGGGATAGAGCACGGGACATGGAGAGACAAAAAGGAGGACAAGAAACAGAAGAGAGGGACTGGGGGGGGGAGGGGGGCGCAGAACCAGATGCATATTAAGACAAAGAGGAGAAGGGAAAAAAACAATGACAGGCTGCTGGACAGAGACGGAGGAAGAAAAGGTAGGGCCAGAGTAGGGAAGAGAGAAAGGAAAAAAGGGACGGCTGGCTGGACAGGGGGATATAACTAGAAACAATGAGACAGGCAGTGGGACAGAGGGATAAAGGCAGAATAACCAGGGAGAGGAAGCAGGACAGATGTACAGCGAGACCAAAAAAGAGGCAGGGAGCAGGACCAAGAGATGGAGGAAGAAGCATTAGGGGCAGAGGGATGGAGAGAGGAAAATACAGGTTGGAGGAAGGACAGAGAGAGAAAGAGTGACAGAACATGTACAGAGAGTAGGAGAAAGAAAAACCAGTGACAAGCATCAGGCCAGAGGCAGGGGGAAGGAAGGACAGGAGGAAGGAGAGAGTGATGCAGAAAACAAGTGAGGGACAGGGAGCAAGGAAATGGGATACAGAGAAAAAGAGAGGGATGGGGAGCAGGACACTGGGATAGAGAGCAAGCGAGAGCAACAGGGAGAATGACAGGGAGATGGAGCCAGAGGAAAAACGGGGACTGAAAGTAGGACAAAGAAATGGAAAAGGAAAATTAGGGACGGGGAGCAGGACAGAGGAGTAGAGAGACAATGAGAGACGCAAGAATAACGAGAGAGAAGGAGGGAGGGAGAGGGAAGGAGGAACAGGGAGCAGCACAGAGGTATGGAGAAAGAAAGAGAGGGATGGTGAGTGGGGCAGAGACGTAGAGAAAAAATACAGTGATGGGGAGCAGGACAGAGGACTAGAAAGAGAAAAATAAAGACAAGGGAAAAGACTGAGGAGCAGAGAGAGAAAGAAAGGTCGATAAAAATGTCAGAGAGGTAGGGAAATCAAGAAAAATAGGGATGAGGAGTCCTGCAGAGAGATAGAGCAAGAAAATGTAGCGTCACTGAGCAGGACAGAGGGACAGAGAGATGGGGGGGAAAGGAGAGGAAGAAGAAAAGAGGGACAAAGATGGTGACAGGGTGCAGGACACAGAGAGAGAAAAAGGACAGGGAACAGGACAAAGGGATTGAGAAAGAAAGAAAAGGTCAGATCTGTACAAAGAGACCAAGAAGGAAAAAAGAAACAGCAATGGGCCAGAGGACAGAGACAGAGAAAGAGAAAAAAGGGCCAGGGAGCAGGACAGAGAAGGAGAGAAAGGAAAAAAGGGAGAGCCAGCTGGATGGGGAGGTATAGCAAGAAACGACTGGACAGGCAGCGGGACAGAGAAATAAAGACAGAAAAAATGGGGACAGGAAGCAGGACAGAGGGACAGTGAGAGGAAACAAGGGGCAGGGAGCAGGACAGAGTTGGAGAAAGAAGCATTGGGGCAGAAGGATAGAAAGAGAAAAAAGAAAGACAGGAAGAAGGATGGGGGATGATAGAGAGGTGGAAAAAGAAGGACAAGGAGCAGGACACAGATTGTCAGAGAAAGACAGGGAGCAAGACAACGTGATACAGAGAAAGAAAAAAGGGACAAGGAGGCAGGACAAAGTGAAAACCAGGCAAAAATAAGAGACAGGGAGCAGGACAGAGATGGAGGGGAAAAAGCCTAGAATGGGCAGGAGAGATAGATGGAGAAGGAAAAAACCAGCATTGCGCTGCAGGACAAAGATGGGAGTGAGAAAAAACAGTGACAGGGAGCAGGACAGAGTGACAGAGAACAAAAAACCCAAAGAGGGCAGAGAAATGGGGGGAAGGGAAGGAGAAGGACGGAGGAAACAAGAGAGGGATGGGGGGGATAGGGAGCAGGACAGAGAGATGGAGCAAGAAAGGAAAAAAGGACGGGAGGCAGAAAGAAGGGAAAGATTGACAAGGACAGGGAACAGGACAAAGGGATGGAAGAGGAAAGAAATAGTGATGGGCTCCAGGAGAGAGATGGAAGAATTAAAAAACAGACACAGGGAGCAGGACAGAATGACAGAAACAGAAAAAAGGGATGGAGAGCAGGACAGCATTGGAGGAAAAAACCCAACTGTGATGGGCAGTGGGGGAGAGAGAGAGATGGGGAAAGAAAAAATACTGAGGAAGAGAGAAAGGAAAGAAGGGACAGCCAGCTGGACAGGGGGATACAGTTAGAAAGGATGGGAGAGGGAATGGGACAGAGAGAGAAAGATAGAAAAGATAGCGAGAGGAAGCAGGGCAGAGGGACAGCAAGAGGAAAAAAAAGGGACAGGGATCTGGACAGAGATGGAGAAAAAAGTAGCAGGGACAGAGGAAAAGAGACAAAGAGTGACAGAGAGCAGGGCAGAGAAATTAAAATCAGGGCAGCAGCAGGATGAAGATGGAGAAAAAAACCTGGGATGGTCAACAGGACAGAGAGGAATACGAGTATGGGCAGGGAGCAGGACAAAGGGATATAGCGAGAAACAATGGAACAGGAAGCAAGACAGAGTGACAGACAAGAGTAATGATGAGAGAGAGAGAAAGACAGAGACCGTGAGAAGCACAGGGGGTTGGAGAAAGAAAGAGAGGTATTAGGAGCCCTGCAGAGAAATGGAGAATGAAAAAAAAAAAAGGGGGCAGGGAGCAGCACAAAGGGTCAGAGAGAGTAAGAGATGAACAGGAAGAAGGATGGGGACAGTGAGATACAGAATGAAAAAAACCAGTGACAGTGAGCAAGACAAAGGGTTAGAGAGAGAAAAAGAAGGTAGGAAGGAAAGAAGGGGAGAGATAGGAAGGCACATACAGGTGCAGAGAGGAAAAGAACACCAGGAAACAGGCCAGAGAAATTGTGGGGAAAAAGAGACGGGCAGATCAGGGCAAAGAGATGAAAAAGGAAAAAACAGCAATGGGTGCAGGACAGAGACAGATGAAAAAAAAGAGAGGGAGCAGGACAGAAGAATAGAGAGAAAAGGAGAGGTACAGGGAAGCAAAAAAAAAAAAAAAAAAATCACAGCAGCGTGCGAAAGAGAGGGGGCCAGGAGAGGGGCAGGGGGGGCCTGGGATGCACAAGAGGAGCAACAGGGCCCCGAGGGCCTGGAACTCACCACAGCTCTCGCTCTCTGCACTGCCAGGAGACTTTGCCAGTTCAGACGCTTCTTTTCCCTTCTCTCCTCCATTCCACTTCTGTAACTACAGTTGCTTGGCTGTCCTCCACCTAAGAGAATACATGGGTGTCTTATAGCTCTTACAAGATGAGGCTTCCTAAACACTTAGCCTCATTCGTTTGCGCACTACACAGCCGTACCATGCTTTGGGTTATGCATACAGACCCTGCGGTGCATGTCGGCAGCATGACCTGCTGCGGACTACGAAGAAGGATCCTTCCTCACTCAGAGAGGCAGGCTCTCTCTTGCCTGCAGCAGGAAGCAGTTGCCAGCCAGATGGCCTTCGATTTCTTCTTCTTTACCTTTCTCTGGCCTCTCCAGCTTCAGCCGCAGCAGCTCCTGTCCACAGCCAGTAAGTGCTCCACCTGTCCCTTTTCACCCCCACACTGCGAGGACAGCGAGGACAGGCAGAGACAACCCACGCAAGCCTGAGGCGGGTGCAGTCAACGGCATCCCAGGGGAGGAATGGAAAACTGCATCCTCAGCGCAGCCTCTGGGAGAGGGAAAGAAGAAGCAGTGACCATTATTACTGTAAATTGCCCCTGACCAGACCCCCTGCTTCTGTAGGGGCTTCTGGAGACGCCGCTCTTTCCCTGTGCTGCTGCTAACAGCACCCATGTTAAGGGAGAATCAAGCACATTCGAGGGCCAGCCTGCAGCCTTCACTACAGGGCCTGGGGGCGGCCTGCGCCTATGCGACAGACTTCACGGGAGGTGCTGGAGCCGGGGGCAGCTGCACAGCACGAGCGGGGCCGGGGGAGGCTCAGGGAGAGCTCTGGCGAGCTGGGGAGGCGCCCAGCGCCGGCGCCTGTAGGGGTGTCCACCTCCTTCCCCTCTCCCCTTCCGTCAGCCCTCGGGTAAGTCCCTGGGGCTGCCCTGACCTGGCTCGCCTCCAGCGGACCACGAGCCTGCCGCAGCAGGCGGTTTGCAGCTTCTTGTCCCGCCACCCCCAGGCGGCCGGCGGGCAGGAGACACCCCTGCACCCGCCGAAGGGGCTCGCTCACCCCTCCGGCGTCTTGCGGGCCGCCATGCTGCTCCCGGGAACCGCACATGCGCGGGACGCCAACGGCACGCTGCAGGGGTCAGAGCTGGCGCACAAACATCGGGCTGCAGTACCGCGCGTCGGCCACCAGGCGGCAGCAGCGGAGGAGGCGGTGGCGCTGCCGCGCACCCGCGCGGTGTCGGCGCTGCAGTACCGCGCTTCGGCCACCAGGCGGCAGCAGCAGCGAGCACCCGCCGGGCGGCGCGTGCCCGGGGGCGGCACCGGCGCCGCGGTCCCGCGCGTTGCCGAGCGCCCGCCGACACTGCACACGTGGGGCGGCAGCGGCATTGCCTTAATGGGAGGCAGCAACGAGCTCGGCAGCACCACCCCGCAGGCACCGCAGCATCACATTGCTGTTACCGGCAGATGGCAACGTGGAGCACGGTGGTGCCTGCGCGCACGCGCAGCACCTACCCGCAGTACCGCACTTTGGTCGCCCGGCGGTAGCAGTGAGTGACGGGAGCAGCTACCAGCAGCCCCCCTGTAAAAGGGCTGTGCTGCCAGAGCAGCTGCGGGGCTGGTGGTGTGGCTGCCGCGCCCTGGGTGGCCGTGGAGGGGCCGGTGTGAGCCAACGGAGGAGCGGAGCGGTCGCTGAGTGAGGGGGGTGGCGAGGCTGGCGGGGGGTGGGGCCGCGCCGTGTGGGAGCTCCGGTGCCCGGAGCCACGCTGGGGCGCGGAGGGCTGCGCTGGGGTCTGGGCGGGGCTTCCGGGTACGTCGGCGGAGGGAGAACGGTGTCCCCGCAGGGTCAGAGAGCAGGGAGGGCTGCCTCCCGCGGCATGCCGGGAGCTGTAGTCCTGGGCCATGGGGCTTCCGGTCAGCCCTCTGTTCCCCGGAGCATGCCGGGAGGTGTAGTCTTTCGTCACTCAGTTGCCGGGCGGCCGTGCTGTCTCTGCCAGGGCATGCCGGGAGGTGTAGTTTTCGCAGACGTGGCTGCTGGGCAGCCGCATGGCTCTCGGGCACCTGCGGCGCAGCGTAGTCCTTGCTACTGCCGCAGCCCCCGCGGGGCGGCACGAGGTGTACTTTAGTTGCCGGTTTCATGTGTTTTTCTGCGGGCTTCCCGCCGCGCCCGGTCCCTGACGAGCCGTGCGGCCGCGCCTCGCGAGCGTGTGCGCCTGCCCTCGCTGCTGCCACCCGGCGACCAAAGTCAGTACTGCACATCCGCGCCACGCATGCACAGTTGAATGTCATGCCGTGCTCTCTGCTGCCGCCGGGCGATCAAAAGCCGGTACTGCAGCTGTAGTTTCGCTACAGTAATTATTATTACTATAAGTATATAGTAATAGTAATAATAATAAATATAGTACTATAATTACTACTTAGTAATTATTATTACTTAGTAATTATTATTACTATTATTATGACTTAGTTTCAATTGTTAAACTGTTTTTATCTCAACCCACGACTTTTCTCACTTTTACTCTTCCGATTCTCTCCCCCATCCCACTGGGGGGGGGGTGGGGGGGGAAGTGAACGAGCAGCTGTGTGGTGCTCAATTGCTGGCTGAGGTTAAACCACACCACCATCCCTCTGAGTTTTCTTTGGTGACCTCTCATGCTTTGTTTTCATGCATTTGACTGTTGTCTTCTCAGATTTCTGCAAGCAAACTCCATTTTTCAGAAATGAAGCTGTTTGTATTATTACTGTGGTTATGAGAAGCTAACTACCAAGTCACATCCAGAGGCAACAAGGATGGCTGCTTTATCAGAGGACAACTGCCTTAGCACTGTGACAACTAACCAGGATGTGTTTTATCTGCAGGTGTTACCATTGTCCAATACCTTGCTTAAAGGAATCTGAGGAGCCCGAGGAAAGTGCTATAGAAAATGCCCTGCACGACTGCATATAAAACCATCTCAGCAAAACCGCTCTGTTCATGCTAAAGAAATCATTAGTTCCAGTTCCAATCTTTGTAATCAAACCAGACTCTTGTGGGAATTCTCACACAGTCTCTTCCAGAGAGGCAAGCTGGAAAGCACATTCTCACTCACTGCTGAGAGCTATTCACTTCTTTTGCTTCCTACAACATACACTTTCTCACATTGTCCAGATATCCCCTTCAGTCAAACTCTGTCCTTACCCTCAGAAGCAGCACAACAGTGCCAGCACCGTGCAGCTCTACCTGAGGTGAGATGCTCCCCACACCTGAGGTACAAATCAGCTTTCCTGATGTGCCATCCCCACATCACACAGCACTCAGCGTAGCTGTGCAGCAACACCCACAGGCAATGGGCAAACAATAAATTTACAAGGGCAAAAATTGGCTCAGAAACAATGGCAAATTGCATTGCTTATAAGGACACATAAGGAAACAATGCAACCCACTTAAGTCATTGGAGTGATCCTGACTGGAAAACTGCTGTACATCGTGGAGTCAGCGATCCATAGAACAGTTTGCTGAGTAGGCACAGGTCTGGGCTGTGCCGCACTGCGTGTACAGCCTGGCCTTCAGGCCTGTGTTGAGCTGCACATATCCCTTGGCCAAAGGATATACTGAATCAGCTCATTGCAGCACAACAGGCTGCAGGCAGCTCCACCTCAGTACCAAGGATTACACCACCTGCATAGCCTTGCCTTAATCAAAAAGTGGAGCAACAAACTCTCATGCAAATGACCTTCCTGTTTGACAACAGAAAGAAGGAACAGAGTTGTTGCCTTGTAAGAAAATCCTATAATAGCTCACAGGACCGAAATGGGGGTCCTCTTCTATGGCTGGGGTCTACACGGCATGCTGCACATCAGTCAGAGGCCCCTTGGATGCCACACTTCTTCGGGTTCCCAGCATCTAAAAAGATCTAAGACTATCTATGCTTTTGTCTTTCTTGATAGTGTTACACTAATAAATAGCTTCCGAAATGATACTTTACAGAGTGAATACCTTTCTTACTGGGAGCAGGACAGACCAGCACCTGGTGCAATACAGCAACCTGCAGAAATACATGTAGATTTTCATCAGAGCTGGCATGAACTTTTTGCTTTTCTTGGTTTCACTTTGTTTCTCAGCCACTCTCTGTTCAGCAAATGCAGGCCAATTCAGTAGTGGTCTCAGCACTACTGTGCTTTGAAAAGCAGCACAGGGCACTAAGCATCTCATAGATGCATGTTGCAAGTGTCTGACAAAAGCAGCAATTTCTGCCTTGAGAAGCCAGATCTGTGCTCTGACATGTGTCTGACTCATTGCTCACTACAAGTTCTGTAGCAATTTTCTGTAATCTTTCTCCCCATGTTTCTGGTACATGGCATCAACACAACAATGCCCGAGTATCAGAAGTTTGCTGGATTTTCCAGCTACAGCCTTTTTCTAGATTTAACTTTGTTCTTTCAGTTAACGTAAAACATCACAGCGGATCCTCCTGCAAGACTGAACATTAAACACAAACTAATTTCAGTTCATGCTACCTAGATAACCTGTCACAGGGAACAAAAATCCACCCTGAGAAATACTATTAGCAACAGATCAGAGTTACTGGACAGGGATGAAGTTATGGTATCAGCTGTGCATAGCCCACTGCTGAGGCAAACAGTCCTCTCCCAGTATCCTTCCACATCAGCCTCCGGTCCCCACTGTCGAAGTCCATTGGAGAGCTTTGCCCTTAACTTCAGTAAGCAGGGAAAAGACTCAGGCTCTGCTGGACAGAGGGAAAGGCCAAGACCACTTTCCATATACCACAGGGAAGAGAAGATTGGCTGAGGGTGTCTCACAACTATGCACAAAACCTTTGCTTCACTGGAAGCTCCTCGCAAATCTGTTGTTTAAGTGTACCTGTTGCAATGCTTTTTAGTTTAGAGGACTTTGGGAATATCCTCAACCTGACCTTCATATATAGCCATATATAAGGTGGTTCAGCTTGGGTTTTAAGGCCCCCTTGGAAATGCCAGAGATGTATGGAAAAGCTGTGTTACCACAGGCACTTTGGGAGCTGGAAAAATACGAAGGAAAATCTTCCATTCATTAGCAAAGCTGTAAAGAAGGCATCAGTGAAACTTAGGACCTAAAATCTTCCTAGGGCCATAATAAAAATGCTAAGCAAAGTCTATTTTCTAAATCTATATATTATAAAATTTTTGAGGGGACAGCAGTATAATTCCACGAGGCAGGGGAAGCAGGGGAACCTCAAACACAAGCTATTTTGTGTTGGAACAAACCTGGAGTTGATGAACTCATTTCTGCACAAGGTTCACAAGCCCATTTTAACACCACCCTACATGTCTGACTTACACCTTTTTAAAGGTGTACTGAGCTGCAGTACCGGCTTTTGATCACCGGGCGGCAGCAGAGAGCGCAGCGTAGCACTCAAATTCGCATGCGCGGCACCTGAGCGGTAGTACCGCATTTTGATCACCGGGCAGCAGCAGCGAGCGCTCTGTAACACCCCATTGCGCATGCGCTGCGTCCATCCTGCAGTACCGGCTTTTGGTCGCTGGGCGGCAGCAGAGAGCGAGGCATAACGCTAATCAGGGCATGCGGGGCGCTTGAGCGGTAGTACCGGCTTTTGATCGCCGGGCGGCAGCAGAGAGCGCGGCGTAGCGCTCAAATTCGCATGCGCGGCTTCTGAGCTGCAGTACCGGCTTTTGATCACAGGGCGGCAGCAGAGAGTACGGCGTAACAACCCCTCCACCCATGGGCTGCGACCGTGCTGCAGTACCGTCTTTTGATCGCCCGGCGGCAGCAGCGAGCGCAGCGTGAAGCTCAACTGCGCATGCGCGGCGCTGGAGCGGCAGTACCACATTTCGGTCGCAGGGCGGCAGCAGCGAGGTTAGAGGCACGCGCTCTCGAGACGCGGCCGCACGGCTTGTCGGGGACCGGGCGCAGCGGGAAGCCCGCAGAAAACCACGTGAAACCGGCAACAAAACTACACCTCGTGCCGCGCCGCGGGGGCCATGGCGGTAGCAAGGACTACGCCGCGCCGCACGCGCCCGAGAGCCATGTGGTTGCCCGGCAGCCACGTACGCGAAAACTACACCTCCCGGCATGCACCGGCAGAGACAGCACGGCCGCCCGGCAGCAGTGACGGAAGACTACACTTCCCGGCATGCTCCGGGGAGCCAACATGGCCGACCGGAAGCTCCGTGGCCCAGGACTACAGCTCCCGGCATGCCGCGGGAGGCAGCCCTCCCTGCTCTCTGACCCTGCGGGGACACCGTTCTCCCCCGCCGATGCACCCGGAAGCCCCGCCCAGCCCCTAGCGCGGCCCCGGGCAGCCAGCGCCGTCCCGCTCCCACACGACGCGGCCCCCCCGCCGGCCTCGCCGCCCCCCACTCCGCTCCTCCCTTGGCTCACACGGGCCCTTCCACAGCCACCCGAGGCGCGGCAGCCCCACCACCATCCCCACAGCCTGCAGCTACTCTGGCAACTCAGCCCCTTTACAGGGAGGGGCCGTCGCCATCAGCCTCGCTGCCCGCACCTGGGGCTCCTCCGGCCCCAGCCCACAGCTGGAGCCTAGCAGGAACAGAGGGCCATCGCCCAACCCCCACAGTGCGCCACCTCCTCCCATGGGCTCCATAACAGCCCCTCGCCCGGTGCAAAGGAAGTGCAAATGCAGCCGCGCGGGCAAAGACGAGGAATGTTTATTCAGTCACACACATAACAAGTCCCGGGAGCGAGTCTGCTCCAGAGCTTGGAGCCTCCAACACTCCCCCTGCCCAGGGACACCTCAGCAGTCGTTCCCGGAGCCACGCTCGTTGGTCCGGCGGGGAACGGACAGGCGGTCGGTCAGCTCCTGGAGTGATGGGCTGCTGGGCAGAGGCAGAAGTCGCCAAAAATGAGGAGCAGGGCGCAGGACATTAGAAGAGAAAAGTGGCAGCCGGCTGGACAGCGGGGGTGTAGCGAGAAAGCATGAGGCAGGGAACGGGACAGCGAGAAAAAGACAGAAAAGACACAGACAAGAAAAAGGACAGAGGCACAGTGGGGGGGGGGGGGGGGGGGGAAGGGAGCAGGACAGAGATGGAGAAGGAAGCAGCAGGGACAGAGGAGGAGAGGCAGAAAGAGGTAGTGGGAGCAGGACAGAGAAAGAAAAGTAAGGACGGGGAGCAGGATGAAGAAAAAGCCTGGGATGGGCAGCATGACAGAGGGATTAAAAAAGAATAGGGTCAGGGAGCAAGACAGAAGGATACAATGAGAAACGATGGCACAGAGAGCAGGACAGACCAACAGAGAATAAAAAAGGAAGAGGGAGCATGAGAGAAATGGGGTGGGGGGCGGGGAGAAGGACAGATAAAAGGACAGAGCAACAGAGGGAAAGAGCATCAGGGAGCAGGACACTGGGACTGAATGAGAAAAAGGGGCAGCGAGCAGGACAGAGTGGTAGAGAGACAAGAAGGACAGAGGGATAGAGAGGCTTACACCTCTCTGACTTACACTGTTTTAATACTTCAGGCTCCAGTATAGAAAAGTAATGCAGGCTGAGTACATAACAGTGTCAATGAAAGCCACCAAAGGGGAAGGTCAATGGGTAAACACTTCCAAGATAAACCCAAAAGGTTCAAACAGGTCATCATTCACCTGCAGGTACAAGGAAACCAAGTCTGTGTTTTGGCTGGACTTAACAGCCCAATAGGAACAATGGAGCTGAAAATCCCCTTCTGGTGGGTTTGACACAATATTTTGCAAGCATCTGGTATGTAAAGCCAGCCACCAGGTGAGAGATTAATTTCTATCTGTGCACAGCAGGGACTACGCTCTTCTCAAATGTTAATTGTTGTCCACAGTAGCAACAAGCAAAAGCATGAAAATCTCTAAGCTTGAGGGAGGCCTGTCGAAGGACCTTTTCAAGAAACCTTCTTCTCTCCCAGCACTACCTTTTAGCAGAAATTTACTTCAACAATGTTCTGAGGGCAGAAACATGCAGACACGTGAACAAAAGTGCCTCTGCATCTGAAAAGGTAACCATCACACTTGGCCTCCCTGCACAGCTTGGCAGAATGGCTCTGCTGGAGCAAGAGTAGGGTGCGTGGCTGAAGGTGGTAAGGATGCCCCAAAACCAGGGCGATGAAAAAAGACGGAATTGATACAAAATTGGACAAATGAATATGTGGCTCTCTTCTCAACAAGCAAGCTTCTTCACCGTTTCTTCACTGATGTATTAGAGAACTCAAAAACCCCACACAAATAAACCCCCACAATGAGCAACTGCCTCCCAGACACCTGTGTGGACAGCACACAGACTAAGGACGCACCTTCCTTTTTGTGACTGATTCCCTTCCTGCCCTTCAAGACTCACAACTAATTTGAACGCCCTCTGACCAAAGCAGCTGGATCAGAAAAACTCATGGACTATGTAGCACTTGAACTCAAGAAGTAAGAAGCCAGAAGGACATTGGGAATTTACCCGACTCCAGGGACCTGCTGCAGGGCAGGGTCTGTTACACCACACCATTCTGACACATGTCTTATCCCATGTGTCTTTCTCTGTCGAGACAGAGGGGAGAGAAATACGTGAAGAGGAGGTCTTGCAACACATCCAAAACTTGCCTTTTTGAGACTAGGTGTCACACGCTTCTTTCTGTGTGTGACAAACAGACAACTGTAATGCACTCTAGGTCAAGACATACTAGTAGTAACCTGGAGAAAGGTTCCCAATAAGCTTTTTGAAGCTGCAAACACAGTCTTGATCCATGTGTTCCCGTTAGGCCTTTACATTGTAGGAAACCGTCAGGCACCACTGCAGTATAAATACAGGAAAAAGGGATAAAATGCCAAGGCCTTAGAAGCCCAGTCTCCACCTGGGAAGAGACTCCCCAGCACAGCTGCAGCAGAAGAGCAGCCTCAGCATCTCTTTGAGAGCTGGAGTAAGGAGAGGCACTAGTAGCACGTGGCTGGAGCATAACCTCATACAGACTTCATACTAACACAGTCATTCCCTCTCCAACAGGCACTTTGCTTCACCCCAACTCAGCATTACTCCAGCACAACTCCCATGCTCCAACCTCCTATGTGCCCAGCTCAGACCACGGGCACCACCAGTTCACACCTCTGCACAATTGCTGTGCTGACACAGTCGCAGCAACAGGTAGCCCCTGCCCAGAGAAGCACACAGCAGCTGTTGAGAGACAGGGAGTATATTCTTCACTTTGCTAGAACAAGGAAGTAAACCGAAATACTTGCTCAAGTGATTATCATTTATGTTAGATACTATCCATCTTACTACTGATGGCATAATTTTAATTCACTTATACTAAAGAAATTATATAAGATAATTTCATTTAAGTCATAATTTAAGCACATACCTCCTAAGCATCACTCTAGTGCTTCTACATCAAGGACATACAGTATCTCAAACAAGTCAAGTCTAGCCAATTACAACAATGAAACATTTCTCAAATACAACCAAATCCCAACTTCCGTCAGGCTGCCATCCCATCACTGCTTGTTTAGAGCTGTCAGCAAGCCTATTCATGCAAGTATTCTGAAGGGAAGTCAACACCCTACCAATGCAAGGAGATGTCTGCCAGGGATCACACTGTATTTATAAGAGGCCAGGTGCCTTGCTTCAAGAAAATAATTTCTGAAGCAAAACCAAATGACAATCCCTTGGATGATGCCCAAGAAGTCATCACCTCAGTGATCCTCCTGTTTGCTACTATTTTTATTTGATAAACAGACCTTTATCCTCAGGTCTAACAAGTTGAGAAGCCATCAGCAGTGATTCATGGTTTCAAGGCAAGGGGCCCTCTCAGCCAGGCTGGCTCTTGCTAGCATTTCTTTGGCAGCAGTACTGTAGATCCTTTCAATTAGGTGAAAAACAGAACCTCCATAGAGCAAAACTTTAACCCAATAAAACCCCTCATGAATATATTCCTCCCACCTCCTGTCAGGAACATAGTTGAGGCAGCTGCTACCCACAGGCAGTAGTCCATGCAGTCAATTACACTGCTTATGGGTGGCTTGAGACACAAGGTCTCTGAACAATTATTTTTATCGCTGCAGCTTTGACCTATCAGCACTTTTTGTCACTCCAACAACTCCTTATCAAATCCTCATGTGCAGATACAATACAAACACCTTGACGAGAGCACAGGGCCTGTAGCAGGTACAGTTAGGAACAAATTATAGAAGTGACAGGGGAATAGGAATAGACACAGAAGACAAGGCAAAACTAACCCTGGCTCTCGAAAAACAATAGAATATCCTCTGTTGACTCTCCCCTGTGTTCAAAAACTCTCAGCCCCCTCTCGTCAGTGGAGTCCTTGCCCTCAGCCAAAAGGGACACAAAGAAAATCTCTACTAAAGTCTTTGTTGACTGGTAACTGAAGAACATCACTTGATACACAAGCTGTTAGGCACCAGCTCAGGAGCAGCTGTGTTTAGCTCACCAATGAGCCCTCCAAAGAGAGAGCAGTGCAGCCAGCCTCCTCTTTTCCTCACCACCCCACCCCATCACTGCCAGGCCCACCTAAACCATTAACTGGAGTGCCACAGCTAGGCACTGAGCTGGAGAAAGGTTGGGGAAGAGCCCTTCCTCCAGCCCAGACTTCACAGGAGGATGCCCCCCTGTGCAGTCAGCTCTGCGCTCCATCCAGGAGCTGGCAGAATTCAACTGCAGAGAGGGCAGGGGAAAGTGGGGAAGGTTTGCTCAGGGCCTGGAGACAAACCTTTGCTGTAAGTGGTTCTAACTATCACATACCAAATGGGGGGGAAAGTACTCAAAATTAGTGTCCTGCACAAAAAAAGCAGCTTAGTGGTTTTTTTTTGTTTGATTGGTTGGGTTTTTTTTGGGGTAGGAATCAAGTTGCCCAGGACTTATGCTCTGCTAATGTGTGTATTGGCTAGAGTCTCCTTTGGGGTATAATCACAAAACCTCAGTCAACTTCACAACTCATCTGTCACACACTTTAAATTAGTGAGAATACAAATACATAATTAAAGGGTGTGTGTGGAATACTTACATGGGTATTGAACACCAAATAGAAAGCTAAGCCCGAGGTGGAACCACTACATGTGGGGCCGGGCCATGAGACAGGAGGACACTGACAAGTGAGAGTGATGCCCCATCCCCCTAGGTCCATGGTGCTTGTCCACACTGGACTAGAGGATCTGACACCTAGATTGCTGTACGTGTGTAGTGTGCAAGTGCCATAAAGTAGGAATCACTATTTTCATCCTGGTTAGCAAATAAATTTTAGCTTGTACGTCACTGAATACTGGGGTTTTAGTCCCGTGGCCACGTAACTGGCCAGCTGTGGACTTGCATGCTGTTAGATCACCCAAGTTGAAACAAAACCAATGCAGTTTCTCTGCATCTTTCATAATCTACAGAGGATGCTTCATGTTGTGCCACAAATTTTAGGGTTGAAAGAAAATGAGATCCATGTAAAAGGAAATTTATTCTGATTAGACAATAAGAACCTTGATTTTCATATCTTCATCTAAAGAATGTTTTAAAATGATGATGATACAAAAGCCAAAATTCACAAATCTGGATTCAGAATAATAATTCTCCTAGCAATGATCCACAGATAGTTGGAAAAAATTCTCATTTATTTCAACAAACTGTAAATTGGGCTTGAATATATTTGTTGATAATAAACTTCTCTATATGTATTTCTATAGATATGCATCTTCTTTATCTGTATTTTTATATATTCAGAAGATGAAAGAGGTGGGAAATATTACTTTCTAGATTTTTTTTCCCATTCTTTTTTCTGTCTCTCTTGCTAATCAATTCACAGTGATCTGTTTTTGACTATGAAAATATCAGCTTATTTTTCTCCAGTGAAATTTTATTTCTGAGTATAGTCTCAGAAATCTGGAGTGGGTGGGGAAAACTAACTGAATCACCAGTTCAGAATGCAAAAGACTCTCAGACATGCTAGAGCTTAATGAAGATCCCAAGTCTTAATAGGAACAGAGGATTTTTTTGCCTTTCAGGAATTCTTTCACAAATTACACACACAAACCAATAGGTCACAAAACTCTAGAGATTATTTTTTTCAAGTCTACTGCCTGTTTTATATTTCAAGAACATAGAAAATAGTATTTTTGCTTATGAGTTGGCAAAGCTCCTGGCATAATGGGAATACAAAAGCAAAATGTATGCTTTTGCCCTGAGCACTGGGTTTTGCATAGTGTTTTACATATTAAGCAATACTGACGAAGTGATATTTTTAATCTCCCCACAAAATACAGAGTAGTGTTCCCAGGTGCCCCATGAGCAGCCTTTACTTGAGCAGTTCCACTGACACCGTTGGAATTCTACATGCATGGATGGGTATCATTTGGATCAGCTGATCAGAGTCTATTTTTATATGGGAAAACATCCCGTATGTGCTAGTATTATGGAATCCTCCCAAAAAAAAGCTTGAAAGATTAGATCCAGCCAGCCAGTAAAACTCTGATAGAGTAAGAATTCAAAGAGAAAGAGAAAGGATGCTATTTAAACCACATTGCAGCTTTCTTTTTTAACGTAGAAGTTCAACTCTACTTTGATTAGGCATTCAAACAGCTGTTCTGATGTCCTTCTGACACCTCTTAACTAACAGGAAAAATAGAAGAAGGGGGGTAGTATGATTATAGTTTAAAATTGTAACTTTCTAAAATCCACCTTATGCAGTTACTTTTATTGTTTGGTTGTTTTGTTTTGTTTTTCTGCAAGAATTATTTCATGAATAGAATGGATTTCTTTAAAATATGCTAGTAAGGGCATTTTAGTTACATTTATAATATAAAACAAGGCTACTTAAAGATGGCACAGAAATTGATGGAACACAGTCCTATCTTTATACAGCAATAGACAGCTACACTTTCATTAATATGTAATTTTAATTTACTATTGTAAATTTGATCAAGTGCAGTTGTCTAACAGGAAAGCTGAATGGATTTCAATCTTTAGACCTCAGTTGCAAGTTGGCAAAAATTTTGTGAGGTGTGATTTCCATAGTAGTTTCTACTGTTTACAATAAACCATTTATCATTGAGAAGGGAAACTATATGCAGACTCACAAATTGTAAGACACTTAAATATTTGCCTCTACAGACTCACATTTTTCAAAATTTATTTTGTAAATTTATTACTAGCAGGTAACATATTTACTCTGTTGATAAACTACCATCACTGCAGGTTCCCAAAACAGTTCTAAAAAATAACTAGCACTTCTTTGTAATCAGCTTGTGACGGTATGGCCTCAGAATATCAAAATATTTGATAGACAAGTATGAAACAGTTTTTTCTGCAAGTTTCACATAGCTCTGTCTCCTTCAATAATTAATGGTGTGATTTTTCATTTGTAGTGTTGACTTGAGTTATAAGATATCTCATTCAGGAAACAGTTGGATGAGATGAGCTCAGGTGAAGCCTGCCACAGAGATCCTGAAATCTTCAGCATGTTTACAAGTGTGGAGGTTTGCAGGATCAAGCCTTGACTATAGGTAGAAGCATGTAAGATTCAACAGGAAAATACTTTAAAGCTCCCATTAGTTATTAAAAGAATCAGTAGTCGAAATGAATTCTTCATATGGTTCACTGTTGCTAGTGTACGTCTTATATTTCTACTCTGTCTTAAAGGAGTCCACATGTCTGTGTATATGCAGCAAGAAGCCAAATTTAAAACATAACTTGAGTCAGACATTTCACTTTGTAAATAAAAGACAACATCCTTCATAACCTATGAGGCTGTGCTAGGAAGGAAAAGACAAGCTCCTAAGGAAGAAAAGACAGAGGGAGAGGTACTATATGCAAATACTTCTAATTGCTGGGTTAAGTAGTCATACATAGGCATTTGATTCCAGTTGTCACCAGCTGTCAGTTAAGGCACTTATAAATAATGCCATCAACAGCACAATCCTGCCTGTGTGACTGCATTTAACACAATTGAAGCCATGTTCTGAACATTATATTTTCTGAGAATGTTTATTTTTAAAATACTTGGTATTAACTTGATCTCTTCTAGCTTTGAAAAAGATATTTGGGAAGATTTTTCAGCCATTTACTCTTAAAATTGTAGGAGCATGGAAATTAGATAGATGTAAGTAGAAAAATCAAGTGCTTTCTGGATTTGCTGGATATATAATAACATGAAGCAGCACATCTGTTACATTAGAAAACAAAGTAAGGCAAAGATCCAACTCATCAGTACACACAGCAGCCTTGCTATAGCAAGGGGGTGAAGCTTTTATTGATGAAGTAATTTATTTCTAAGGACACATTTGAGTTTGCATTTCATAGATAGCGGGATTTAATAATGAATGTATCTCCCAATAGCTAATTGAACATAATTCTGTCATTTTATCAACAGGATTGCAATGTTTTCATGTTCTAATTTCAAGGAATATAACATTAACTTATTATTACCAAATAGTCTACATCAAGTTAATTAGACCTAACAGCTGAGTTGTGGTATGCCCTGCCATTAGTATTTACAGCATCATGCGCTTACACTCTAATTCTGCAGGCTATTAATTTGCCTGTAAACACTTTATTCGGGATACTCTGTGATTTTCTACTCTACTGCTAAGAGGTGGATCATGGTTTCCTCAGGCCACAAAGAGTGTAGTCAGCTTTAAGAAAGCTTTTTGCCCTCTCACACGTGGCCTAGCATTGTTTAAGGACAGAGTCCGTAAAATGACAGCATGTGCCATTTCAGAGCTCTCCAACATCTCTCTAGTACACTGTTATTCCATCACTTTCCAAGGGGTCCTATGAGGCTCCTCCAAACAGACATCCTCAACAGTACAGCAACAAGGGAAATTCCCTTGTAGGAAATCAGGCTTTTCTGCATAGTACAAAGGAACTAGAATGAGAGCAGTGACTTTTCCTTTAGCTTTTATTACCTCTACTGACTTCAGCTAACTGTGGCTGTACACTATTCTGAAAAATTGTCCTCAGAAGCCAGGCATGGTCCATGAGTTAATATATGAAGTTCACAGAATTCAGAAGAAATGGAATGAAAAAAAATGCAGAAGCTAATGAGGTCTTGTATCTCCTGTTCTCACTAGCTACACAGAATTATAAGAAAATAAAAATAAAGCTCAATAAAATAAGAGGACACAGAATCAGAGAATGGTTGAGGTTGGAAGAGATCTCTGAAGGTCACCTTACCCAACCCCCTGCTCAAGCATGGTCACCTGGAACAGGTTTCCTGTTGAATCTTAATGCGCTTTACATATGGTAAAGGCTTGACCCTGCAAACCTCTACACTTGTAAGCCTGCTGAAGATCCTAGGATCTCTGCAGCAGGCTTCACCTAAGCTCATCTCATCCAACTGTCTCCTGAATGAGATAATTTTATAACACAGGTCAACCCTAGAAGTAATTCTGAGAACATCATGCTAAAAGGAACAACATGCAAACCCATACATTGCTCTACTAGTGTAAGCAAGATTAACTACACAGCTCCCAAATGTCATCCTACTGGTATTTTAGCTTCTTTTGTAAAAATCTTGGGTTTTGTTAACAGATCAGAGGTGATGGGTCAGGCTTGGATGTGTATTAAAAAACTCCATATGCTCATCACAGAATGAAATGCTAAAGCATAAAGACATTTCTGATCATCACTGTGCACATGCATGCTACAGCAGACGTGCCTAAAGCATTACTGGCTGCTGTAAAGGGGGAGTGAACAAGAATTTCTCTAAGTAAAATCAGGAACAATGGTAACCTGAAATAAAGCATTACATTTCTTTGCCTTTAATTGCAACCACAGACTGACATAAAGACAGTATTGTACAGTTATGTCTATGGACTTACGCACTGTGGATGTCAGAACCTCAGATAAGCAGTAGCCAAAGGCTCAGTTAGATGTTCTAGAATAGCTCCTCTTTACATCTGCTGTTAGGAAGTTTTGGGCTTCTCACTTCCAAAACAACTCTGAAATTGAGTGGTTTCCTGTAAACTAAGGCACCTTTTACCATCTATGTCAAAACATAGAGAATAACCAAAATAATTAGTCTTCTTGAAAGACTAAATTTTCTTCATACAATGCCTTGCACAGCAATCCAAGCCTTAGCTCAAAACTGCCTTCAGTCATGAAAGTTTTGATACTTATTTTCTAGCCTATCACAAGTGACTACAGTTCAGGATTGCGGCTCTCTCTTCTCCATTTTACAGATTGTTACAGATTAAAAGGGACAGCTTCCACAGAGCTAAGTCTGTTTTTCTGTTCTAAGGAGATAGCAATGGTTAGCATTTATTTTGTAGTCATAGCGTTACAAAAAATAAGTGTCATCATTTACATGTGATCCATTACATTAGCTACAGTGCATATTCCTACAGGTCTATCTAGGAAAAAATCCTTAGGATAAAGAGACCATTCATAAATTCCAGTTCCATGCAGGTATCCTCAACTTTCAAGGGAAGGTTTTTGTTACATATTGTTTCAGAAATCCTAATCTACATACACATGGAATACCCAAGTCAGAGCCTTTACGGAAAATTTCTGAAACTTCTGAAAATTCAGAGCCCCAAGATTCATGGCCTCTGGGCACAGATGAAGCTGAGAAAATGGCAAAGTGAGAAGCAAGTGTTTCAAAGGGGTCAAAAATCACAGAAACCTTGTCTTCAATATAACGAGATATGAAACAGCCCCTCAGTATAAAATGGCTATTTGACACCTGTTTGAACACACTTGTAGAATATTTTATAACTTCAAAGTACTTTAGAAATGTTAGCATAATTCATTACATGAGCCAAATGAATGTGAATTGGGGAGGGGGAGGGATCTTGCTGTGCTTATGTGCCAATATCTGAGTAAGTAAGCCCCTTCAACGTTTCCTGTTTCCATCTGAAGGATCAAAGATGACTGATCAGCTTTAGAATCTTGTCAGCTAACAATCTAAGGAAGGCTTGTCTCATTGCAGGTATCAAACACTGGTAACAAGACATATGATGACACTAAAATTTACTCTGTATAAGGAAGCTTAATGGCTCAAGGGACTGGCAAAGATATTTTGAATGTAAAGTTTTCAGTTTACTGCTTAAAAATCACGGGGAAAAACATTACAATCATGCCAGGGCTCTTTGATGGACCATGTGAAATGAATGGGTGTTGGCTATTGATTTATGATGGAAAACAGACAGTTCTCACTACTAAATATCACAGCCTGGTTACCATTAGTCCTGTTAGAATTTTAATAGAATTGACACAGGTTTAATGAGTTTTGAATTTGAAATAAAAAGGAAAAAACCCAAGCATATGCAATATTTTGACTTACATGATTTGAAAGAAAGTGTAATGGAAATTGTAAAATAAGAAATCCTAGCTTCTATTTGCAGTAGTAGAACAAAATTTAGCGCACAACATTCACCAGAAAAGAATTATCTTGAAGCTGTAAGTTGTGACCATCAACCATTAGCCTTAAGCTGTAGAAAAAGAATGCTCTTGTAATGGGAGCAAAAGAATGTGATCTACTTGGCTTCCTGCCTAGTCACACTGGTCCATTATAAGTAGAAATGCTATGAAATAAATGAATCTCTGATTTAATGGCTCTTACACAGTATATCTGCCTGTATCTCTCTAAAAGAAATTAAAAAAAAAAAAGTGATATTAGAGAGATGTTATTACCTAGTACTAACCTACAGTCTAGAACAGCACCTGTTATATTAGGCATCAAGAACAAACAATACCAGAGCGAGTTAAACTTCATTCTAACTTTGTGCATATTTTAACCATGTGGTTATCTATGCCAAAAATTTCTGCAGCATGGCCACTTATCCATGACAGAAGATGTGGGAAGTAACAACCAAGACAAAAAGCAATAGCATAAGCTATGCAATGAAAAAACCCCATGATACCTGATGGAGAAAATTATAAAAAGATAACAAGGTCATTTGTCAGTCAAAAAGGTTCATAGAGCCAGACACAAAAAATATATGCCTTCTGGCAGAACAGAGTCACTCACATCCGAAGTTACAGTCCTCAAAATATCTACACAGCTTCTGTTTAATACTAGAGTCTAGATGGAGGTATCTAAAAACCGTTAAGTTACTTTCTCTCAACAGGCATCTAAAATTTTCCTTCTAGGCTTGAAGAGATGTGCTACTATATTTAGATGAGCAGTTTCAATGAAAATCACCATTCAAAGGAAAACTGGGGCAAATTTAAGCAACTTGTTTTTTAAAATAGCTAAATTAGTCTCAGATATTCCAAGGATATGATATTAGGAAACTTTCTTAATTATAGAGCACAATGATGCAGCCAAAATAACATTTTGACACAAATAGCCCTAAGATGTATGCTTCCTCCAAAGGTGTTAGAAGACAGACAAATTGCTTATGTCTTTAACTGTATGAAGTGTGTGGTGAAATCATTAAAGTATATACAGGTAATTACCTGGAGTATGGATGAAAAGACATTTAAATGTCAACTATTTCATTAATTTTATAACTGAAGATTGAGAACTAGCAGAGCAGAGGGTAACAAACCATGAATGGCTGTCATTATAGACTAATAGAGTATTAGGATGATTCTGATTTCGTAAAACTAGTTGAGGTTGAGGTACACGCAGAAACATAGAAGTGTGTATATACAAGTTAGTAACATCCTCAAATCATCTCAGTCAGGCACACTGTAGAAAATGATTCATGTTGTGATTGTTGACTATACTGCCTGGACTACATGGCTTATAGATAGGACAGAAAGATTTATCATGATAATGCAAGTTGCCTAATGTGCTTTTAGCAGGGCTTTAATCCAAAATCTAATTTAGAAAATAAGAATGCTAAATTTGTGCAAACCCTAAAAGGAGAGTATAGTGTGGATTTCAAGACATTAAAGAGACCAGGAAAAAATTAATAAGGGTACTATGGTTAAGCAGAAAGATGTTTCAGCACTGGAAAAGTTAGGTTCAACTTGGAAGACTATAAATGAAGAACTAACTCATGACCATTATAGATGAATAATTCAGATATGAGATCCATATCATTAGCCCAAACTTTCCATCCTTTGTGATCCCCACCTTCTCTATGTGCGGGAGTCAGTCAGCCTATACAAAGTGATAGGCTGAAAGTGATATAGAAACAGTGATCTGACATTTGCTTGTTCATAGTTTTGCTTGCTTAAGATGGGTATTTCAGTCATGATTTTCAGAGGATACTGGATTCAAATTGCAGGTAGATGCTAAGGAAATCAGACTTAAAGGAGGCAGCAGAAGTTACAGTCATCCTTCCTACAAGGAAATACTCCCTCCCCAGCGCGATGGGACAGCTTAAGGTGATCAAGGGACATTTTATTGTTCTCCCTTACTAAAGCAGAAATGGCAAGACTGGCAACCATATTTCTGTGACACAACTTGAAAAATCATGTTCTTTTGACATTCAAAATATAGTTTATGTTCTCTCATAGTAGCACACAGATAACAGTTTGTTACTATGTATGTAATAAATGTAATTAATACATTTTAAACAGATTAGCAGTTCTGGTGGTTTTAAAAGCATTTAACATTCAGTGCTTTGATTTATAAAAGTAAAATATGGAAACAATTAATGCCTCTTGCTACATTTCTTGAAAGGAAAGACACTGCATACCCACCTAGGCAAAAGACAAGAAAAAGTGTTTTCAAGGAAACAACATTGCGTATGCAGCACACATAAAATCAAATAGATTTTGATCAATGTCTTGAGATTTTCAAGAAGCATGAAGAAAAATCAGTGATCTACCCCCAATGACAAAGCCCAAGCGTTTTATGCACCCTAGCTATGAGAACAGACAATAAGAATGGCAAGCAAAAAATGAAATTAAAAAAAAAATCCAGTTCTATTCCTACTGAAAGCAAGAGCATACTTTTTTGGACTGGGATTTTAGTAAAATCAGACCCCAGAAAGGTGTGCTCTGTTTTCTTTGTTTGTTTTTCAAGAAAAGATAATAAAGAGACTCATTTAATATTATTTATTTGTCCCTGTTATTCAGTTCCTTGATAATTAGAAGACAGTTTTCATCCCTTGTCAAGCAAAATATTATGTGGAAGCCTAATGATGCCACCCCCAAAGCATCATTAGGTGACTTGATGGAGGATATGATTTATGTATGTTATAGAAGCATTTACTCCAGGGAATCAGCAAGAACAAAATTTTGTTCTCTGGTAAACAGAAATGTAATGACAGGCTATTAGTTTTGGGTGGCTGATGTTTGATTTCCTGGAGTTATAAAGACAGTCTGCTTTTGTTCTAATGGCATTATATATTTCTGTGATGGAAATAATTAATGACTGTGCAACTTAGGTCATTACTGTGCTAGCAAACACTGTTCAGTTGTACTCTTACTCATATGTAAGTTTTAGAGGGTAAATCAAATTCAACCTATATTTTCAGAAAGAAAAAAGAAAATGTATCTCAAATTCCTGCATATTTGCAGGCCTCATACCAGAGCAGAAGAGAAGTTTTACTTTTCAGTTCTGCTTAAAAACTTTAGGTTCAGTTGTTCCTTTAGTCACAAAGAAGTGCAGTCAGACAAGTATTTAATTTCTAACAGAAGGTTAAGATAGAGAAGTGCACTCACTCACAGCTACTACTGTAGAACAGTGCCATCATCTACAGAGTTGAACAGCATCCTGTGAAGTAGATTAACAGGATGAAGAAGTTCTTAAGTACCAGAAGAAAGAGAAAACACAACAATCAAAGAAAAGAAAGGGTTTTTTTTTTGTTCTTTCCCCCTCCCCCCCACCAGTTGTAGCATCATTAGCTCCGCTAAAGCCTTAAATCTTAAGGGAGGTAGGAATCCTCACTTAATCCCTTTCTTTCCAAGGTCTGCTGCATAAGGAAATTATGCAGAAACTTTCCCTAATGAAAGTTTTGTTATGCTTAGCATGGAGTTAGACATACTCCAGAACCAGACAGCCACCTACCACTATTCCAGGCATCTAATTTTTCAAATTACTTTACAAGTGAAATATTTCAATTGAGAATCACAAAAAAATAGACACTTGCAGATAAACTAAGCTTGGGATACACTGAGTAAAGGACAAGTCGGTTCTAAGGCTCGGTTTATCAAGTAATACAATCCATGAAAAGACAGCCTGTTCAAATTGACTCAAGGTAGTCATTCAGTTAAAAGTTTGCTTGTTAACGGAAAATAAATGAAAGAAAGAGAGAGGAGGCAAATGCAGGTGGAGTGAGAGATGACTTCATCAGATAGCTAATTTTAAGGATCTTATGAACCCTCTAATATTGCATACATGCAAGAAAACACGTCCATTCATAGCATTACTGTGATACTGTGAAACATTCATTGTCTAACATGTATACTAATATGCATACAAACACTCCAGCATAATTCAGTGTGGCAAGTAAAGGCTGTGAGTAAAGATCTTAGAACCATAATGTCGTCCTCCCACTAGTGTTCCATGGTTTGGAATTACTGCATCATTGGTGATAAAGCATTATGGGATTGAAATTCTCTGAAGTTGTAACATTAGTGTTTCTTACTACTGGAGTTGATAGAGCCACGGGAAATTTTATTGTGAGATTTGTAGAAATACAGAGATTTGGCTGGGCTATAGTACTAGTGTTATCCAATGGATAACTTAGTTCTGTGACAGAAGTATCAGAAAGGCAAAAGACAGATCCATTACTTTTTTTAATGATGTCTTGAGGTTATTCCATTTTTAGGCCATGAAGATGCAGAGAACATACACAGTTCTTACCAATTATGAGTAGAATAGAGATGCCCAAACAGGAACTGGTTGAGGACATTTGCTCCTTCACTCGCTACTATGGAAGTTCTGATATATGGAAGTGAAAGAGAACATATGCAAAACTTTAATGTGTCCTTTCCTTCTACTAGGTGATGTAAACAGAGCTAGAACTACTTGCTTCATCACGTAAGCTATAAATCACCCTTTTCATTTTTATGACCCTAGAGGTTTCTCCCTTCCCCTTATAAGGCTACTATACATTTGCCAGTCTAAGTGATGTAAGGAGTTTCTAGTGCAGAATGTGGCACTGTCAGCAGTTGAGGCTACATAAGTGTCCTGGTTTCGGCAGGGATAGAATTAATTTTCTTCCTAGTAGCTGGTACAGTGCTGTGTTTTGGATTTAGGAGGAGAATAATGTTGATAACACACGGATGTTTTAGTTGTTGCCAAGTAGTGCTTACACTAGTCAAGGACTTTTCAGCTTCCCATGCTCTACCAACTGAGAAGGCTGGAGGTGCACAAGAAGCTGGGAGGGGGCACAGCCAGGACAGCTGACCCAAACTGGCCAAAGGGATATTCCATACCATGGGACATCATGCCCAGTACATAAACTGGGGGAAACTGGCCGGGGGGGCCGCTGCTGGGGACTGGCTGGGCATCAGTTGGCGGGTGGTGAGCAATTGCACCATGCATCACTTGCTTTGTATATTCTATTATTATTATTATTATTATTATTACTACTACTACAACATTATTATTTTTTTTAATTTCAATTATTAAACTGTTTTTATCTCAACCCATGAGTTTTCTCACTTCTACTCTTCTAATTCTCTCCCCCATCCCACCAGGGTGAGGGGGAGTGAGCAAGTGGCTGTGTGGTGCTCAGTTGCCGACTAAGGTTAAACCACGACAGTAAGTATGACAAGCATAGTAGTATTAACTACAGTAAAATATCCAAGATGTGTAAAGCTCAGGGTAAAACGCTTAAGTCTTTAAAGCTACCTCATAGATTCCTCCTACCCTCTTCGGCTTCTGACTGTAATGTATCAAAATTCTTTGGCTTGCTTAAAAATCTCAGTGTAGTGTGACTTTACAGATAATGACCACTGAACACTTGTGTAAGACACAAGACATCTGCAGAATTTATTTTGAAAAAAAAAAAAGAAATAATGACACAATACCAGGCATACGCGTTTTCTTTACAAAACAGCACTGAAGTTGTAGAACAGAATTCAGGTGTATTTGCATTTGTTCATTTCACTCCTTCATCAAACTGATGTTAATAGAAGTAACCTTAAGGTACGAAGGAAATGAAATTGCTGAAGGTATCCAAAAGCATTTTACTAACCTCAGACTACTTGGGAAATAAGATGCAGCTATACAGAGTTTTATTGTGAAGTAATTATTATAATTTACATTCTGGGTTGTAACAGGTACAACCTGTAGCCAAATGCTTCTAATCCCTTGGGTCCAATTACCTCATGATAATCATGCCAGTTGGTGCCATATTTAGTTTTATTCAAAATACAATGCTCAAAGGTAAAATAGATACTTTCTGATTGTAGGGAAACTTGCAGACTATTTTTTTTTTTTCTGATGGGTTACTATGTGGGATGTGTAATCCTTAATAAACAGCTGACAGGCTGTCAAAAAATTTTAGTAGCTCAAACTACTCTTAAGAAAAATTCCAAACTTATTCCTTGAAAAGAAAAATCATTCCAGAACTAGTACCTCCAAGTGGATCAGAGGACAGGTAGAAAGGTGACAAGGAACTTGGTAGCATCAACCTTTATAAAAGATGAGGACTCTCTCTTGACTAATATAATATTTTTTTATTACATGTAAAAGGATAAAGTTAGGTATGTTCAAACCTTAGTGCAAGGTGAAACCACTGAGGAATTCACTGCACTTTTCAGATCAGTGAAACAGAGGAATGTTCATCAGCAAAATAATTTTGGACATCACTATTGGCATGTCAACTTACAAAACTTCTGGCATTAGACTCTGAATTTCAATATGACTTGCCATGCCCTGCAATGGCAAGAGGTAAACTTCTGTAAACTGCAGGAAAACTGTCATTGTACAACTTCTACTTTTTTCCATAGTGAGATGTGACATATTATAGAGAATCATTTCCACACTGTAGGCAAGTGAAATAAGTTTACAGACAAGTGAAATAAGTTTACAGAACCAATTATACAAAGTTCCAGATGTCTAAGTAAGTAGTGAAGTGTAAAGAATGCTAGTATGTATCCTGAATAAACAATATCATCACACACTGCACTGAAATTCACAGGGGATATCTGTCTAAAAGTGTCATGAACAATTGCAAAAAGCTAGTGTGTGTGTCTCCCCCGCCATGTGTGTTTCTCCCCCCCGCTGTGTTTCTCCCCACCCAGTGCTTCCCCCCCCACTTCTCCCCCCTGTGTTTTCCTCCGTGTTTCTTCCCCATCGAGTTTCTCCCCCCACCTCCATTTCTCGCCATTTCTCCCCCCCCCCTCCCCTCCCCCCCCCCCCCCCCGTGTTTGCACTGCCAATGCATTTTCTTTGGACAAAAAAGAAAAAAATGTAAACAAATCCAAACAAAGAGGATGGAAATGGAATGGATTCCGAATAGCAATTCCAAGGAAAGAGAATACAAACTTCATTCATCTCTGAATTTGACCAAGACACAAGTCTTGGCAATGGAGACTGACGGTTTCTGTTGAAATCAAGAGATGAAAGAGGAATTTGCAGAAGACTCTTCAAGATTTTTGAGACTGCCAGAAGGACATACTGATCTATTTTTGTACAAGATTTTGGAAGCAGCAGTAGTTGTTAATTTTTGTTTCTGATCTTATGGTGACTAATGGGGAGGGAGATTAGAAATACACTATTCGTGGTTTAATTTCAGTCAGCAACTAAGCACCACGCAGCCGCTCGCTCACTCCCCCCCACCCGGTGGGATGGGGGAGAGAATTGGAAGAGCACAAGTTAGAAAAACTCGTGGGTTGAGATAAAAACAGTTTAATAATTGAAATAAAATAATAATAATATGATAATAATAATAATAATACACAAATAATAATACACAAAACAAGTGATGCACAGTACAATTGCTCACCACCCGCCGACCGATGCCCAGCCAGTCCCCGAGCAGCGGCCCCCCCCCGGCCAGCTTTCCCCAGTTTATGTACTGCGCATGACGTCCCATGGTATGGAATGTCCCTTTGGCCAGTTTGGGTCAGCTGTCCTGGCTGTGCCCCCTCCCAGCTTCTTGTGCACCTCCAGCCTTCTCAGTCAGTAGAGCATGGGAAGCTGAAAAGTCCTTGGCTAGTGTAAGCATTACCTAGCAACAACTAAAACATCGGTGCGTTATCAACTTTGTTCTCATCCTAAATCCAAAACACTGTACCAGCTACTAGAAAGGAAATCAACTCTATCCCTGCCGAAACCAGGACATTCATTTTAAAGCTAAGCTTTCTGCCTTAGGTTATTGAGTAGTGCAGCATGGAAGAAAAACAAATCCAACATCCTAAGAGCCTTAGATAATCCAACTTAGACATAGATCTCCTTGATATGACATGTCACCAACTGCATGTGTGTATTCATTTTCATTACATTGACATATTCTTCATAATTCAGCTTATTAGACGTGAGTGCCCTCGGTCAGAAGAACACAAAAGACATCACTGCTGCATGCATAATTGTGGTATCTCAAAAGCAAAGCCTTTTCTTTCATGCCACTATGGAAACTCAGCAGGCCAAAGGTATGAAAGTATCACACTCAGTAAAGTGGCTGAGTGACTTGTTCACAACACATACTCTAGAACATAGTTGCAAATAATCTATGAGTAAATCATAGTAGTTGATTCCTGACGTGAAATTATTTGGTGCGTAATTCTTATCTGTAGGTCTTCACTATGATTATTTGACCAAAACTGCCTCTGGTTGCTGAGTTTTGACTGTTACATTAATCAGATAGTAGATTTTTTTCTTCTTAGTTCACTGTCAATTTAAGATTTCTTACTAGCATGTTTTGCACAATAAAAACACAAAACATTCTTTCAAAGACTTTATCCACCAAAAAATTCATTTGAGAAACTACAAGCAGTAAAGAAAACATCTAATGAATCTCAGCCACAGCTGCAAAAGTTTGTTCTGTTATGGAGTAAATGTTCTCAGAAGTACTTTAGACAGAACCCTGGTTCCATTTCCAGCAGCACAATCTATAGAGGATGATGCTTTTTAAAGCACTTCTGGCTGGTGAGAGCGATGTTTTAGTTTGCGTTAAGAGTAAATGTTAAAGTAAACCCAACCTTTTCCGCAAGTTACCTACATAACCGACTCTCTGAAGTAGTGTATTTAAAGGGCAAATACTCATAGGCAATAAATTAATTCTCCATCATCATGAGAGTTAAATTCTCTACTTTGGAGTCAGCAATTCCTCAGCGTATTGAACGTGACGAGAGTTTTCCTATGTACATGCCTTTTTGCAGCTTCATAGCTATTTGAGGCTAGTTTAAACGCTCGGTCATTGATTTTTGTATTTGGTCACTGGTGCCGTCATGTTTACCAACCTAAGTAATGTGCATGTGCAAGGGTGTGAGAGGTGCGGAGGTGGAATAGGGAGCCTAGGGATCCTTTCAGCAATCACTTTTTACCTGCACAAAGTCTCAGGGGAAGCTGACAGGACTTTAACTTAAAAAAAAAAAAGAAAAGAAAAGAAAAGAAAAAAGAAAAGAAAAGAAAAGAAGAACCACCGATTAGTCCCAGATGCCAGTTATGCTTGCAGCCCTTCCCTTACCCTGCTTGAACAGCATACCCTGCAGTCAGATTCCCAGAGTGCCACCGGATACATGTTTATTGGCTCCAATTAAGCAACACTGATTACCACAGCTATCCAACCTTATTGCTGTATGTTAGGATTCCAAGAGCTCTGCAGCAGCATATTGCCTTGAAGGATCTGTTCCCTGGAACTGGAAAAGTCGCCATTTCTAGAGAACAAGTGCCATCTTCAGCATATTAGGAGCAGAACTGCCATCAAAACCAAGCACTAAGTGTGAAGCTGTGTACATTTAGGTCAAGGTTCATTTGGTCCACTTCCATATGCAGGAGAAAAGTCAGACATTCTGTGTGCAAATCGGATGGACTTAAAAACGGGAGGAAAAAAAAAGCTGTGCTTTTCTCCTGGCTGAAAAGACAGACAGTTGCAGACAACCAAGAGCTTTTCACGGCTGTGTCTTGGTAATGAAAAAGAGCCTGTCCCTCTGGTGTGGAGCTGTGTCTTGACTTTAAGGACAGGCAGAAGTAGTGATGTGCACAGGCTGCCTGTTCCATAGGGTTCACCTTTTAATCCACTGGTCCACTCCTGGGCCCGGTGTCATTAGGACACGTGGGGGATGCCACTGGCTAAGCTGGAAGCAGGCTCGGATTTTCAGTAGACATCAGGCCCTGCAAGCAAAACCAGATGCAGTGGTTTCCGATAGTTGTCTTTTGTAAGAGCTGCGCAGATAAGTCCATCATTTATATAATTCAGTGTGACAATGGCTACTGTTAAAAAACACACAAGCTGAAACAAAAAACCTAACTAAACCTAATCTTCAATTTCTAGAGAGCTTGTGGCAAAATAGATTTCACAGAGCTTGACAAGCAACCTCAGCTTTGTGCCAATACGTCCCATTTCTTTGTTCAAGGTGAATTGGCTGGTGATAAGCAACACTTATTGCCAAAATCATTTCCTTCACAGTATTTTTGAGGCTCTTGAGGTGTGCAACTCTTGTCCCAAGTAGAAAGGTAGGAGCTGCACAGTAGCCCTCAAGGGCTGGATTTCTCCCCACATCGCTGTCCTGGTTTCGGCTGGGATAGAGTTAATTTTCTTCCTAGTAGCTGGTACAGTGCTGTGTTTTGGAAAACTAAGTGTAACATATTCACACTCATTTTTGGGTGATGCTTTTAAGGTCACTTCCAGGCTGTCTCATCACAGCACTGGAAAGCATTGCCTGTATCCTTCAACTCGGCTTCAGTCCCAAAGAGTGACTCAGAGCACGGCTGCCCCAGACTGCTGTGCTGGGGAAATACCTATATTTAGTTAACGCCTCTGATCTGGAGTGCAAAAGTTGGGAAGCTTGGCTGCCAACACCCTATTCTGATCTGGGTAACTCTGCTACCATTCAAGGGGTGGGCCAGGGCACATCTGACCTCTATTTTCCTCTGAGGAGCCCTGTTCCTGGCACTGCTTGTGCCAGCCACCGCTCACAGGCTGAGCTGGGCTTGGCTCAGTCTTGACCTGCCCAAGAGTCGGCTGCTCCAATTCATCCCCAGTAAGTGGCAGGCTGGGTCTCAGCGACTCCTCACCTTGCGGGGTCCCTGTTTCCCCAGTGTTTTTCTGGGGGACTGACTGCCCTTCTCCGAGGCAGCAGTCTCATTTGCAGCGGGATGACCGCCCAGCCCTCCCGTGGGGAGTTAGAAAGCTGTGAGGCACTTTCTCCTCTGCGCTGTATTTGGGAAGGTGTAGTCTGGTGCTATTCTAAGGAAGGAACATGCTGTAATCCTAGCACAGGGTGACTGTTGTGGTTTAATCTCAGCCGGCAACTGAGCACCACACAGCCGCTCGCTCACTCTGCCCCCCTCAATGGGATGGGGGAGAGAATCAGAAGAGTAAAAGTGAGAAAACTCATGGGTTGAGATAAAAACAGTTTAATAATTGAAATAATAATAATAATAATAATAATAATAATAATAATAATAATAATAATAATAGAATATACAAAGCAAGTGATGCATGGTGCAATTGCTCACCACCCGCCGACCGATGCCCAGCCAGTCCCCGAGCAGCAGCCCCCCCGGCCAGCTTTCCCCAGTTTATGTACTGAGCATGACGTCCCATGGTATGGAATGTCCCTTTGGCCAGTTTGGGTCAGCTGTCCTGGCTGTGCCCCCTCCCAGCTTCTTGTGCACCTCCAGCCTTCTCAGTCGGTAGAGCATGGGAAGCGAAAAGTCCTTGACTAGTGTAAGCACTGCTTAGCAACAACTAAAACACAGTGTGTTATCAACATTATTCTCCTCCTAAATCCAAAACACAGCACTGTACCAGCTACTAGGAAGAAAATTAACTCTATCCCTGCCGAAACCAGGACATCTTGATAGTTCAGGCAGCCTGTAACAGATTATGAATTTCAGCTGAAGCGAGTAACTTTGCCTGTTTTTTGTAGTTACTGCCTATGGCAGAGCAGTTGTATACACCATCTTGTTTGTTATTGGTCACGATACAAATTTCCAAATGTTACCTTCAGTTGAAGTTATTTCCATTTAGGAAGTAACTATGCAGGCTTGAAAGCTCTGGAAATAGCTGGATATTAATTGCATTGTCTAAACATACTAAATATGGTGGACTAACAAATATAGTAGGCTTCAAATTCCTAGGACTCTTGTTAAGGTTAATCTTTGCAATCATGGAAGGTATGCTTAAATTAAGACTTTGATCTTTTTCTTATAATTGTATTTTCTAGAGAAGTACATTTGCAATTTACATTTGTACTGTAAGGCAACTGTGTTTATCCTATTATTGTTGTCATTTTGAGATTTCTGTAACTGAACATTTGAAGCATCTTTGTTATGGTTATTGTGTCTTGAAAATTCAGGGATGATTTCCATTAATATTTATGCTGGTTAATTGCCTTCCTTACCAATTCCATTAACTGCTTCAGCAGAGAGACTGCTAAAAGATAGTATGTAAAGGCTCACTGAGCCTTTAATTATGGAATCTAATCCACTTCAATACATCAAAATATCATCTAAATACCTTCTGCCAACCTCCTATTCATTTCTTTAGCTGCAACCAGAGGTAGCCTTGTTGGGCTGTCACATCTGTTATCATTGTAGTAACAGATGTTTGTCTGGAAGTAGGCTATGGGAGTGATCCTGCATGCTGCAGCACGTTTTGTTTCCCTAAGATCAAGATAGTTACATGGATTCACAGGGTTTCCTGCAAACTGTAGAGTCTAAGCCTCTGACTGTATGATTTTCAAAATGAGTATGACCGCTTTATTACCAGAATGTTATATTCATATGAAGTAAATTAAAAGAAAAATAATAAAATGTAGGTTTTTCAACAGTGATGTAATTATTGTTCCATTTAAGTTTATGACACATTGACTGACCTCTAGAAGAGAACACCAGAGCCAAAGCTGTGTAATTCAGGGATCCAGTCTGTCAGTCTGTATTTCTGAGTTTTTTCTAGTACAGAAGTTTGTCACAGGTAGAATTATTTCAAGGTTGTCCTGCTTTTCCTTCAGGAAGTTTGTATGCCATCAGTTGACAAGAGCTGTTCACAACAATGGTCTCCTTTACTGAGTTTATGTTTTCAATTATACTTGCAGCAGTTGGTTTTAACTGATATTGTATTTGAGCTGACAGCTGTCCATTCAAGTGATTGAAAATCCCAGGATTTGCACTTCTTCACTAATGTTCCCTTATGTCCTCATGTGTGTCATGATCCTGTGCCACAAGTAATGTAAGGTTCTACTTGTAAATTTTAACCAAGAAATGAAAGCAGTTTGCTGAAAGTTTATACTAAAAACAAAAATAATGAAATTGAACTTAGCCTTTGGATTCTTAAAAACAATTTGCAAAAATGTTATGATACTCTCTGTTCCAGCTTTAACCAGTTGACTGTTCTAAACTCTCTCCCATCTGGAATGGTGATTGTCTTTTTTTTTTTTTTTTTAACACACTTACTCACTGGAAGAGGTATCTCATGCTGGGTAGAGTGGGGATGGACGGCTCTGCTGTAGTTTTGCTGCTTAGGTTAGAAGATAAAGTGCTTATTATGAAAGACAGTACTGCCTTGTAAAACAGGAGATCTTGCTGAGTAAAGGAGGTGGCAATCTCCACCAGGGTCTGCTGATGACGTGCTGTGTGATCCTTACCTTCCTGGCCTTTCAGTCTATCCCCTCATTTTATCTTGTCTGGAATGTGTATGTTTTTTATGACAGTGGTTTATCATGTGCAAACCATCAGCTCTGGGTATTCTAGGCAGTACTGAAACCATTGCTGGTTTGTACTCGGGAATATTTATAATGTAAAGAACAGGATAACAAGTCCCTGACTGGAAAAAAGGGTGTTCTTCATGCCTTGCATGCTCAGATCATGAACTGTTGACAGAAGGATTCTTTTAATCTACTTTAGGTCTGTGCACATTGTATCTGATAACAGCATATGTATTAGTTGTTAATATGCTTTCCAGTGCTTCTGGTAGTGAAAGATGTTACATGGCAACTCATTCACCCTCAGTTTATTAGGAAGAAAGGTCTTCAGCACAACTTAGATGCTACTATGTACCAAATTACATTATCTGAAATGATAAAGTCATCATATTGATGTAATTTATCCTCTTTCTGCTTACCAAGGCTAGTAGACACTTCTCTGGATTACACACTTGTATGTTCATTTTGAAAAGCTATCCCTGTTCTAATGTACAAAAGTATTTAAGTTTCTCTTACTTGTTGCGATTTGAACAAGATGGCAGGTTGTTAAGCTCTCTCCTTGCTACTTTATGGTGACTTTTTTCTTGTCAGCTGCTTTTTTTCTATGGGTGACATGCCTGTTTTTTTCAGAGTACCGTTTCCATTAAACCATCTTTTAAAACAAAATCACATAGCTAAATTGTCAGGGAATCCAGTCCACTGTGTGAGATAAGGGATCATGAAACAGTGGCATATACCCTCTACTGTCTGGTGTGGATTTCCAAGTCTGCATTATATAATATGGTAAAATACAGAAGTTGTAACTAAATATTGCATGATCCTGTAGGAAAAAAAAAAAAAATCCTTGTAGACTATAGTACTTCTCAAGAAAGGATCCTCAAATGTTATTTGCATCTCAGAAGATTTAAGCTGGCTCAGCTGGGACAGAGTCGACCTACCTCAGCCAGGGAGAAAAATACTGCTTCATTACTATAGTTTCTAATTATATATGATATTTGAATTAATTACATTGAAATATAACTAATGATGTGACATTATTTTACAGATTTTACATTAACTAAATCCAATGTACATTAGAAAAAAAAATTGCAAAAAATGGCTTTATTGAACACAGTTTTACACAATGCAATAGTCATTGTGAATTTTCTGTGGAAGTGGTGATCTGGAAAGTAAACAGCAAAATCATCTGCATTGCTATAAACAATTAAGACTGTGCCTTCCTGATGTGTTAAATATATTGCAAAGCTTTTAGCTGTTGAGAATCTTTTTATATAAACAAATTGGTTTGACAGAAAGTTTTGGGTTTTTTCCAAAGTGAAAAGAAACAGAGTTCACACAAAAAGGTTTGATTTTTAAAGTGCTGCTTTTGCAACTATCTGGTATAATAGGAAATGTGGAGGGGGGTTAGCTTTTAATGTCCTGGGAAATTAAGCACTAGTTAGCATTCAAAAAGTATTTCTAACCTAAAAAGTAGCTGCTGCAACTTTTGCATTTGTTTTCCAAGCCTAAAATTTTTCATTTCCTTGTTTGATAATAAAACTGAGGAATGGCTTCTCTGCTGTCTTGGTGCAGCAAAGATAGATCAGTTGGAAAAAAAAGTGAACTGGAGTCTCCTTTGGCCTGTGCCTCAAAGGCTTTCCAGTATGAGATCTGGTTCTGAAGTTCTGATCAAGTTCATCATCTTCAGTGTCTTGGTTCATCCTTGATATTCTTCAGTTTTGTAGCGACTTGTAAAATAATAAGCAGACATGATTACACTGATGACTCATGAACACAACCTGCTCAAGACCAGATTGATCTGTAGGGCATGGAGGAGGTCTTTGTTTGCTAAATGAGGAGTACTGCAAGTAAAAGGGGGACCTTCATTATTCAGCTTTGAATTTAAAATTTGCAAAAACCAGACTCTTTATGATGGCAGGTAGTTCTAGCTAATTTTTTAAAAGTCACAAATTGGGTAAAAAGGTCCCGTGACTCTTCAACAAAGTGGTAGAAAATGCAGGTTTTTTTTCTGTACAACTATGCATTTGTGGGAGACAAGCAGTGTAAAAGATAGAGGAAGTGTCTTTCTGATGGAATCTGCCTCTAATAGTCAGCAATTAAAAATGCTGCATCATTCAGCTATAACCTTTCCACAACCTGTCTGGACATGTCCGCTAATCTTAAAACTCGTTAGGCATTATATGTAGTAGGTCAGAGGATAATATTAAACTCTAAATCAGTTTCTTCTCTAATCTTTCTAAACCTTTAATGCCTTCTTTCAGACAGAAATGCAACTGCTAAAAGGATTTTGTCAGCCATTCAGTGTCAGAATTTGCAGCAACAGAATGGACAGTATCTTTTCACACTTTTTGCTTATAGTCGTAAAAGAAGAAATGTCTGTTACCATTATTTTTCCAATCCAAATGGATTGTTATACCCAATGAGAAAGCGAAAGAGGTGTGCTGTGACCTCATTAGAACTACTTGTTATTGCTACCATGAATTGCACATTTCTTAGCACCAGCTTCTTAATGATAGTGTTTTATTAGCAGCTTTTACCTGTGGATCTTTAAGAGGTTTAATTATTTAGCAATAGTGGTACATTAAATTAATCAGTTAAGCCTTATTATATACCTTTGTGAAAGAACCAAAACATTTTTAATCTTAGATAGGGAAAAAAAGTGTCACAGAGACTTTAACACCTATCTCATAAAGCATGTGTGATAAACTCAGATCTGGGCACTACAGATGACTGACCTGGTTTTCATGGATGTTGCATATGTGAAATCTAAATTGGCTGTCTGATTTAACAAAAGTTAGGGAAGGCTGTTCTAAATGATTTGCCTACAGCTGCTCAATGACCCAGATCATTTAACTCTCAGTCCCTTGCTTTAATGATATAGCATGCTTCACTCTCGTGTGAAAAATGTTTTTCATTACCATTAAGACCTTTCTGCCACATTGTATCTGATACTACCAGAAATATTCAATAGTAATTCATATTCATAGAAGAGAATCCAGCAATGTTTGGATGGAAAATCCAGTCTACCATACTTCACTGGTGAAACTGAATAAAAATAGGGGATAAATATATTGAAAATTAAAAAAAGAGGAAGTGTGCTGTTTCAACACCAGAAAAGGCATTGCTGAAAAAGAATGCGTCAGATGAGAGGAAAAGAACCAGATTTTTGCCAGTCTTTCTCAGTTAAAATATAGGTGAATTTGGCTGAAGTTGTTCCAGTAAAATCTGCTTTAGAATAAAATCACTGCCACTGAAGCTAATGAAAAAAATTCTCATTCTTTCACTAGAGCCAATGAAAAAAACCTCTCACTTAAATCAATGTGCCCTCTATTTTATCTGCAGTTTTTGCACAGTGTAAGAAGGCTATGAAAATAAAGAAAAACAGAACTATGGTCATCAAGAGGTCTGATAATGCCCATCAGAGGAAAACTGAGTCTCTCTAATGGCAAAAAGTGCAGTGATATGCTCTTTCAGTTGTTTGGTGTATTTTTACTCATTGGACTTCCAGATTCTGAGAGCAGATGGAGTAACTTAAAAATAGGAGTCATGTCTTTTGCAATTAGCATTGGATTTTTGAAGAAGTTGGGACTGGGCTATTTCAGGGAAGGAATGGTGTGAGACCTTTAATGATACCTTAATTTTTTTTTCCTTCTTCTGTAAAAGAAAGGGCTGACAAATGGTTGTACCTATAAGATCTTGAATATATAGTAGATGACACAGAGAAGCATGGTTTATATTGGCGGTAGTGTAAACCCAGAGCACCTCTACTCTGTTATTTTGCCTGGTTTACAGGAGAAACTCTCTTACTGCGTCTTGTGAGAGACTTTTCAATAATACATGATGAATTAATTAGAAGAGGGTTAACAAAACAGTATGTATCAGCATATAAACCTCTTCCATTAAGCACTAACTGCATGAATTGCCCCGCTTTCTTTTTTTTAGAGATAAGAATAGATTCTTTAAAGTAATTCTAAATATTTTATCACTCGTATAGACAAGGCTTTGCAATACAGTCTCAGATATAATTCCTAAATGAGCTCTTTCCTTCATAAAATCTCTCATTAATCTGTCTAAAAAAAGATGTATGCCTGTCTGCTCAATACAAGCATTGTCAAACCTGTGATGTTACTATGTTTATAGTTACTATGTAACATATGTGATATGTTACTATGTTTATATGTAGTAAAATAGAGTAGCCTAAACTATGTAGATGAAAACATTAATGACATAAAATTATAATTCCTGAAGCTAACTGAAAACCTTCCTTGTTTTCTATGGAGAAATAAGATTCTTGTTTTTTGAGGTGATGAGTAATTCCCAAAATTAAAATGAGTGGCCATAAAGTGCACTCATAGCCCTTCTGAAATAGAGGGAAATTCTCCTCCCATGTAGTTGACATGCTGGAGCTCATCAAAACCATTCTGAATTTACTTCTAACTCCATGGATGTAACTGATGAGCTCTTCTGTTTGGAGTGACTAATCACTATTTAGATTACAGGTGCTACCTTGATAACTGAAAATTATCTTCTCTTCGATAGACTTTGTCACATTGTGGCATCTTGTGGAACAAATCACTCCTAACCTACGGAAAAAGAGCATTGTTATCCTGCTTTCTAACGGAACTTGTGACTGAGATGGCTGGAAGGGCTAAACATCTTCAAAAATAGCATTCAATTCAGCTAGGAAGACTAGCAGTGGAGATTGCCTCACAGGAGTAGTACTTTATACCTATTCCCATGAGTCTTTGGGGACTCATGAGATATGAATCTCACTTGGCTCTGAATATTATTAATCTATTTTCTCAGGATTGTTTTGGGGGTAAAATAGGGGTCAAAGCAGTTGTTAGGACTAAATTTCAGAACACTGCAAGTATCTGACCTTCAGAACAAAGTAGTTAAATTAAGTTCCACTGTTCTTCATTTCTAATTCCTCCTGAATAAAGAGGACTGCTTTTTTCCCCACCAGTAGCACACCCGCACATCTTCTATTCTGCCTGCTCATGTTCACCTGATACCCAATTAACAAAATGCTTAATTTTCACACCTGCAATACCTGTATTCTTTAGGGCACTGCAATGTTAAAGTTCACTCTGTGCTTCCCCTACGTGAAGCTACCAGATCAGTAGGAATCTGATAAATAACTGACTAAGGTCACAGACTGACTTATTAGTCCACTATGAAACTGAACAAAAGAAAATGTTTTACCTCTCGCAAGGTAAACACCATATGTTATACAAGTGGACTGAAGAATTAAGTATTCCTTTTCCAGGAAGTGTGAAACCCAGCTTCACTCTGACTCCCAGGCAGCTGAAATGGAAGTGCAACAGCAGCCCTTCTCTCCTTTACCATCTTCATTATCCACTAAGGGAAGAATGCAATTTAGTACTTGGCTGTGTTAAGTCATAAACTAGATAACTGCACAGTTTAATGGTCCTCTGGTACTTGCTAGACATTAAAATACAAGAATATTACATCTTAATTTGAATTGTGTGCCCTGTAAGCTGTCAACTAAAAATAAAACCAAGGTCAACAGCTGCCAAGAAGCTATAGGAACAATCCAGTATCAACTACCTGTTAGTAGTAAAGGGCAAAACAACCCCTATCTAAATCACTTTTTTTGGAAGCATGTACGGCCATACGTATCTCATGTATATGAGCTCTTTCAGTCAGCTCTGCTAATACAGTTGGTTACATCTTCTACCCAGCAAATGGTTGCTGATTTGTGACAGATGCATGAGGATGCCACGGAGAGAGGAATCCTGGAAGCCCTTTTTCAAAGGGTCCTGGTTATTCACTTTGGGACAGTAATATGATTTCAAGACTTTTGTTCATGGTATAATAGAAAACTTTGCAAAAATCAAAGACAGCTCAGGCAGAATGGAGAACATTCCCAAAATGCAAGACAGTAGCCAAATGAAAGAACAACTCCTATTTCTGGAGAAGTGCTAGGCAGGCATATGAAGAAAATGAGATGGACAGATGGAAGTGTACTAGGGAGAAATAGTGATTTGAATGAAGAAAAATACTTTGCCTTGGAAGAACAGTGAAAGTAGAGAATGTGACCCTATGGCTAAAGTGTTCACCTTTCTGTCAGGTATCTGTACATGGAAATGTAGCATCCTCTATCTCTAGGTTGTTGGGGATAAAGAGATAAACCTTAAAAAGCTACTGTGGGGAGCTTCACCTTTATAGACTATAGTCTATTCAGAATCTCTTTAGTGGCACGTTCTAAATCTTAACTTTACATGAAAGGTAGTGGAAGAAGGAAAAGTTTTCCTGATTTATGGTAGAGTCTCCAAGTATTTAATTTTTCAGTGATGGGTCTTAGCCTCTCTTGGTGTAAAGATTTTGCTCTGAGAGGTAGCACATCTGATACTAACAAAGTTCCAATGGTTTAAAAAGAAAAACCCAAAATAATTAAGCTAGGTTTCATGTTGGAAATCCATGCATGGCCAACTATAGATAGACCTGAAGGAGGACACTTGGATTACTGCTTGCAATATGTATGATTTGGTGGATGGCACTGAGAGAACTGTGATCTTTGGAATATTCCCATAAGCAGAGTTAGTGAACAATTCCTGGAAGAAGAAGGATGCTTAATCATAATTTGGAAAAAAATTCTGTTGTTGTTTTACTCCAAGTTTGTAACTTTTCATAATTTCTCTTTTTCATATATAATTCTAGAGCAAACTGATGTGTTTGTTAATTCACAGAGCATGCATTTAGTTTTCCTGTGTTGTTGGATAAGGGCTTGAGCTGATGTATTTATTTGTACAGAACCAAGGTCTATTGCATACAGTCCTTTATGCTGGACTTACTGAGTTTGCAAAAGGTTTACAAATAAATAAAAACACTGTGGTATACCTGTGTTGTGGTTTAACCTCAGCCGGCAACTGAGAACCACACAGTCGCTTGCTCACTCCCCCCTAGTGGGATGGGGGAGAGAATCAGAAGGGTAAAAGTGAGAAAACTCATGGGTTGACATAAAGACAGTTTAATAGGTAAAGCAAAAGCTGCGCATGCAAGCAAAGCAAAACAAGGAATTCCTTCACTCCTTCCCATTGGCAGGCAGGTGTTCAGCCATCTCCAGGAAAGCAGGGCTCCATCATGCGTAATGGTTACTTGGGAAGACAAACGCCATCACTCCGAATGTGTCCCCCCTGCTTCTTCTTCCCCCAGCTTTATATGCTGAGCATGACGTCACATGGTATGGAATGTCCCTTTGGCCAGTTTGGGTCAGCTGTCCTGGCTGTGCCCCGTCCCAGCTTCTTGTGCACCTCCAGCCTTCTCAGTCGGTAGAGCACGGGAAGCTGGAAAGTCCTTGACTAGTGTAAGCACTACTCAGCAACAACTAAAACATCGGTGTGTTATCAACTTTGTTCTCCTCCTAAATCCAAAACACAGCACTGTACCAGCTACTAGGAAGGAAATTAACTCTGTCCCTGCCGAAACCAGGACAACCTGAATGCAGTGGTAATGGAGCACATTAAATATGTTATGTACATCACTGCCTGATGCTCCCAGAATAATAGCCAAAGAATCCAAGATGTGTTTTGAAGAGGTAACTGTAGATATAATACACAGTTTATACATGGATACTGATAAATGCCACAAAACAAACTTTTAAAAACTCTTTAAATATATTAAGACATCTTATTGAAAGGGCATTCCCACTATTAATATCTTTGTGCCAATTATACTTTTGTATTAAGTCAAATGGGGAATGTTGTGCAGGGTGAAAGACTTGTCACTCAGAAGATTATGTAGTATGATGTTTGAAACATGACTGACTTGAAGTGTTTTCAGGAACATAGGTAGCTGGGAAAAATCAATGTAATAACAGAATTGCAGTGTGTGGAACAGAAGAACGTTTTTCTTGTCTGCTTTAAAGTTTACACAATGATACTTCCAAAATATCTAAGAATAATGTGAAAGAACTAACAGTAACTGTCCACATTAAGCCTGTCAGGCTGGTTCTATAACTTGTCCAAAGTGAAAGCTTCCTCAGAGATCCCATACTTGTGAATTCTTGCAGGACCTCTGAATTCAACCGGAGTTTAGCCAATAGATCATAGGATATTTTTTCAGGGTACACCCAGATTTCCCATAAGAAATCTGGAAATCATCCCAATCTGACAAGTAACAGCTGCACAGCTGGTGTGGCTGCATCTGTACAGAGCAGCCTAGATTAGCCAATTCTTTTTACTGTACAAAACCCCCTATGGCTATGGCTTCTAATTGAGACAGGTAGAAAAAGCAACAGAGCTATTTCTGTGAGAATGTATTGCTCAAATTAAATAAAAATCTTTGATTAAAAACAGGGTTTTATTCTTAGAACTTTGTTTCAAGAAAAAACAAACACACACAAAACATAGGAAAAAGTCCTGGCAACTTCAGGTTATTCTATTTTAAAACTTGTAACAAACGGTATATCTTTTCTAGAACAAGTTTTAATATATATTATTTTTAAAAAAATTTTTGTGTTATAATACCAAATAAAAAGAAAGTTAAAAAATGAACTGTTTTGGGCAAAACAAATTGTCTTCAGATAAATGTATTTCCCTTATGGAGTTTATAATGTTTTTGTTTAGAATCAGAGCAAAACCATATTTTGAAATCTCAAAATTTTAGTGAAGTGGAATTCTTGTTCTCCAAACAGCCCGACCTTTTAAAATTAGGCCTGAGGAAAAATCTTGAAATCTGAAATATGAACAGCATTTGAAGAGGAAGATGGTATACAACTCAAGGTAACTGTGAGAAAGAGAAAGGTACTTCTCTGGAAAAAAAAGATAATGTTTTCTGCTGTCAGCAATTGAAACCTCTTAACCAAAGGCTGAGGGGTTTTTAAGTCTTTATATTGCTTTGGGACTTTTATATTTTTTCGTTTATCTCTGAATGTCACTCAAAGAAATAATTGTTGCAAATGCTTGACAGAAGTGGCTGTTCCAGTGGTGCATTTGAGACTGTGAGTAGTCTTACTGTCTCAAATAAAATAATGTGTGCTGAAGTGGGTTGTTGCATTTGTGAGAGAGTGAAGGCTCTTTTCCTCATAAATTATGAGTAAGCCAAGCATGAAGTCGTGTGCCAGGGGCATGTCTGCTCCTTAAATACCTTTTTTCCATAGATTTGTATTGATAAGTTTATAGAACTGAACTGGCAGGTATTTTTGTACTGGTTGAAGGAAAATGGAAAGAAATGGAAAAAAAAGGAAAAAAACTTCTTCCGTGTTTTCAAACTTTAAATCAAACTTTTTTAAAATAAAACTTTTAATCTTAGAGAGTTAATTATGATATTTTTGTAATGGAGGAAGTGGTTTGAAAAGCTTACAATATTTTTTTTCAAAAATTAAATTTTAGTTTGTTAAGATAGTTTTAGTGGTTGTTTTTTAGTTTTCTTCACTTTTACATCTGAACTAGTAACTGTTACCAAATGGAAGCCAATCTGAACTTCTTTGGTTTATTTGTTTACTGTAACAAAAATAGAAAATAAAAATAACTCAATTAAAAACATTCCCTTGCACCTGGAAGTAGGACAGGACAGCAGCACACATTTCCCTTCTTAGGATTACTCTTTCTTTCTAAATATTTACTTATTTTGTGTAGAAATTAGTAACTCCCAAGAGAAGTAACTTAACTACATACACACCATGGCATTGGAAGACTGATTTAAATCCCTAGTTTGGTTCAAGGAGAGAGTAGATTTGGAGGGGAAAGGCAGCATCAGATCTGAGGTGGCTTTAATGCATAAGACTTGTGATCAGCAGCTATCAAGAAAGTGAAATGGTTTATGTAGTTATTGCTTTTCCACAGACTCAGCAAATGTGACCAGGCACTTATCCAGTGGCAGGTATCAGTAGAGTGAAATCTATTTTATAGTCCTGTAGCAGGCCATAGAAGACATTCTTTTTTTAAAGGATTTCTTGAGGAAGGAGTCCAAACTGCATCCTTTTTTCCTTGGTTGTGTTTCTTACAGCCACAGCTAGAAGTTATTGCAGAAAAAGATACAGCTAGAAGTTATTACATCCAGAAGTATTACTGAAGTTACTTCTAGGGAATATTCCCACCATTGGTTCTCATAGCAGCTGGCTTCTGCCTTGTTTGCAATAAAAAAGAAGCTCTAATGCACTGGGGAATCAAACCCATTAACTCTTATGAACAACAATAACTTCTTGAAGTTACCCTCAGAGATGATCAGTGAAGCTAGGAAGGATTTAATGGATCAGTGAGGAGACAGGCAGACATCCCCACTTAACGTCCACAGCCTCCTGAAACAGAATCAGAAGCCCTAATAGGAACTGTGTTATCAGACCTCCATCTCCCCAGCTTGAGACCTCTCAATGGCTCACTCACAAAACTCAGATCTCCCGGATCCTGCTTCAGAGTGTTGCTTTGCTGTTGCAGCAAAACTTTGCAAAGCAAGATTTCCTCATCAATGAGAACAAGGTATTTTTTCCCCCTCATTCTTGCTGAAGTAAAAATGCAATACCTTGAACAGGTTCTCTTACCCGTGAATCTTGAAAAGAGAATTTAACTTTCCTGATCCCAGCACCTTACATTGCTAATTGCATTTAGGGATGAATGGTTTTGTATAGAGATTTATCATTTTCTCTTTAGAAAAAAAAATCCAGACACAGAGGAAAATTCAGTCTCTAAGGATTTTTCAAGAACAAGGTTCCCATTTGTCATGGGAGGAGCGAGACTGCACTTCACTCATAAGAGAGAAGCAACAATATACTTTATTGATAGAAAACAGTGAGTTAAAGTGTGAGTTAACAAAGTTCAATGGTAAATGATTTGATTATTTACTGCATAGAGGACAGAGTCAGACAAAACTGTCAGGGAGACCCTCCCGTTGAGTCATGAGGTTCAGAAAGGACCCCCTTGCTTTCTAAACTCCTTCTCAGAGAGGAGTCTAGGTGTGGCTGGATCCAATCCTAGTCATAGAATCATAGAATCATAGAATAGTTTGGGTTGGAAGGGACCTTTAAAGGTCATCTAGTTCAACCCCCCTGCCATGGGCAGGGACATCTTCAACTAGATCAGGATGCTCAGAGCCCCGTCCAACCTGGCCTGGAATGTTTCCAGGGATGGGGCATCCACCACCTCTCTGGGCAACCTGTGCCAGCATTTCACCACCCTCAGCGTAAAAAATTTCTTCCTTATATCTAGTCTAAATCTACCCCCCTTTAGTTGGAAGCCATTCCCCCTTGTCCTGTCGCAACAGGCCCTGCTAAAAAGTCTGCCGCCATCTTTTTTTATAAGCCCCCTTTAAGCACTGATAGGCTGCAAGAAGGTCTCCCCAAAGCCTTCTCTTCTCTAGGCTGACCAACCCCAACTCAGCCTGTCTTCATAGGAGAGGTGTTCCATCCCCCTGATCATTTTTGTGGCCCTCCTCTGGACCCGCTCCAACGGGTCTGTGTCTTTCCCATGCTGAGGGCTCCAGAGCTGGACGCAGTACTCCAGGTGGGGTCTCACCAGAGCAGAGTAGAGGGGCAGAATCACCTCCCTTGACCTGCTGGACACGCTGCTTTTGATGCAGCCCAGGATACGATTGGCCTTCTGGGCTGCGAGCGCACATTGCTGGCACATGTCCAGCTTTTCATCCACCAGTACCCCCAAGTCCTTCTCAGCAGGGCTGCTCTCAATCCTTTCATCCCCCAGCCTGTAGTGATACCAGGGGTTGCCCCAACCCAGGTGCAGGACCTTGCACTTGGCCTTGTGAAACCTCATGAGGTTCACACGGGCCCACTTCTCCAGCTTGTCCAGGTCCCTCTGGATGGCATCCCATCCCTCCGGCATGTCGACCGCACCACTCAGCTTGGTGTCATCTGCAAACTTGCTGAGGGTGCACCCGATCCCACTGTCTATGTCATTTGATGAAGATATTAAACAGTACCGTTCCCAATACGGACCCCTGCAGGATGCCACTCATCACCAATCTCCATCTAGACATTGAGCCGTTGACCACTACCCTCTGGATGCGACCATCTAACCAATTCCTCACCCACCGGACAGTCCACCCATCAAATCCATGCCTCTCCAGTTTAGAGAGAAGGATGTTGTGGGGGACCGTGTCAAAGGCCTTACAGAGGTCCAGATAGACGACATCTGTAGCCCTTCCCATGTCCACTGATGTAGTCACTCCATCCTAGAAGGCCACTGGGTTAGTCAGACAGGCCTTGCCCTTGGTGAAGCCATGCTGGCTGTCTCGAATCACCTCCTTGTCCTCCATGTGCCTTAGCATAGCTTCCAGGAGGATCTGTTCCATGATCTTCCCAGGCACAGAGGCGAGACTGACTGGCCTGTCGTTCCCCGGGTCTTCCTTTTTTCCCTTTTTAAAAATGGGGGTTATGTTTCCCCTTTGTCCAGTCAGCGGGAACTTCACCGGCCTGCCACGACTTCTCAAACATGAAGGATAGTGGCTTAGCAACTTCATCCGCCAGTTCCTTCAGGACCCGCAGATGGATCTCATCGGGTCCCATGGACTTGTGCACCTTCAGGTGCCTTAGATGGTCTCAAAGCAGATGTTCTCCCACAGTGAGCGGCTCTTCATTCTCCCAGTCCCTGCCTTTGCCTTCTGCGGGTTGGGTGGTGAGGCTGGAGCACTTGCTGGCGAAGACCGAGGCAAAAAAGTCATTGAGTACCTCCGCCTTCTCCATATCCCGGGTAACCAGGTCTCCCGTTTTGTTCTGGAGAGGGCCCACATTTTCCCTTGTCTTCCTTTTATCCCCGACGTGACTATAGAATCTTTTCTTGTTGTCCCAGATGACTGGAGGCTTGCCAATGTGACGCCCATCCACAAGAAGGGCCGGAAGGAGGATCCGGGGAACTATAGGCCTGTCAGCCTGACCTCGGTGCCGGGGAAGATTATGGAGCGGTTCATCTTGAGGGCGCTCACAAGGCATGAGCGGGACAACCAGCGGATCCGGCCTAGCCAGCACGGATTCATGAGAGGCAGGTCCTGCTTGACCAACCTGATCTCCTTCTATGACCAGGTGACCTGCCTAGTGGATGAGGGAAAGGCTGTGGATGTGGTCTACTTGGACTTCAGCAAGGCCTTTGACACTGTCTCCCACAGCATTCTCCTCAAGAAGCTGGCGGCTCACGGCTTAGACAGGTGTACTCTGCGCTGGGTCAAAAACTGGCTGGATGGCCGGGCCCAGAGAGTTGTGGTGAATGGAGTTCAATCCAGTTGGCGGCCGGTCATGAGCGGTGTTCCCCAGGGCTCAGTACTGGGGCCGGTCTTGTTTAATATCTTTATTGATGATCTGGATGAGGGGATTGAGTGCACCCTCAGTAAGTTTGCAGACGACACCAAGTTGGGCGGGAGTGTTGATCTGCTCGAGGGTAGGAAGGCTCTGCAGAGGGACCTGGACAGGCTGGATCGATGGGCCCAGGCCAATTGTATGAGGTTCAACAAGGACAAGTGCCGGGTCCTGCACTTCGGCCACAACAACCCCATGCAGCGCTACAGGCTTGGGGAAGAGTGGCTGGAAAGCTGCCCAGCAGAGAAGGACCTGGGGGTGTTGGTCGACAGCTGGCTGAACATGAGCCGGCAGTGTGCCCAGGCGGCCAAGAAGGCCAATGGCATCCTGGCCTGTATCAGAAATAGTGTGGCCAGCAGGAGTAGGGAAGTGATCGTGCCCCTGTACTCGGCACTGGTGAGGCCGCACCTCGAATACTGTGTTCAGTTTTGGGCTCCTCACTACAAGAAGGATGTTGAGGTGCTGGAGCGTGTCCAGAGAAGGGCAACGAGGCTGGTGAGGGGTCTGGAGAACAAGTCTTATGAGGAGCGTCTGAGGGAACTGGGGTTGTTCAGCCTGGAGAAAAGGAGGCTGAGGGGAGACCTCATCGCTCTCTACAACTACCTGAAAGGAGGTTGTAGCGAGGTGGGTATTGGTCTTTTCTCCCAAGTAACAAGCGATAGGACGAGAGGAAATGGCCTCAAGTTGCGGCAGGGGAGGTTTAGATTGGATGTAAGGAAAAATTTCTTTACTGAAAGAGTGGTGAAACATTGGACCAGGCTGCCCAGGGAAGTGGTGGAGTCCCCATCCCTGGAGGTATTTAAAAGACGTGTAGATGAGGCGCTTAGGGACATGGTTTAGTGGGCATGGTGGTGTTGGGTTGACGGTTGGACTCGATGATCTTAGAGGTCTTTTCCAACCTCAATGATTCTATGATTCTATGATTGATGCCCCTGTCCAGATTTAATTCTATGAGGGCTTCAGCTTTCCTAACCGGATCCCTGGCTACTCGGACAATTTCTCTGTATTCCTCCCAGGCTACTTGTCCTTGCTTCCACCCTCTGTAGGTTTCCTTTTAGTGTTTGAGTTTGTCCAGGAGCTCCTTGTTCATCCATGCAGGCCTCCTGGCGTTTTTGCCTGACTTCCTCTTTGTTGGGATGCATCGTTCCTGAGCTTGGAGGAGGTGATTCTTGAATATTACCCAGCTTTCTTGGGTCCCTCCTCCCTCCAGGGCTTTGTCCCATGGCACTCTACCAAGCAGATCCCTGAAGAGGCCAAAGTCTGCTCTCCTGAAGCCCAGGGTAGTGAGCTTGCTCTGTGCCCTCCTCGGTGCCCTAAGGATCCTGAACTCCACCATTTTGTGGTCACTGCAGTCCAGGCTGCCCTTGAGCTTCACATTCCCCACCAGCCGCTCCTCGTTGGTGAGAACAAGGTCCAGCATAGCACCTCTCCTCATTGGCTCCTCTACCACTTGGAGAAGGAAGTTATCATCGATGCATTCCAGGAACCTCCGGGATTACTTATGCCCTGCTGTGTTGTCCCTCCAAGAGATGTCGGGGTGGTTGAAGTCCCTCATGAGGACCAGGGCTTGTGAGCGTGACCTAGTCCCAGACTTGCTCAACTGTTTATGTCTAAAAGATTATATATGCACAATCAATCCTTTATATCACTTAGCTAAGATTTCAAAGTTTAGCATGCTATTAGTCACTTACTGAGGGTCTGTTGCTGCAAGGAATCTCTCAACCTCGAGGAGTAACCTTGAGAGTCGTCCCTACTCAGGGGGAGATCCTGGCAGCCAGCTGTTGTGCAGGAGAGCTCAACAGGCCCTGGGCTGTCCACTATTTATAGAGTAAGATGATTGACTTATAGTCATATTTGCATATCAGCAAGTCATTTGACTCACTGCTCCAGGCAGCCCTTGGCTACTATGTTGTCATCCATTCCCGAAGTCCAGCATAACGTGGATGCAGCCACAAGACCCCCACTGGTGGTCATTGCTTATGTGGGGCGGGGGGAGCACACCACCACAACTGGTCACTGTAAACAAATTCAGTTCCAAATAATAATGAAAATTTCCAAATTTTCAATTAAAGCTGCTTATAATATGGTGCTAAAGCAGGTCATTTGCAAAATCAAATCACAAGCAACAGGTTAAAAAAAAAAGTATTGCTGGCTCTGACTCACAGACAGAATTTCTGCTAAATCTGTGACCTCTGAAATCTTCAATTACTTACTAGAACCTGAATTTTCACCTCTGAATTTCTTTACTGAGCTTACTTAAGAATTTACAGCAATCCCTCAGCTAAAGATCACAGTATTGTGTCGTGTTATCTGGGGTTTTATTATTTCCTTGTAAACTATGACATTTATAAAGTGTCAGCATCTGAGGAAATCAGGCCTATATGAGCATGGAGGAAGAATAAAACCTGCTTACTTTGGCGGTGGTAGTTCAGAGTTATAAATGTAATCACAACAAATAATACAGCATTCACTATTGTTTACAGGTATTAGTAATTGTCATCCTGGGTAGACATGCATGTTAGTACACCTAGGTATAAAAATTAAGGCATATCATACTTTGTTTAGAGTGATTGTGCCATGTTCAGTGACCACAGAAAGCTCTTTCTTGTCAGAACTAACAATAACTTTGGTTCCTTAATTTTTTTCTTCCTAATCCTAACCTGGGGTGATCCACACTCAGGTAACTCATTTTGGTACCAGAGGTCAGACAAAAGTAGATCTTTCCCATACTCAGGTAACACACAGATTATTTGGGGGAAAAAGAAGCATAGTCGTAATGATAGTTTAACTATCATTATATATAGTTTAAACGATAAGGTTTAACTTTGTGTTTGAAAGCCCAATATTTTTAGTGGCTGAAGTCATCCGATCATTTGCTTTTCTATTTATTGTCTTCAGGACAAAAGATTTTGTTTTAGGAGACTACGTTGCTATTTATCTTGATTTCATAGGTTCTTTCTATTTTCTACGGCACTAAAGTGTATCTTTTTCAGGATTGTGACTACTTGATATTTGGTTAGCTTCAGACAGTTACAGAGTATAGGAACAACATATATAATTCAAAAGGCATTGAATCTGACTTCTAGATACAATTAGAGAGATTTTTGCAGTTATGTCTTGCATTTGAGAAAACTGTGGATTAAACCCTCTTTATTTGTTCACAAACTATGTGAACTAACTACACTTTTAGAAACAAGTTCACGCAATTCCCATGATGTGAGTTTCAGTCCAGTCAAGAGGATCCCATGATGCAGACAGTGTGCTAGGAACACACTTCCACTGCAAATACTATGGCCTAAAGAAAAGGGTATCTTATACTTCATTTCAAAATTCAGTCTCAGAGGTGATCAAAGAGATGAAAAATATCTCATTATTTTAGGCACACTGTACTGTGCACAGTGTCTTGATAAAGATTCAGTCTATCTACTGTGGTATCCTTAATGACTAGAAAACTACGCTTTCTTTAAACTTTGTAGAAGTGATTTTGAAAATTTAGTTTCCCAACTGAGCAACTCTGTCCATAGGAAGTAAAACTTAGTATGAATCAAAAATAATCATTACATCATTTCAATGCGATCAGCTCAGTCATCATAACCCATTGTTTAATATAGAAGGCACATAAATATTTCTTGGCACAATTTATGCATAAATTTATTATGAACTGATTAACTTTATTGATAAATACTCTAAACATCAAGAGCAGAACACGAAAGCAATTTTAAAGTACTACAAAAATATGTACTGGAAAGACTACATGATACATTCTAAATTCTCTCAGAATTCATTTTCACACAAGGCTATTTTTTTAAAGATTGCTGACATAAAAGTGATGTTTGTTTAGGTGCCAGACTAAAATGACAATTTTAATTTTTTCCTCTAAAGTTACATAAAAAATTTCTTATTTTATTACAGTGGAGTGTTTTAACCCTGATCTGTGCTAGGGAATAATGATTTGGCTGTCATGGCCAATAAGAATGCAAATTCAGATGGTGGAAACCAGACAGTTTTCCAATAAAACCTGAACTGGAACTACCAGCTAGTTTTATGGAGACTGATAACACATGGATTTTATGACTACTTTGTAACATAAGCTGGGTATTGGCCAGTGATAAAAGTGAAAATACTCATATTCCATTACAATGCCTTCCTGTTGTTATTGGTGGTATTATACTACCATCTAGAAGCCCAACTATGATTAAGCTACTGTAAAGGAATACCTATTAGACCTATAGAAATGTTATTAGTTCTACTTTGAACTAGTTACATATAACCACCAGTAGAACTTCTAGAGCATTTCAACAAAGCTTTTCCATACAAGTGAAAAATGTTTGCTATTCCTTGCAACCTGAACATTGGCATGAGTGCCAGAAAAGTGATTCCTGTTTATCCTTACCATTCAGTCCATTATGATTACCTGGGTTTCAGTGCATGCTTGGACTTTTGAAGTTTTTAGCCTAATGGAGGATTTAAGAAATCTTAATGCAAAATCTTGTTTCGCCCTGAAATGTAAAGTTAAAATAAAAGAAAATCTTCCTTCCCAAGGTTTCTTAAACAAATTGACTCAGAGGGTGTTTTGTTTTTAAGAATCATTGTAAGAAGTTGCTGTTTTGAAGTACCTTTTGAGTACCAAAATTTTGCCCTTTTAGGCCCATTTTGCTGAAAGTTGTCAAGGCCTGACAATGCAACTGCCTGAGTATCCTATGACAACTTGCTGAATATCTTCTAAAGGAATCCTGCTTGACTGTCAGGGCTGAGAGTAAATCCCTGGGGATCTAGCAGAAAAGTGAAGGGTTTGACAGGAAGGGCATAGATAGATATTCTCACTCAGAAAAGTAAAGGTGCTTTTTTTAATTTTATTTCACCCTGCATTTCATTACATTCATCTTTTTGTATCTTCTCATTATTTTAGAACTGAAATGTGATGTAGTGTTTTTGAAACAATTATGCTAGAGGACAAACACCCTTGCATCTGGATTTGCAGATGTCTTTGGCCAAGTTAGATGATAAGCAGTAAGTAGATCACTATGCTAATGTTTCTTTGGAATTGTCTAAAAATGACGACTTCATCTGGGTGGAACGCGTAGCATAATTTCCTAGGCAGCATATAATTCTTTATACGGGCCGATTTTTCTTAAAAAGCCCTAAATGAAGGTGATCTTTCTGCTATGTTTAAGGGGGCTTATGTGTAAAGGTTTAAAAAAGAACCACAAACCTGAAAATCTAGGTTGTATACCCGTGCCTGGATGAGATAGCTCCTGCTCACCAATCCTGGGAGCCCCAGTGCTCCAGTGCTCAACATCACCTTGGTGTCCTTGAAATACAATGAGGCTTTAGATAGTGAAAGTATCTTTGCAACAGATGCAACAGATGCAACAGAACTTGGACAGCATAAAGGAAGATTAAGGTGAAATTCAGATGCATACATTTAAAACTGCAAGTCTCAACTAAACTTCAGTCTATCCCCACAAGGCCTGAAAAATCCATTGGTGTCTATGATGTTTTCACTGGGGAGATTTCTCAAGGGCTCTGTGTAGTGGCTCTGGACATGCTCACAGCAGTCAGTCTGGGAAAGGCTGACAGCTTCTATCCATCTTACTTCTAAACTCACCTCTAAGTCAGAATATTCAAATGAGGTAACATTTTGGTTTCATCTTTTGAAGGTCTGATGAGCGTGCATTGCTCATGCCTGATGCATAAGGGTGACATTACAAAAACGTGGCAGCAACCATAGGAGATGAAGGTAGCACTGTATCCAGCAGAGGAGAGAGTTGATTCAGTGCCTTTCCCAGCTGGAAGGGGTTCCAGGTTGCCTCTCCTGTGTTTTGACTCCCTGTGGTGAATCCATGTAGGAAAGAGCATGAGACCCCCCCAGTTACACTGGTGAAGAAACATTCCTGATCCCTCCAGTGAACGTGCCTTTTGAATTACAAGCAGTGACTGCTGAACAGAAACGCTCAATACTTTCCATATGCATGTCCCCCTGTGACTACAGAACAAGGAGCTCATGTTCTAGCAAATAATGAAGCTTTATAAATGCCATTTTTAGCTGAATTAAATCATACAAGTTCATGATTAACCAAGAGAGGAGGGAAGAAAGACTTGAACATTCTGCAGCTTTTACAGGAATCCACATAAGGCATTAGGAGACACTAGTCCTGAAGACTAGTTTTTTATGAACTACCCACACATAAACACCCATAATTAAATTTATGTTAATTTTTTTTGTAATTGATCTAAGTAACTCATTACTGTCAGAACTTCTAATAATAAAATACAAATTAGCCAAACATCTCTAATATATTAAATTGCTATTCTAATTATATAGGGATATCCTAATCCCTATAAAACCCAGCCATGTACTCAAGTTAATAAAGAAAAGTGATGTAGTTTTGGTTCTTGTGCCCACGATAAATTTATTTTAAGAATCCAGACACAACTGCAACAAACAAGTGAAAGATAAATTTCATAAAATGAAATTTTAACCTAATGTGTTGTTTCTAACCTGTATCTAAGCTACTTTTTTCTGCATATTGTCTTGATACATTTAAGAAAACAATTGCATGGATATGTGAGCATGTGGAGTATAAAATAGCTGTCTAATTCATAATGGGGCCACCTCTGGGTGGAGTGGAGCAAGTGTGTTCTGCAAATGGCTCCTATTAGGCTACTGCTAGCATCAACCGATTTAAAATATAATCTCTCTCTCTGCTGATTCCAAATTTTGAATTTAATTCCTCATACTCCCACTCCCCTATCTTCATGTCTTGTTATATACATTAGTAAATTCAGATAATACTTGAGGTGGTTGTGTTTAGTGAGGTAATATACTTGCAGAGACCTAGTTTCCCTAATGTTAAAATGGTATCTTTAGATTCATAAATAAATCTGGATAGAAGGCTCTATATGAGGTATAGTTTTTAAAGAAAATTCTAGTGACGGTTCCACATATGCAAATGTGGTTTTTTTTTAATACTCAGAAACTATTGGAAGTTGTGTTTGGCACCTTCTGTTTGGAATATCTGTTGAAAACCCAGCCACCTGATGAAAACCTAACCATGGGGAAACAGTTTTAGGTCAAGCAAAGAAATGGGACAAAGACTAGTACCCACTGCCTGTTTGATCCTAACATTGTCTGTTCACTAGCTACCTGAGCCTAAAATATACGGAAAAAATGAAGTATAGATGAAACTACCATGAGGGGATTATATAAATGTCTAGAAAACCAGTCTCAGAGACTACCTTGCAGTGATTTCTTATGAAAATGGAATTCTACATTGACCAGGGCTTCACAAGGGACTTGGAATAATGTACTAAAATAATGAGGTTGTGATTGGTAAAGTGGAAATTATCTGAGATAATGAGAAACAAAGGTAGCATTTTGGCTAAGCTGACCAGCCATGTGGAAGAGGGTCCCAGCATGGAGCAGGTCACAAGTCATACCTGTTATTGCAATAGCAGATCATGTGGATCAACAATCTAATAGTTCCAAAAAAGACAAATGTTTTCCCAGAGTGTATGAACAGGGAGAAAGCCTGGAGGACACATGAAGTAATCCTTCTATTCTACTCCCCCAGTGCTAGGCTTCACCTGAAGTAATGAGTCCCCTTTGTCCTTTCAGGAAGATGTCAATCCATTGGTGAGAACTGAAGAGGAGGAATAAGAATGGTTAGAAGTTCAGAAAACATGTCAGAACTGGGAATATAAGTGAAGTCTGAGAAGGGACAAGGTAAAAGTTATCAAATGCTCTTCACAGAGAAAAAGAATATTTGCTCTCAATGCTTCAAGAAGTAATAAATTGAAAGTGTAGCATGGGAGTATCAGTTTGGATTAGGGAAATAGAGTAATGAGGCATTAAAATAGATGCTTTGGAAGGTTATGGGGTCTAAATTATTTAAGTACAGATTAGAAAGGTACAAGCAGACATTTGTCAGAAATGACTTGGTTAAAACTGATACTGTTTTGGGGCAACTTGTGGTCTAGAAGTCCTGTTAAGGTCTCTCTTTGTTCAGTTTTCTATGGATTTGTACACAAACAGCTCAACACACTCTCATATTCAAAATGGGCCTTAAAACTTGACATGAAAAAATCTATGACTTTGAGTTCCAGAACTAAGCCTTTGGCTAGGTGGAGCAAGAGCTCAAGACCACATTGTGCTGTGAGGTGGTAAACAGCCTTGAACTGGGGGGTGAGGTGGGGTGGGGTGTGGCTCCATCATACAGTATCCCTGTGACTGTCACATAGCCTATGGAAACAAACTATTCCATTAAATAACTACCTTGCCCAGCCTCATAATTACACAAGCAAATGATTTCTCATCCAAAGGATTTTTGTGCTCACCTGGTTCCTTTTGTTCTACCTAGATGAATAAATATATTCCGTTTGCATCTGCCAAGGAACCTAAAACTACAGAAGCTGTCTTCCTTCGGAACTACTGCTCCGCATTGTTCAACATCTTTGCTGGTAAGAAGCGGTGTTGTTTTCCTTTCCACTAGAATGGCATTTTCTAAGGAAGACTAGGAAACTGGGACCTTTCATAAATTCCCGAGTTATCCCTGTAGGTATGAATCAATTTTCTCCTGCCTGCATATTGTTAATGATTTCAAAGAATACAATATATTTTAATTTAAAAAAACAATGGACATAATAAGGAATAGAAGGATATACATCGTATGTAAATTAACCTTGTAGTTCTCGGGTCTAATTGCTGGATGTGGCATAGGAAGAAAACAAGGTTTAATAGCTGTGGAAAGTTTCATTCTTATCGACAGAGGGTTTGTTGCCTGACTTTTGATGTTAATTGCTTTTCCCCCTTTCCCTCGGCAATAATACGTAGCTGAACTGGCACACTGCTTGGCATGCTTATGGTACACCTTCATCTATCTCTTATATCTTCACTATGTAAATTCTTTCTGGTAGAGACTTTAAAAGTCAGGAACTGTTTTTTATGTTTGTGGGTTTGTGTTTCTGTCTGTTTTGTTTTTAACAAGGCACTGTTCTAATTTAGGCACAAATGCAATATCAAAACAAAAATATTTTAAATATTTGAGAGAATTCCTGTTTTTCCTGCTCTCATAATCAAGGAAAAGAGCTAAGTAAATAGCTTATTTCATTAGCACGGTGCTTATGCTTATGTGAGCAAAAGTACTATAAGCTGCTTGCAGTACGTGCTTATGCGAATATCCCTTTGTAGAAAGAAGGGCAAGTACAATCATACATACTTTATGAGGTTGCGTTTTAGGTTTACATCTCTGTATTAAAAACTATACTTTCTAGCAAGACCCAATTAAATTTTCTCTTAAAATGAAGCATTATGTCTCAAAGCACACAGTGTAGTTGAGGTAGCTTTGACACGCTAGTTCGGCAGGGATTTTCAGAAGCCAGAGTCTCTTCTCCATATGTATTCCTGTCTTATCTGAGAGCAGAAACATCTATTCTTAGGTTAGCACTGCTTAGCTGTATACCAGGAAGACTTTTTTATTTTTCCAATGAATGCTAATATCTTGATAAAGCCATTTGTCAGACTACTGGGGAAATAATATTTTATGATAGATATGAAATAGAAATATGAAAATCTAGCAATGTTTTTGTTTCTAGGTCAAAAACTCAGAGTTCATGCTAATCTTAACTGCCTTCAACTGAAATAATGGTGTTGGCCATGTCTAAATCAATGACATATTTGCTGTCTTTATTTTTTAACAATTTCCATCACAGTTCTGGTGAATTTTACTGCCGTGAACCAAACCTCACCAGAAAGCAAAATTGCTGCAACATTACCAAGATCATCCTCTGTACTATGCTCCCAGGCACACCCTTGCTTGTATTTCACATAAAGATACACACTGTTTCCTTCTTCAGGTCACTTAGCAGGATATGGTCCATTATCTCTGTTTGAACTCTGCAAGCCTTAGAACAGGACAGGTTTGGTCTGGCCTTGTCTGTCTGGAGCTTTGTTCTAGCTTTTTCAAGCTGTAACAGCAAATTGTGTAGTGATTTGGTTACTATTACTCGATTAGCTTTAGCTTTAGTTTAGCTTTCCACGACTATGTGGCATAACACCTATTTTTATAGTCATTTTGCTTTGTTTCTGCAGCAAATAGCTATTCTGTGTTGAGTACCTGTTTATGACCCTAAGCTAAAAGTACAGTGTAATACAGAGGAGTGTAGGTATGGGATGATAACTGAGGAAAAGTGCCACCAGTAGTTAATTACTTATTATTATAGGAATGCACCGTTGGGAGCTGGGTAAAACTGGGTTTAGCCATAACAAAGAGAAAAAAGAGGAAATATCTCATGTAAACACAACATGCATAATAAAATCAGGTTTCATGTGGAACTGAGAATCAATGAAGAAAGAGGGAAGTGGTGTATTAGAAAGCACTAATGGAAATTATCACTAGTGGATTCTTGTGTAGGGAAGACACTTCCATCAAGATCAGGATGTTCTTTCTGGTAGAGAATGTGGGGCATTGACAATTTGCCATAACCCCCTCTCCTCCTCCACCTCCTTCTTGAGAAAATCTGGCACCACTGACTCATATGACCCCACCAGAGGGGCATTTAAAAAAGGTGAGAATGACATGAGAGAAAAGGGGGAGATACCAGGGACTGTGTGTAGAACTACTTCCCACTGCCTCCCCCTGCCCTCCCCCTGCCTCTTGTTGTAATAATTAAATTAAACTAGTAACCATTTTTTGATTGGACAGTTTTGTTAGACTAACAAAAAATTCTTGGCTCCACACATGCAGTATGTTCCCTTTTTGTACCATGACAAATTTTTACATTTAAGACTTGCACTTTGTTTTCATAAAAACAGGGAATTGTACTGTTTGTATCTGATTAAATATTTAGCATCCACACTTCCATGTGTACTTTAAGAAAAATTGATATAGCAGCTAACTAGAGACAAACAAACAAGCAAATTCTCCTTTAAGACCCATAGTGCACTTCTGTAAAAAAAAAAAGAGTACCTAAAATTCTTCTTCAGTTTTTCACATATCCCTGGTTTAAAAAAAAAAAAAAGTTTTACAAACATTCCAGTGAAAAAAAGTAAATATTGTTTCTGTGCAGAAGTAGCATTTTTTTGAGATTAACTCAGTCTAGGCATAATTTAAATCAGAAAAGTACATATACAAAGATTTTACAGAACACTAGAAAATAAATACTTCATATGTCTCTTAAATTGATGCCATATGCTCATTAAATACTTTATAGTGTTACTAACATACTTCTTCAGTGTTTCAGTGTTTTCTTTAAAGTGCTTAATTCCCTTCACAGTTTATTAAGCCATTTGCTGTAATCATTGTAAGAGAAAGTGGTTTTGAAGATATACATACCAAGTAATCTATGCAAAATAAAACCTTATTTCAAATTTTGAAATAACTGAGTGCAGATCTTTCCAACAATACATACCAAGACAAAATTTTTTTCCTCCTCACTTCCTTCTCTCCACCACCAATTCAACTCAAGCCTCAGCAGTACGCATTTGGATGAGTTTATATGTGTAAACGATAGCAGAATTGCCTGGGTTCTCTGGGAGGCCAAATGGTGCTGGTAAAAGGGAGTAGAACTAACTTTCTGGTCCTTGTGTGCCTTTAAGAAAGCTTTTTTCCACCGGTAACCCAAGAATAAATTAGTAGCTTGCTTCAAAGACAGAAACTGCAATATCCCTGCTTCCCTTTATAACCACTGAGACCGAGTGTCACTGAGATGCCCAAATTAATCCTCCAAATATTGTGGTACATAGGTTTGAAAAGAAATACAGGTTTCAAAAAAGAGGGGTGAAATGGCTATGGATTCATCTCACTAAATCTATGGTCATCCCTGGGACTTCTTACAGATCAAGCAGGAGGTGGGGATTGGGACTTTTTGCAATCTAGTCTTCACAAAAGACTGCTTTCTCTGCTGAGCCAGAAGAACTGCAAGGAGATGCCAAAGCACTGAGCAAAGCCACTCTCCAGGAGAGGCTGCCTATATTTTAGGTGGGGGTATCTCCTGCTCTTCTCTTGCTTCCCAGCTTGTCCTTGTATGTATGTTTAGTCAATTCAACTAAAGTCAGCTTAACTAAACTGAAACAAAGTAGTCAAAAGATGCTGTGATCTGTTTACTAACTGGCAATTTTAAATTAAATTAGCTATCTATTGCTCTCAGGCAGCCTTTAGTTTGCATCTTCAAACACGTATAATTTTCTCAAAAGATTACTTTGAAATTTGCCATTTGTGTGACCACCTTGAAAGGACTGGACTTTAAAACTTACTACTTCAAGAAGCTGGGAAAATATCAAAGCATTGCTAGAATGTGATGGGTTTGTTTGTCTTATTTTGAAATTCTTCCAAGAATCTGGGATGAGATAGGGTAGAATTAGAACCTGGTGAGGTAGATTTTCACTCAAGAGCTGTCAAGTCTGTCTTTTATAAATAACAAAAAGATAACATAAACAGCAGCAGCAACAAAAAGTACCATATTAATCTCCTTTCTTTTTTTCTAATTCCTTTTCTGTTTTTCTTTACTCCTTTCTATTCTTCTTCTTCCTTTTTATTATTTTAATATAGCCTAATTCTGGCTTCTTTCAGCATATCTGATGTAATGTTAAATTCTGAATGTAGTTAAATGCGTGTGTATGTGAATAATCAGTGTGTCACTGAGGCAACTTAATGTACGTGGCAGCTATTATTCCAGCTTTGCTACATGGTTGGTTTTAGAAAAATAATCTTCATGAATTCTAATTGTTTTGGTTTAATAGTATGGGTAATTATTGTGGGTAAGAATTTATTTTCAAAGTATGTTTCTTTTTTTTTCTGGGAAGAATTTTAATAGAAAAGAATTGTATTTTGAGACCTTCTTGGCATTTTTATAAGTTGTAAGCAAGATAAACTACAATTGATTTTTTGGGCATATGTACTGTTTGCTTTTCTGCAACATGAATTCTCTGCTAATCTTGTAATAACTCTATCAAACTTGAAACAATAAATATTCTAGCTGCCTGTTAGAAAAGTCTTCTTAGAAGTTCCTGTTCTTTCCACAATGGAACCAGGATTTCATCTAATAGAATTGCACTGTTAAAACCAACAGAAGTCAAAAAAGACTTTGACAAAATGCTTTTAGTTTAATGAAGAAAATTGCCATGCAGAACTACACTTATAACATTGAAAATTACCTTCGCGCTCATATTTTCATGTACTGAAGTTCTCACATTTCAAATAGTAGCAAAGCAATTAGTGGATACAGAAATGCCTCTCACCTTCTGAAGTGCTGCCTACGTTCTTTCTTATATTGCTTTATATTTACTTTGGTTCTGGATATTTAAAATCTTAATATGTCAAAATACAGTTTCTAAAGAACTCCCTTTCAAATAGAATGGTGAATGTCCTGGTGCATTTTCCTTTATGTTAATTCATAATTCTTCTGGAAAAGACTTAGGACAGAACCTCAGGTTCTCAGCTTGTCCTCAGGTTCTCCATGGGTGCAGAGATAGGTTCCCTGACTCTATTTCAGTCCTTCTAAATCTGTCATTTCTTTGTGAAGCCGCAAGAAACTACTGAAGAATCTGTTCCAAAAATACCATGGTTGTATGACTGGGATGAATCTGCACTTTCAAAGATGATGGTAAGAAGTGTTGAATTTTGCTCTTTGATTGTGACCTACATGTTGCATCTGTCACGTAGTATTTTGGCACAAAAGATTTGAAAAACCCTGACTTACTATACTTTTGCACTTTGGAATACATGTAGAGAACCCTTCAGAGACCAGTTTGTAAAAAGCAGTTTAATACAATTAACTTGCACTTTCTTCCAGATAGCATTCTTGGGTGTTACCAGTTTGTGGTGTGTTGGATACATGTCATTATCTCCCTCTCCCTGCAAACTGTGGTGCATCTCCAAGGCTTAGATAAATTTCTGTATCATGTAGTTGAAGGAAGCCAGAATTTGAAACTAGCTATTATGGAAATCACAAAAAAATACCCAATGCTACAGTATTTTCATTGTTCCAGTATTTATATTTTACCTGTCCTTGCAGTCTGGAAGGATGGGATTCAACTCATTCAGTTGGAGCCATTTAAAATGTATGGATCTAGCCTAAGACAGTTGTCTTAAGTATTCTTTACAGAGGTAGATGCTGGCACGGGTCACTTCATCTCATGTAAGACACCTGTCTTTTGATGGCTAAGTTCACCTCTGGAAATGCTACCTCTCTGTCTGCATTAACGTTTTATATAGCCTAGACAATCACTTCCAACCGTGTATCTAACCTTTAAATGGCCAAAGGTACCTGCCAAGTGATTTATCACAATAGTCTCCAAGGCTGTGAATCCATAATCAATCATAATCTTTCATTAGCTTTGGATTATTTAATTATGCAATAACATTTTGTAAAGCTTACATGAAGTTAAGCTAGCTTTCTTCTATTTTTATAACCTAGAAGGGAGTGTTGTAGCAATTGGAATAGCGATTAAAATCTTTACTTTAAATGTGTATCTTTTTAGCGTGTTTTAATAAATGTGTGCATTTGAAATAGAATATGTATTCTACATTCTACCATACCTCTTATGAGTTCAGTACCCTGCTATTAGTAAAGAAAGACAACCATATTGAAACATTAACAGTTATTTTGCATATATATATATAAAAATTAAAAGATTGATTGTAATATTGGATTAAATTCACATTTATATTTTACATATATTCCAATATCTAAATATATATCTGAATAAGTTCTGTTCTATCTGAGAAAATTATTATTTTTATACTGTATTTATTTTGTTTTATTTATCTCTTACTGTATTTATCATACTATATTTCTCTTAGGAAGTAAAGCCTGAAAATGAAATAATGAATTTTTTTAAAGATTTTTTTTTGGCTTCTATGAAAATTTTTACAATTTATTCTAAGATGAATTAACGGGATACTTTTAATAGAGAAAAAAAGAATCCTGAAGAATCAGAAGCCTGCAGATTGCTTTTATCTTCCTGTGTCACTGAGGAAAACAATTACAAATTAACTGCTCTTCTGACAAAATATCTGTCCAATTAAGAAATAGCTTTTTGTCATCCTCTCAAAGCTGCCAACATGACCTACTGTAGTGGATTCTTCTCCTCTCCTTGGGATTGCACCAAGAGAAATGTTTTCCTGATTGCCTCCCTCTCTTTTACAGCAATATATTTGATTTTCTGTTTTTTGAATTCTGATCACCTTGCTGTTCTAACTGAAAGTAAAGTTCCAAACAATGATGACATAGAAGAAAAAGACATGCTTTTTACCAAAAGGTATGATAATCTTCAGATGGAAAGTGAAAATATTTTAGATAAAAAACATTATTTCAAAATTCAAACAATTCTTATGGAATGAAAATGGAGATCTACCAGCTGAAAATAAGAGATCTGGGAATAAAAACAGATCCACTTCAATACGGTCATTTAAGTTCATTATTAATGAAAAAGAGAAGTGTAAAGATAAAACACCTTTCTTGATACTGCTAATAGCAACTAGAGCTGCTGAAATTCAGCACAGAAGTTCCATCAGAAAAACTTGGGGAAATAAATCCAGGAGTTGAGGTTGTTCAGTTGTTTATGCTGGGCATTGAGAGCAAGGGTCCAAATGAGGTCCTACTGAGAGAAAGCGAGCAATATCATGGTATTATTCAACAGGACTTCCCGGACACTTATCATAACTTAACTCTTAAAACTTTGATGGGCATGAAGTGGGTTGCCTCTTATTGCAGTGGTGCAAGCTTTGTTATGAAGGCAGACAGTGATGGTTTTGTTAATACAATGTACCTACTACAAAAGCTCCTCAGGCCTCTTTCACCTCCTCCACAAAATTATTTCACAGGCTGTTTTATGAAAGGGCATAAGCCTATTTGGAATAAAAAAAGTAAATGGTACATATCTGAAGAAGAATAGCCAGGTGACAAACACCCGCCTTTTTGTTCAGGAACTGGCTATGTCTTTTCTGGAGAGCTGGCTTCAAAAATTGTAACGATAAAATATATTCATTTGGAAGATGTTTATGTTGGGCTCTGTCTTAATGCAAAGGGAATACAGATAGTACCTCCACCTAGTCATTCATTGTTTAACATATACAATGTCCTATTTTCTCCTTGTCTATACAATAATATAATTACATCTCATCACATTTGGACAAATAAGCATATATTCTACTGGGAAACACTGCAAAAGAAGAACCATACATGTCAGACAGAACAGAAAGGCCCATAGTGGGGAGTCCTTTCTTTCTTTGACAAAGGACAAAACAGCAGATATTTTCTTAGAAACAGAGCATCTATGTAGTGATAACTTTCAAGGTTCAGGGACATCCTGAATCAGGTGTATAGTTTTTGTATTAGGCTGCATTCAAAGGATTTTTCTTCCATCAAGCAGGCTTTCTCTGTTGACTGAATACTGCTTGGTACCTTACTTTGTTTTGGATGAGACGCCAATTAATTCTTATACTGTTTTAAAATATGGCAAGAGATCATATCAACTATACTGAAGAAAAAGCCACGAAGGTGCAATGAAACAATTTTTCATTTACAAGTAATAATAAGTTAATATTTTAATTTTATATTGCTCAGATGTAATCAGTCTATGTACCACTACATTTACTCAGATGGCATTTCAATATGACTGAAGAAGAAAGCAAACATGATATCCTATGCTGGTGAATTAGTGATAGAAATATGGATGGAAACTGCTTTTTTTCAGAAAATCTAATATTAGGATTTGCCCGATCTCTATTAGTACATGCAGCTGCTGTTACTCGCTGTAGTGATGTATACAAAGAACACCTCACACACATGATACCACTTAGTTGTTATAATGGAGATATAATAAACAAGAGGAAAATTAAATGCTGATGGAGTGTTTTGACAGGAACATATTAAATTCTGTTTTGGGGTACTCAGCCATGTACAAAATATCCTCATAGCTAAGGAAAAAATAAGATGATGCTTAATAACCTTGCAAGCTAAAAGTTTCAGTCAAAATGTTTAAGTAAATTACTTTCCAGATTTATGTCCAATCAAGAATATAAATTATCTGCTACTCCCAATAAGAATTAAGACACCTTTACAGTAATTACTGAGCGGGCCAACTGGCTGGATTAACTGAATAGCTAGAAAAAAGTACCTGTAGCTTTGCAGGAAGCTTCTCAGATGCATGTGGGAATCAAAATGTCAATCACATAAATACAAAATACTTCAGCCGGAGCTGAAGTGAGAAAGTGAGAATACAATATATGCATCCACACTGCCATTTTATAAGCATACATTATGATGTTTAATAAAGAAACCTAATTGAATTTTATGTCTTCCTGTGGAGAAAATAACCCTTTTCTGCAGTTGCTCAGAAAAATCCAAAATATACTTCCTTTAGGAAATTCACCTGTAGAAATCAAGGTTATGGACTGAGTTTCCTTTTTTTCCTCTTGGTAAGCAGGTTATTTCTATGTGTTGTCCTCTGAGTCAAAAAATTTGAACAGTTGAGAGACAGCCCAAAGGAGAAAAACATGAATTACCAGGAGTCTTGATTAAAATGACCAACAATGAAAACCTGAAGAAGCTAGAACTCTTTTCTCTATGTCATCTTCTAATTCAAGGTTATGTTACACGAATATGCCAGCAATAGCTTAGCTGATCTGCCCTGGGATAGAGGTAAGGATTAGATTGTACTTTTCATCCCTACAACTAGAGAAAGCCCTGAGCAGCCTGGTCTGACCTCACAGCTACCCCTGCTTTGAGCAGGCGGCTGCAGACTGGAGACCTGTTGAGCTTCCTTTCTAACAGCATTATCCTGTGATCCTATGATTGTATGACATGATATGATTATAGGAACTTATCTAAAGCATGCTGAGATTCTGAGTGATTGCGGTGGCATTTGGACGAGAGCCAAGACACAGTCCAGTAATAATAATTTTTACTGAGAAACGACTTGCTTCAGGATGCTGCCTACTAGAGCTGACAATACTTGCTGATGCAAATTTTCCACTTGTCAAAAAAAGAGTGCTTACTTGGACAAGTTTATGGAGTGTGTCAAATTGGTATATGTATTATGACTATGCAGTTAGAATAATGTGGGCTCTAACAAACAGGGATGTGTATCTGGCACCGGAAAGGGAGAACAAGCCATTAAGTACTGCTTTGTTTCTGCAGTATGTCCTAAGCCCTTTCAAAACATTTTTGTCTGTCTCCAGAACAATAAAGACTCTTAAAAAACTGAGATTTGATTCTACATTAGTCATGGTACAAAAGCACTTGAAATTCATGTTTATATTGTCGTGCTTTGGGGAAATCTTTAAACTTTATTTTGCAAATGAAATCAATATGCCCTGTGTAATCAATATGCCCTGTGTAAGACATGATGCTAATTCTTTAAGGCTGGCTGCAGACACAGGTGAGTCTTCTGATTGGGGTGATTTACAAACAGTCATGGCAGAGGTTGTGGTTCCTGTGGGAGAGGTTTGAGCTGCATAGTCCTCTCTCCTCTGGAACTATCTTTTTTTCAAGAAAGTCTTAATTATGTCAGAAGCACTCTTACTGCTATGGGTGGAAGGATATTGGAATAATAACTTTTCTGCATCAGGTTCCTGCATTCAGGTAAGACTAATCTCGGGAAATACAAGCCCAAGAAGATTACTGTCTTCCAGTTCTGATGTTGGCTGGTAAAAACGTAGTATGTTTTGCATCCAGAAACAATTTAAAGCTATGTCTGAAAAAGCTAACTGATAATTGGATTTTGTTATTGCCTTTATGGTTGCTGGCATGTTGTTTACTGTTCTGCTTGTCAGTGCACAGAACTAAAAGAAGCTGTATTTCAGATCTAGTGTCTTGATCTTTGTCTTAGGGACTTCTGTATGTTAGAAGCTGTTGGAGAAGGGTATAAAACTTTAGGCTAAGTTTTATCTAATTTAGAACAGCATTTTGTGTAGTTCAGTGTATCGAGAGATTCCCTTCGGCCATCCCCTATTCAGTGCAGTTTTGGCTTTTTAATGGATGTATTCATCCAAGGTATAGAAGAAAAAAAATACCAGTGCAATCCAATTAAAAAGTAATCTCTTGCCTCAGATATTATATGGGTTTGCACTCATAACTGGGGTTGTTTTCCAAACACTTACATAACATTTTCAGCTGACCAGAGAGCTGTTCTTATACTGCAATATATTCCTCTTCCTTCTAGATATATGAATAAATTATTTGAAGAGGTCAGCCTGAAAACTGAAGTGGTTTGATACAGAGTAGTGTTTTATATGCCACAAACACTGCAAGAGCATAGCAAAAGTGTAGCAACTGTCCAGTATGCTGAACGCCTCGAAGGCCCGTGGATTATTTGAATTCTTTGGTCACTGATTCCATCTAATAAAAAAGCTTATAGTTAATCATAGTTGATTAGTCTTCAACTGTATTGAACTCTTATTTTACACAAATTCCTTAAATGCTTTTAGAAAATACTTATTGCCTTTACCGTAATGTGATGGTGGCTGTGCAAACAGTAGCTCTTCAGATGGCAATAATGAAATGATACTAGGGGTGGAAGTTGTGGATTATATATAAAATTCTTATGTAGCTGCAGTATTGTTGCTGACAAACGTTTTAAGTCAAATCTGTAACAAGAGGGAAGGTAAATAAAGCATCTGTGTATGTTTCTAGCCATCATTTGTACCTTGATCTAGTATTTTTTTTTTTTTAAAAGCTGGTAACGAGAAAGTTCCATATAGTCATCTAAGGACTTTCCTGCAGAAACAAGCCCTGTTACAGTCAAGTAATTAACATCATGTCTTCCCTGCCCTGCCAAGCTAAACTAAAAAAGGAAACTACACCTATCTTCTGTTTGTCTACTGGGGTATGAAGCTTCTCTGCATTTGATGCAGCTTGGGCTGCACTGGCCAGGTAAACTGCACAGAGAAATTTAAGCAGCCTATTAGTGGGAATACTTAGCACCTGAGATGAATTTGAGGGACAGCTCCATAGCTTGATAGAGGATCAGGTTGTAAGCAGTTTACAAATGCTCTAGATTTTGTATGTCTTTTGTTTTAGAATAGTGCCCCTTGTCCTTGGGAGAAGAGGGTTGTGACTGGGGCAAGGCCTAAGTAATGTGTAAGCATTGCTCAAACTGCTTCTCTGACAATTCTCTTGGGTTAGAATTGGCATCTTACCCAGGTGTACAGCATAAGATTTTCTTCAAAACGACTAATGGCCTGCAACAGTTTCCTGGTTCGGCTGCCACCTACTTGCTGGTATGTAGAAGACCAATCTGGTGACTTGTAGTTCCTGAGGTGTCAAAACGTTCTTCCACTGAAAAGCTTCTGCACTTGGTCACATCTTCCTTTTTGGTTCTCCATTGCATTATTGTGCGGTAACTATGTTGAGCTTTTTTGCTCACTCCCCCCCCCCCCCCCCCCAACCCCCTCATAATTTATACATGTGTATATATTTTTGAGGTGTTTTTAACAACGTTTGTAGCTTACAGACAGATGCTGATGCCTTGTTCTTGTTCTAATAACAAGACTATTTCCAGACCTTCTTATACGAAGCCTCATCCTGCATGTGTGGTTGGAGAACAGGCTGTAAGACAAGTAGCAGGGCAGGAGCAGGGAATACCTGACATGCCACTTGCATCTAAATGCTTGTGGAATGTAGCTTTCTAGCAGCTTTGCATTACTAGAATTTCAGTGATTGTCCGTGCAGCCACTGTGAGAAAACTCAAGTTCCTTAGTGGTGCTGCTTTGACCTCTGCTTAACTAACTTGACACAAACAGAACTTTATATGCATTAAAACAATTGTACTTAGGAAGTTTGGTTTTGCTGAAATGGGGCTTACTTTGTCAGGCGGTAGTTGGCTCCGATATGAATTTAGATAGATAACTTATTAACTTTCTGGCTAGCATAGTGAGATATGGGTATATTTTAAATATAAGATGACTTCTAATGTTTATTCCATCCCGTCATTGTTAATGATCTAAGTGTAAGGAGCATCTATGAATAATATATTTGGATGCCTCATACAGGCAGACTAGTATAAATACTGAAGCGTAAGCAAGTGTTCTCAATTAAAGCATCTATCTAGAGACCAATAGTGTGCCCAATAACTGAGCAATTAAAACTGGCATTGGGGAAAGCTGTTTCAGCAGACCATTCCACAGGGGCAGCAACTACACTCTTTAGAGTTGTATGAGACTAGCTTAATCACAACTGTGGAACACTCTCATAGGTAAGAATGATAGCAAAAATGAACTTAAATACTTTGATCCAACTGATTTGTCTGGATGAATTATATCTGCCTGTAGATTCTTATACTAGATGTGTATAGAAACTATAGTTGTACTAATTTTCAATAGTGGAATAACTAGGACTAGAATCAATGGAGAAATTGAGGTAGAACACACCATTAAGTTTCTTGCTTTGGAATTAACTTCTACTTTCTGTAATATTTATATGAAAACCTGTAAAAATCAAAGATATCTCTTTGCACTTCAGCTATTATTCTGGTTTGTGATTATGATTGTTTCTTAGATTGCCTAATCCCTATTAAAGCTTTCTGAGTACTGGTCAATCTCTCCCACATACATTTTTGCCCTGATTGCTGAGAGTTTTGCTGCAACTTCAATTCTGTGTTCATTCTTAGTTGGTGTTCGAAATAGACTCTGAATTCATGCCATTGAGTATATTGTAGATAAGAAAATCTGAAACTTGAAGCAGCTGATGTAGATATTGTATGCTTGATGCTTCTTATATAGTGTTGTTGAGAAAATGTGTTAAACCATGCCATGTTTTAAACTAGATAGCATTCCTATGCTGTGAAAGGTCTCAGGCTATGCTGCTGTGCCTTGTGTTGAATCCACCCAAGTGGTGATAAAAGTTCCTGATTGACAAGAATCTTCTCAAAGCACTTCCTTATGCCTTTCAACATATTTTCTTTGTTTGAGTTAGGTAAGGAAGAGTCACTCAGGAGAAAGTCAGCTCTCCTTTTTGACAAATACAAAGAGAGTGACAATTTCCAAGTTTTCATTGGAGAAATGTAAAGTAAGCATTGAGTCAGCTGGGGTGGGGGGGAAGAGGAGGAAGAAGGGAGCAAGAACAAGTATCTTGGCCATTATTTCTTTATCTGAGTGGACATAAGTCTAGAGAAACCTATCCTTTTTTATAGTGCTAAAAAGGTAATGTTACAAAAATACCCTTCCCTAACCATTATATCAATCAGTCTTTCTAGTATGAAAGTGTATTAACTTTGTTATGTATTAGTTCACGTTATACACTGCAATGTAATGAGATAGTGGAATTCTACTGGCAACTTTGGTATTGTTCATGCTTAAGTAAAACAAACTAAAGGACAGCCTTCCCCTAGAAATAAGGACTTTGCTTCTTAGAATCTTAGAGCTGTCCATGAAGGATAGAAGATACCCCTGGACAACTGAGATAATACTAGCATCCTAGCACCTTTAACACATCTTTGAAACCCTCCCAGCGTTGTCTGGCATCATAGATAAGTATCTATAGCAAGACTGACTCCAGGGACATCTGGATCAATAGACAAACAGCAAGAATGCTGCAGAAATATAGTTGCTTTTGCACAAAAGGAAAAGAACAAAAAAAATAAAGTTAGTCCATCGGCAGCAGCATTGAATAATAACCCTAGATTAAGGGAAACAAGGGTGCAGAGATGTCCAAGGCGGGGCAGAAGAGAAAAGTTTTGAAGCAATGGATCTCAAGGAATCGGAAACTGCTGTAATTATTGTGGACAACAAGGCTATTGGAAATGGGAGTACTTGGTATGACCAAAAAAAAAAAAAGTCTCCCAAAAGGACCTCTGAATCCTATGGTGCAATCTTTCCCTGCTCTATGCAACACGGGCAGCTACATTTCACCCAGGATTGACAGTTAGCAGGGACCTATTGTGCAGTCACTATAGGAGCCTCTGAATATGAAATATTTTCCCCGTCTTTTCAGAATTTGGTCTGAAATCTTTTGACCAATGAACATAATTACCCCTGTCTAATACATACAGGGGATAGTTTTTCTACCTTAAGTCAGTACCCCTATTCATCTGGACTTTCAAGACCTTTCAGCATTTACCTGAGGAAAGATACAGCTAACATGGACAAAGCTCCCTCAGGGCTTCACTGGGTCCTCCACTATTGTTCTAAAATTTTAGTAAAAGTTTTACAGGATGTTGTGTTTAAAAAACGGATCTGTTTTTGATACAATATGTTGATCATTTGTTAGTAGCCATGGAATCTTGTATAGCTGACACCTGTACCTTATGTTAAGCAATGTAATAAGCTGAACCCTGCAACTCTACTCCCTTTACCTGGGGAAGGAGCACCACATCATGATTGTGCAGCAATAACCTGTGAAGCTGGGGAAAAAAAAAACCAAACCCGCAAGAATATTCTAATGGATGTGCCATTTCCAGATCCTGATCTTGAACTATGTGTAGACAGGTCCTCATATTATCTGAATGGTAACCAAATTACAGGTTATTCAGTAACTACCAAAGATAAGGTAGTGGAAGCTTCACCACTCAGCCTGAAGCTGAGTGTGCAAACAGCAGAATTGATTGCGTTAACAAAGAGTTGCCAGCTGTCCAAAGAAAAGACTATAAATACACCGATTCTCTGTTTGCATTTGGAGTCTGCCACACCACTGGACAGTTATGGAAGCAATGAGGGTTTATAACTTCTAGTGGGAGTAAATACTGAAGTGTTAAAAGCTAAACAATTGCCAAAGAAACTGGCTATCATTCATCAGCCAGCCCATACTGGTGAAAGGACAAAAGAAGGAATAAGAAATGATCTAGAGAAGTTTTACTAGGATTAGTAATTGGTAGTGTGGGTGTTAGTGATTAGTCAAATCATGTTGTACCTGAACGCTTTAAAGGTATAAGAGCCCTATGTAGAACCACATTCGGAGTGCCCCAATTTGGCTGGGATACCACATGCACATGAATAAGTATTTATTCTTTTAATTCTGTACTTTGCATCCCAGCCTTTCTCCTTGGTTGGCATGGGCCAGTTGCAATTTTTTGTAACAGTATACAGTCTAGATCTTATAGAACAAATAGAAAACTTTAGTTCATAGAAACTTCAAATGCTTGTTTTTAACTTTATGAAGCAGAAATACTTGCTTCTTTAAGCTTCTTGAGAGGCCATGGGAGTTTATGCTTGTGTTGACCAAGAACCACAGAATTGTGTGTTACTTCTGGTGCACTTGATGCCGTTTCAGTTCTCCTCCACTGCTGAAGCCTGAAATCTATTAGTTCTTTAGCATCTTATTGGTGCATTGGTAAACAAAGATGTATAAGAAATATTCAGTAATATATATACTTTTTAAAGTTGTTAAAGAGTAGTTGTAGTAGGAAGCTGTTTGTGGGAAGGGAAATATGTATGCTGGGAAATAACTGTTCTCTTCCAAGTCAAAATATCATGAAAACCTCACTAACTCATTCTACTGCAGGCTTTAAAAACTCAAACTGTATGCTTTCTACTTTGTATGTGAATTAATGCATGTTCTGGACTTGGAGTGAAATAGTTAAGGAAACACACTGCATTCCACTGAAACACTTTTTGTGACTTTTTATTGCAGACTAGTTCATAGGTAGGTCTCACTTTGCTGGAGAATTCCCTTGTGAGAATGAAATAATTATCTGCTATCACTTTCTTCCCTGGGATTGTGACTTTGGGTACCAAATTGCTTGGTATGTGTTAAGTTTGTTGGGGAAGATGGGCATCTCTGAGTTATTGGTAGAAATGAGTCAGGAGGAAAAAATACATACAGTTAAGCACAGATTGAAATAATCAAATTTTTTTTTGATTGAAACAAATTTAGATTATCTAGCTATCTGACCTTTGACAACTGGTTTAGGATTGAATCTTTTGCTTATGTCAGTGATCATAGCTCTAAATTTCTCTATCTACTGAGTGAACTATGACCAGACAAAACTCCTCTGTTCAACTGTCATTTGGACCTGCTGGTTCTAGAACTTCATCATCCCTTCTCCAGCACCAAGCATAGAGGTTACTGTTCCTCAATCTGGTCTCCAGTCCAGCTAGACTTGTATTATGTTTCTGATAATGATGATGAGAAGAAAGCACGTGAACATAAGATTGCCTGTAGGATGACCATTAAAGAATCGCCTCCCTGGCCACTGAAGAAATGTGTGTACTGTTTCCTTCAATGTTAATGTAGAGGTGCTCAGGGTGGTTCTTGAAAGGTCTAAATCCCACTGGAATGGGGTCTGTCTGTGAAGATATGCCAGAGGAAGCAAAGCTGTTCTGCTTTCAACATGAAAGGCAGTATATTTTTGAATAACAGAACTTTGTGGTATATTATTAACGGGTTATTAAACAACAACTTCTTATGAAGCAGTTCAGTTTTTATTACCTTGCTTGTCTTCCAGCAGATCTTGAAGAGAACCAAGTATTTTGTTCAGAAAGACTGCCTTTCATTCATTTTAGAGACTGTAAGTGTTTCCAGCTGTCTGTGTGTTTGCTTTAGCAAATCTTCTGGGGCTAATGAGCAATTAGAAATTCATTAAGCCTGGAGAAATATCAGGTCACATTACATGCTACTATTTAGCTGAGCAGCAATTCTGCTGAGTTGGGTGGGAAAGTGGATACACCTGACTGCTTGTTTCTACTGCTTTATAGGCTTTAAATACGAGGCATCAAGTCCTAGCTATAGATCCTTGTAGAGAGTCCTTAAATCTGTGGTGGGTACTACAGGCAGTGTACAGCGAATGCCTGTGAACAGTGTGTGAATCACAATGAAAGCAGAGTATCTAGTTTGCCAGCTGAAGGGTGGTAGGCATGTTTCTGGAATCCTGTCTGCCTACTTGAGACTCCGTTAGAAAGGCCTTCAATATGAAACAAATGATCCTCCTAATATTTTGGAGTGAACATTTTAAAGAAACTTATTTTTTTGAAAATATTCAACTGGAATACCGTCTTCTCACTGGACATTAAAAATAGGAAGTTATTCACACCGCACATGCAATCTCTTCTGGGAGAACTTCTATGACAGGTCTCGGACAAGATCCTGCACCATATACTGTTTTTTAAAAAACAGTAGACTTCAGTCTGTGCAGCTGTTTCAATTGTTTTTTTTCCACAGTGCCCAGAGGGAAAATTTGACATACTTTGTCTTTACTTGTGAATAATATGATAAATGACTAGTGTGTGTGGGAAAAACTGAACAATAATGCACTCTGTGCAGAATCACTGAAACCCTTCTGAACCATGATGCTACTTTAATATGTCAATATAAAAAAAAAAAAAATTGCTGAGAAACCCTACTTTCCAGTTATCTTTTCCTTTTAAAACTGGTACTCTTGGTCTTCTGATGGCTTCAGTCCACTCTGAGACATCTGTGGTTTTTTTATAATTGTGGCTTTAGTATTTCTGACTTAATATGGAACAGATTAGTTAAGTTTTAGAAGAATTAAGAGGAAGGGAAGGAATAATAGCAGTTTTGCTGTCATTCCTAATATGAATGTGACTTGATTTCAACATCCTTACAACGCTGATAACTCACTCATGGATGTGAGTATGCTTCTTCCAGGTGGGCTTCTCTGAGCTAATCTGTCAGTGGATATGCCTCAGATCTCAACCTCTATGGTGTGACGAGGCTGTGTCATTACAACCTGATCTGTGTAAACCCAGAGAACTAACACTCAAGTCCTGGAGGCTAAAATGAGACTGAAACTAGCCTGTTCTAATATAAATGGGTGACAGGCTGAGATTGAAAGTTTTCTCAAAGGCTGGATTTTTGACGTGCAAAGCCTTGTTGGCGCCTTTAGGTATTAACATATTTTTCTACTACAAATTATGCATGGTCTCTCTATGGGCATCAGATAATCTTTACTGATGTAGGTCAGAAGCTTAGTCACTGACATGCTGTTGCCTTGATAAATTTGCTTAGAAGCATCTAAGCAAAACACATGATGGAATCTGTCACTTTTTAAATAATTTGTTCGTACTGGTAAAATAATAATAGGTGTCATAATTCTGTTAAGCTGACAAAGTTCAACTCCCATATTTAAAAGGCCACAAGCCTGACAATCCCTTAAATCAGAGTTTCTAGATACCACACTTCTAAATTTGGTCACTTCAGTTTTCAAAATTGTTAGTGGAAACAACATGTGTATAAAATTGTCTCTTAATTTCATGATGAGTTACATATCAAAGTTGTGTTTCCTCTCTGGTGTCTTGTCCCACTGTATTGCAGAAGCTGTCTTTTCGGCTGGGTGCAGTATTTGGAACATAAGCCAATGGATCAGGTCGGATCAAGTATCTATAAAAAAAAAATTATAACTCTTATTAAAGACTTGGCGTGAGCAAGGATGAAGTAAATGCATACAGTTGTAATGTTGAAAAGATCTGAGCAAGACTTAGAGACTTATTTTGAAAGTGCTTAGTCTAGTTCCTATTGGGTAACTTGGACACTTGGGTAACACCACTCACTTCAGATGCTAATAATAAAGCTTTTTCACATTTTGTCTGCCTAGACATCATCTGTATGTACTAGGCACAGCTAAACCTTAATTTTGACTGACAGCTCCTTTGTCAGTAACTGTATTTCTTTATGCATCTCCTTTATTCATTATGACTTAAAGAAGGGACAAGCAGTCCACAGAGTCATTTCTAAAAGAATTTTGTGAGAAAACAATGGGTAATTCTTGTCACTACACTCAACAAATAAAAAGCCTCATGATGATAATCTTGGTATAGGCTGACAGTCTGGAGATGTACCCTTATTCTAAGAACTTCTAGTAGATCTGAATACTTGAGGAAAATGCCTCATGAGTTTGAATCTAAGTTTGAGATGTTTAAAATAACTGCTTTTCTTAGGATAAGGATGGAAGAGGTTCCCATTAATTTGTAAGTGTAAACTCTGCACTGTTTTGTCAGCTGTCTCAAGTGACAAACTATCTGATCTGAGACAGCTTTTTGGGACTGATGCAGTAGCAGCTTTGTGCTGCTGCAGAACTAACATTTCGGTGTTCTGAACAGTGTTCTGAATCAGTGCTTTCCAGCACCACTGTGCTCCTAAAGAGAAGACAGACCACTAGATTCAATCCCAGTATCTTAAACTTGTCCAAAGATAAGCAGTACTGTTGAAGCTACTGGAAACTTTATTTCAAATCCTGGTTTTGAACATGTTTGGTTTTTTTGCAAAGAAAGAAAAATGAAATGTGGGAAAATGAAATGTGAAAGAATCCTTTCTCTCGTATTCTCAGAAATCTTGGTGCCGCATGTTTGTCCATCTCCTCCTCATCAGTCAAATGAAAATGATTAAATATCCAAATAGAGATCGTGTGCACGCTGTCTGGTGCTTATAAGGATTTACTGTATTACTTTGCAGTGGCCCTGAAGAAAGTTTCTCTTTTTACTGGCCATGAACTTCTACCATTCAGTATAATGAGTATGTTTTGCCCCAGAATTAATTAAAACACCCTGCAAAATTCTTCAACAAAATGCGAAATGGAAAATCCTCATTAACTGAACTAACATGTTCTGTAAGTGTATGACCAATCACTGTCATATACAGCAGCTCTGTGGGAAATCTGTTTTCAGCTTATTTAGTAACGGGCCGTTCTTGGCTCCTGAAGGATGCCTATAGGGCACCATGCTCCTCCTCAAAGCATGGGCTTCTGAGTCTGTGGGGCATTGGCTTTATGGTGGATACCTAGGAGAATTGCCTGATCTTCATGATTTAGAAACACCACCTGCCTCTTGCTTTGTTAACGTTTCTCCTTCTGTCAGGGCTAAAGTAGAATAGCAGTATTTTCTCTCTCTGAGTTTGTTGCTACAAATAACCTGAACTTGTGTAAGAAAACAGTTGACTTAAATATGGGATTAAAAAAAATCTACTTGTACTGTTCCTATCTAGATCATGTTCTCCTGGTATCTGTTTGTTTAAAGTCAGACGTATTACCCTCTATTTATAACATCTGATATTTGTTTTCTCCAGAACAACCTATTTGTTTTGCTGATCCAGCCAATGAGACTGAGGAGTAGTGGAAGAGTCTGCTCTATTCTGTTCATCAAATCCAAATGAAGCATGTTTAAACACATGAAAAAATCTTACTTTTCTTGCTCTTTTTTTTTTTGAATAAGTTTTCTTAGATTTGGGGGGGAAATTCAGGTGTTTCTGTATTTCTTTTTTTTTCTTTAGAGTAAACTAAAGACTTGTCCCTGAAATACATAATTCACAAGTTCTAAATCACAAATAATTCTGCAGTAAGTAAATCACAGCATCCCTTAAGTAAAAATGAACAAGACTGTTACAATTTTATCAAGGTTTATCACTGTAAGTAGCCCGAATATATGACTAGAGCCTTGAGGGTTTGTAACTGGCCTGATGTCACAGCTGCCAAATCTCAGTGGTCACCTTCCTCCCTTAAGCATATCTGGAGCAGTAGTGCATGGGTAATTCCTATGTGTGATCTTTGGATGTTACTGCAGATTGCTGAAATTTGGAACTCCCAGTTGCAACTCTTGGAACTGAAACTGCACTTCTGCATTTGATGTTTTTATAGGGCATCATCAACACTAACCCAGAGCAAATAAGGAGAGTGTTAATCTCCAGGAAAAAAAAGAACAACCAAACAAAAGATGTCAAAGGAACAAACAGCCAGTAGTGGAGGTTTGTTTTTTGTTTTTTTGGTGTTTTTTTTTTTAATAAGGAGAGGGCTGCTACTAGCAACAGAATGTATTGTACTAATTCTGGAATGAAAGAACAAGGAGTGTTACTGCAAGATCCATTTGCAAGTACTAAACTCTGATATAGAAAACAAACATCACACTCTGCTGAGAGTCAAAATGTTAAATGTTTTGGTACAAAAATCTCATGGCTATAGAATGAAAACACTGCTGTTCAGTACCTGTTTCTTAAGACAAATAGGCTAGATGAAATATGGAGTTATTAAGGCAAAGTCTGAACATATCACTTGAAATGTAAGTGCTTTTGTTTTAATTGTTCAATAAAGGCAGTGAAATCATTGTCCTTTAAGCTCCATCAGGTCAAGATACTAAGCATTAGCTTGCAAAGCTAATGAATGCAAAGACTAACAAGAAAGCCTTTTGAGCAACCAACAGCTGCGAATGCTGCTTTGTGTGCAACCTATCTCTAAAAGCTGAGAACTTCCTCATGTGCTGGTTCAGGGTTGTATGTTGCCTAATATACCCACGATAAAATACAAATTTTGTAGGATCCTAGTGAATGCAAAAGACAAACTTGTATAAGCATGGGAAATCAAAGAATGAAGGTTGCATCTATAGGACTTAAAGTGAATGCATGTTTTGGTTTCTAGTGTAGATATGCACAGAAATATGTGGTTTGGATAAGAATAAGCCATGTTGGCATAAGAGTGCAGCTAAGAAGTGTGATGAAGGAGTAACCATCTGGAGGAAGTCTGCAAAATATATTGAGAAGGGGAGAAAAAAAATATAGGAAGACTAGCCTTCCAGCTTGTCAGCAAGAAGGACAAATAGAAAAAGCTTTTTACCTGCTCTGGGATTTGTGACTAAGAGAACTGTAGAAAGAGAACAACTTCTTCGTTGCCTCTCCACTAATAATCCCCCATTGCATAAGGGTGAACTGGCTGCCTAGTCAAGAGAACTATAATCACATAGAACAGTGATTTGGGTTATTGAAACATTAACTGTTATCCAGATACAAGGATCATGTTCCTTGTGTCAGGTTTTAAAAAAAAAAAAAAAAAAAAAAAAAAAAAAGTCTGAGCTTAGGCTGAAATGCAGGCCCACTCATTAAACATCAGGAAATGAACGTACATCAAGCTAGGTAACAGTATGTGCGCTTACAGGCTAAATATGTGTAGGTAGCACACTACAAATTCAGTACCACTGCAGAATTATGCAATATTGGATTGCTGAGTACCTTTGTTTTTGCAAAGAAAGAAAAATGGAATGCAGGATACCTAGTCCACCCAGATAGACTAGGTAACAGTATGTGAATTTACAGGTGAAATATTAGTACACATCATACTGTGGAGTTCCATAACAATGAAAATAGTACTCCAAACATATATATATATACTCCAACAAATCTTATGATAATTGTCTTTGTTGTTTGATACAGTTAATACTATGCGATGCTTTTCATATACTACAGTGCTGCAAAGCACTATGATGATTTTATTTTAGTATCAGGAGGGCTAATAGTTCAAACAGTTTTCTTCCTTGTGAGCAAGCAGTGAGGTGGGTCAGCACTGATGTGGAGGACCTTGCACAACTGGGCTATGTGGTTTCTTTCCCATGGAGCAGATAGGGCGTGTTAGTATAGCAAGGCAGAGGCAGAAATGGCTCGGGACCTTAACATAGGAATCACATCAGACTTCAGTATGAAACAATGCCAGATAATTATCTAAAATTCTTGACTTTCAAAACTTTCTTGACAGTTCAAATTTGTGTTCACTTTTTTCTTGTAGTCTGCAAAATTCCTGGTAAGCAAGTGAAAAAATTTCCTATGTTAAGGTCCTGCCACTTGTATTTGAATTATCTTAAGCATGAATATCGCATGATATTCAGGGGAAGACTGCTGTTTACTTTAATGATCTTTGAATCCACGTAATAATAAAATCCCATTTGAAAACACTAATTCTGAAGTGTTGATCTTTCTATTAAGACTGGGTAGCTAAATTATAAGCAAGAATTTAATGAGAATATTAATTCTGTGAAGCTATCCAGCAGACTTGGTTAGATTATTTTTTTAAATACACAAAGTAAGAGGAGGATGAGAGAATATGGAGGTAAGAACATTACTAACATGTATTATGTATTTATATGTGTATTTTAAATATATACATATATATGTATAATTAGGTGTCTATTTAAATAGAAGTATCCATATTTTTATTTTTTGCAGGTGCATGGGAAAGTTTGGGGTTCTTTTCCAGCAGAAAGATAATAAAATAAATTCAGGCAGAAAGTGCAAACAGAAATTTTGCAGGTCTTGTGATTATTTTTTTTTTTTTTTTTTTGGTGCTTTAACTTACACTATATCATTCAGTTCTAATCTTGTATCTGGAGAAGGATTGATCAGGATGTAAGAAAGGGTGTTCTGATGATCATTCATTTCATCTAGAGGACAAAAAAAAACATACCAAATTAATTATATTTACAAACAAATTGTGAAAAGTATGATTTCTGACAAACTAATCTGATAAAAGATCATCTTTGGTTCGTAGAGCTGCCAAAAAGTGTCAGGTGTCAAAGTGATTTCAAATAAGCTTAGCAACTTCTTTTCAACTGTACTTGAGTTGGAACTATCTGACATAGCATCTTTTGAGTTATCAGCTCTCAAAATATCTTGTTTTCTTTCTGAATGTTCTAAAAATGTTCTTTTGCATTTTTTTTAAGTCATAGCAATTCTGAGTGCAACACAATTTTGGTGTAATTTACCAATCTGTCGTGCAGCTTATGTTAGTACGTGGGAAGTAGGGACTTCATCCTCAGTTGGCATTGAGTTCAAGTGATAAGCAAGGTTAAATGCAGGTGTACGGTGTTCTCATCCATTTCCAGATTTGGTCAATATAAACCTTTTTTCCTTTTCCCTATTTATCTAGTAAGCATTTTCCTTTTATCACCTGTGCCAATGGGTTGAAATGTGAATGCTGTATAAACGGAAATTGGTATTTATTTCTTGCACTTTTAACTATTCTTCTAATGGTATGTTGCAAATGAAGGCTGATATAAAATTTTTTTTAAAAGTTTTTGCCTAGTCGAGTCTCGCTACACTTTGTGTCATTGCAGTATCTTTTGTATAGCGCTCTCTTGGTACACTTCCTGGGGTGCTGCAGTGAGACTAGTTTTAATTTGATAGGACTAAAAAGGAGAGGCATTTCTTCTGTGTTTAATTTCTCTCTTCAGCATTTTAAGGAAAATGATTTGAAAGAGAACAGCCCCATTCTAGTTTCAATGCAATTCCTAAATCTTTTGTTAATGAAGTATTCTTGATACGCTGTCTGTAGGTTGAAAATTACTGTATTAGGTATTTTCTAGCATGTGTAATTTTTCTACATGCTTGTATCACATATTTGCACCACCATAAGTACTTCTGTCTAGAAAACAATTAGATAAGCTCACATAGACTCTTAGTATAGATGCAATTATACAGCTAAAATGGTATTTTACAATACAGCTTATTTCTGTAAGAAGAAACTGATGCAAAGTATTGTAACTAGTTATACAAGCACCTGTACCACCATACTAACATCACAACTCTGCTAGAGGCTTGCATAGTCAAAACTGTATTGTGTCTCAGTTGGCTTAAATGAATTCACAGTTAATTGAATTTAAATTTGGAGGTCTTACAGGTTATTAGGTTATCAATGTAAAAAGGACACTGAAGATGTGAAATTGGCTTTAGAGATCATCCCCATACATGGAGATACAGAAGCAGCTATGATTTTTGTTTCCTGTTTGGTTTTTTTTCATTGTTCCCGCACATGCGGAGAGATAGCTCCCTGCAGAAGTTAAACATACTTCTTAGTACTAACTGGCATGATTGATTCCTGCTAGTTTGAAAGAACAGGGAGACTTAAGTTTCCATTCCATATTTAATATATAGTGGGATGAGTGGGGAGTGAGCTAGCTGTGAAGGGGGGGTGAAAGGCTTCTGAAATTTCTTTCTGAACGTGAGGGAGGGTGGAGATGGCAGTGGGAATATGACAATCCAGGTTTGCAGCTGACTGCATGTGTAAAACTGGTTTGTGGTTCTTAGAGTTTGTCTGTACGTCCCCTCCCCCCCAGTGTGGGTGTTCCTGTTGTTTTAAAAGTAGAAGCTTTCTTTATAATGAGGCGCATCTGTAAGAAAATAGGGAAGTGAGCATGAAAAGTTATAAATCGGAATCAGGGCAGATAAATGTAATCAGATGAAGCATTTACCTATCAAAATTTTGCTGTTCTGCAGATGGTATATAATCTTCCTAAATTTAAATAATGAAATGAACATCTACTGTTGGCTTTTAACTAGGATTTAAAAAGAAAAACAGGAATACAACAAAGTTTTCTTGTTACTAGTATAAATATGAATCAATTACAAAACTTCTTTGTGGTTGACCAAATGTTACTGTGGACTGTGTCACTCCTGGAAAATAGTCCTGAATCTTCCTGCAGAGAGTCATATAGTATCCACAAAGAAAGCAGGAATAGTAATTATCCAGTTGGAGTGTGGGATAAAGAGCTTGTATTTACATATCTAATTTGTAAAGATTGAGCAAAACTATAGCCATGTATTCTGTAGCAGCCTTCTCTCACAATTCAGTTGATTTTGTATCAATAGCAACAATAAGAACTACTGTTGGGTAATACATTGCTATTGGCATCATCAGATGTTTTGACCCCGCATTAAGAATGTGTGCAGTTAAAATGGACAAATAAAAATATTCATTCTGCAGGAAATATCACATTTACCTTCAGTTCGTGGATATTTTAGGGATAAGTCAAATTTAAAAATAATTATGTTGAAAAATGAAGACTAACACATTTGTAAAACAGTACATTTTGGATTCTTCAAATGAAAATCGAGCATGGGAACCCCAGTGTTGGTGCTTCTGAAGTAGAAAGCACTAAGCTCCATATTGGACCTACTATGCAGACAAACAAGTTGGGATCTAAAAATTCTTGGTGTTTCTAGGAAAACTAGAACCCATAGTTCTGGGGGTCTCCACACAACATGCTACAGAGCCGAGGCCACAGAAAGGCAACCCAGGCAGCTGTGGTGCATATATTAAAAAGGGTGTTACAGAGCTCTTGTCAATAGCTTCAAAAAAAACCCCAAACAAAACCAACCAACCAAAAAAACTACACCCACAAATGAAGAAGCAACCCAGCATCATCCTTGCTGGAGAAGGACTTGATGGATAAAAATGGCATCTAAAGACCTAGTGAAACATGCTTCATAAAATTACTTTAATGTGACACTTTGGCATTAATTTTAAAAATTGTGGGGAAAATGCAATATCCTTCACATATAGACAACTCTCCACCTTGACATGTGAGTGAACTTCACAACAGTTCTGTCTTCATCTATATTTCAACAAGTTTGTGGAAATATGGTGCAGTTGTTCAATGACAAGGGTATGTTTATATATTCTGCATACACATATCGTGCTAAATATAAATGTGACTGACATGCTGCCTTCTGAGCTTTCCATCTGAAATTAGGACTAAGTGATAATACAACTGATTAAAAACACTCCAGCAAGTTTTCTCTCAGTAAAAAACCCAAATAAAATAAACCCTAAACAACAAACCAAAACCATTATGATAAACTTAGTATTTTGTTTATGGCACAGTTCTTAAAAATAAGTTCATCTTGCATAATACTAATGTTTTTATTAATTTAAAGTATTATAGTAATCATACCGTATCCTGCTGGAGAAAGGCCCAGATGCTTCATTCTGTTTTTCACAAGTTCAGCAAGCTCCTGTCTTTCTGACCTCTTGTAAAGGTTCATTCGCTGCTGGTTTATCTTCTCAGCTGTTTTACCAGAGTGTCTTGGTACTCTTCTGCTCAGCCGTCGGGCCCACTGCATGCTTTTTCGTCGTAACAAGGGATGATCAGACTGATCACTAGATGTTGAGTTACGATGATTACTACGGTAACTAATCTGTTCTTTGGTGTCTTTAGTGTCTTCCCATTCTTCCACACTGATAGAGATTTGAGACTTGAAAGGAAAAGGACAAGAGAGATTAAGGGCTTTAAAAAATGGAAGCAGATTAAGATGTTCTCTCCTCTTTTCAACAGTGCAGTTGAACATGTGTTTTGGTTGCAATGGAGCTGAGGGGATTCAGCTGTTCGTACTTAGAAAGTGTTCCTGAATTGGGCACCCTTTACTAGACTTTGACTTTTTATGTAAAAAGCTCATTTATGATATAAATACATTTGTCAAGCGCAAAAGCAGTTAAGCGTTATTTAGTGCCCGATTCCATTTTGATTCTGAGAACGACTCTAGCCTTCTGATACTGCCTTTCCTGAATCTAGGAATCTGTTCTGAATGACTTCTCCACTTTCTTCCAAGTCTGCATATTTTTAGAAATTCAAGTTCTGTAACTGCTTTTTGGATGTATGTTGTAGATTCATTAAGTAATAGTTCAACTTTGGCTGCACTGTTTTGAGTACTCTTTTAAGACCACAGGTGGAACGTGCCTGTTACCTGTGTCTCAAATTCCCAGCTATTTTTTACCTTCCAGCATGTAATATCTGGAATGCCTCTGTGTCTGAAAATAGGGACATATGCAGTAGCCTTCAGTGTGATTCAGGGCACCTCTTGCAAATGAGGTAATTAATTCCTACCTTAAAGTATAGTGACGTTGCTTTTTCACTTATATAGTAACAAACAAACAAAAAAAAGCAGACTTAAGGGCCAAAATCTGGCCCTCTGCTGTGTTTTCTTCATGCCACCCAAGTATGACCAATAGTATATGCATACAGCAGTACTGAAATAATTCAAGTGGATGGGCTACGTATGCAGTTCTAACATATACAAAAAGATCATAGGGAATACAAGAGGAAATATTTCAAAAGATAACTTCAAAATTGTTTTAATGTCTATTTTACATTTAACTAATACTTTTAGGTTCTAATTTCAAAACTAATTCCTTATAATCCTGAGTTACTGTTGTGATCTTTGAAACATGTCTTTTATTGGCACTGAAATAGTGAAACCCTTGCTGGTATCAGTGCAGTCATATTACCAAGTTACTGGTGACCGATTTCAGTGTGTTAAGTGTTTAAAATAAATAAATGAAGTATAAAACAAAGTGACATAAAGTGGAGCTAGCTCAGTTTGTATGACTCCCCAAGAACACAAAGAGTTCACAATATGCTGGAAGTGATCAGTGAATAAAGCAAATTTAACTGAAGAGCTACTGAGGTTCTAAAGGCCTTTTCGCATTAATATAAAATCTGAAAGCAAGATTCTGTTGACCTCATCAGTGTTGAATACAATGTTTCTTTAAGAGGCTCAGCAGCACACAGAATCTGTAAGGTTCATGAAGTCCATAAAGTAATATTTGATATGAGTAAGTCTTGACAGTGTGAGAAAGATACTAATTTTTTCCCTTTTGCACAGACTAGCTTTTCTCTGTGGAAACAAACAAACCAACAAAAACAACAAACAACCCCCCCAAAACAACAACAAAAAACCTACACCAAACAACAAAACAATCAAACCCAATAATTAAAAAGAACACTAAATATGCTTATGTTGTAGCACTTCAAGTAAAATCACATTTTTAATGTTCTAGACGAGGATCTTGCAATAAGCCTCATGCAAAGACCCACTAATTTATTGAGGCTGTTCAGCGTAGTCTGCAATAGGGTTTTTTTTTTAAATTACATGATTTTTTAAGTTTTGTTAGTGACTCACCTGATTGTTATTTTGGATAGGGCATAAGAGAGAACCCTGAATCCCTGTGTACGAGAATGCTATTTGATTATTTATTTGTTTGTTACATTAAATTGACATTTTGGTTTTGCATGTATTTTACAACATGGATTAAGGTAAGCAAAGTACATCCCATATGATAATGTGCTACTTATGAATGGGAAGGGTCTATTTGGTGTGAACCAATCTGATACAAACTGAGTATAAAGGATGGTCTTGTTTTGCCTTTCTTCCTGTCTGCATTGGTAACTTTCCTTGTCCAACTCCTTGATAAAACAACCATCTGAACTTGCTGGCAGTAGTATTGGAAAGGCAGAGACCAATCATCCTAATTATTACAGGAGGGTAGGTCACATTTTTTGAGCCAGAGATGAATCGGGAGAGGCCAAGTAAAAGGACAAGTCTCTTGATTATATGAATCTGTAAATCCTTAGCTTGAACTTTTGAAACACTGGGATAGGTGATTTGAAACCATAAATGAAGGTGATAAATATTTACTGAAGTGACTATTCAGTTTTTACGGTGCCTGTTGAGAAAGGTGTGCAGAATGGCCCTTCCCTGTATAGAATCATAGAACAGTTTGGGTTGGAAGGGACCTCTCAAGGTCATCTAGTCCAACCCCCCTGCCGTGGGCAGGGACATCTTCAACTAGATCAGGATGCTCAGAGCCCCGTCCAACCTGGCCTGGAATGTTTCCAGGGTTGGGGCATCCACCACCTCTCTGGGCAACCTGTGCCAGCATTTCACCACCCTCAGCGTAAAAAATTTCTTCCTTCTATCTAGTCTAAATCCACCCCCCTTTAGTTGGAAGCCATTCCCCCTTGTCCTGTCGCAACAGGCCCTGCTAAGAAGTCTGCCGCCATCTTTTTCTATAAGCCCCCTTTAAGTACTGATAGGCTGCAAGAAGGTCTCCCTGAAGCCTTCTCTTCTCTAGGCTGACCAACCCCAACTCTCTCAGCCTGGCTTCATAGGAGAGGTGTTCCATCCCCCTGATCATTTTCGTGGCCCTCCTCTGGACCCGCTCCAACAGGTCCGTGTCTTTCCCATGCTGAGGGCTCCAGAGCTGGACACAGTACTCCAGGTGGGGTCTCACCAGAGCGGAGTAGAGGGGCAGAGTCACCTCCCTCGACCTGCTGGCCACACTGCTTTGGATGCAGCCCAGGATACGATTGGCCTTCTGGGCTGCGAGCGCACATTGCTGGCTCATGTCCAGCTTTTCATCCACCAGTATCCCCAAGTCCTTCTCGGCAGGGCTGCTCTCAATCCCTTCATCCCCCAGCTTGTAGTGATACTGGGGGTTGCCCCAACCCAGGTGCAGGACCTTGCACTTGGCCTTGTTAAACCTCACGAGGTTCACTCAGGCCCACTTCTTGAGCTTGTTCAGGTCCCTCTGGATGGCATCCCATCCCTCTGGCGTGTCGACTTGCTTATGGGCAAGTCACATAGGCTTGCCAATGTGACGCCCATCTACAAGAAGGGCCGGAAGGAGGATCCAGGGAACTACAGGCCTGTCAGCCTGACCTCGGTGCCGGGGAAGATTATGGAGCGGTTCATCTTGAGGGCGCTCACAGGGCATGAGTGGGACAACCAGGGGATCAGGCCTAGCCAGCACGGATTCATGAGAGGCAGGTCCTGCTTGACCAACCTGATCTCCTTCTATGACCAGGTGACCCGCCTAGTGGATGAGGGAAAGGCCTAGTGGATGTGGTCTACCTGGACTTCAGCAAGGCCTTTGACACCGTCTCCCACAGCATTCTCCTCAAGAAGCTGGCGGCTCACGGCTTAGACAGGTGTACTCTGTGCTGGGTCAAAAACTGGCTGGACGGCCGGGCCCAGAGAGTTGTGGTGAATGGAGTTAAATCCAGTTGGCGGCCGGTCACAAGCGGTGTTCCCCAGGGCTCAGTTTTGGGGCCGGTCTTGTTCAATATCTTTATCAATGATCTGGATGAGGGGATCGAGTGCACCCTCAGTCAGTTTGCAGACGACACCAAGTTGGGCAGGAGTGTTGATCTGCTCGAGGGTAGGAAGGCTCTGCAGAGGGACCTGGACAGGCTGGATCGATGGGCCCAGGCCAACTGTATGAGGTTCAACAAGGCCAAGTGCCAGGTCCTGCACTTCGGCCACAACAACCCCATGCAGCGCTACAGGCTTGGGGAAGAGTGGCTGGAAAGCTGCCCAGCAGAGAAGGACCTGGGGGTGTTGGTCGACAGCTGGCTGAACATGAGCCGGCAGTGTGCCCAGGCGGCCAAGAAGGCCAATGGCACCCTGGCCTGTATCAGAAATAGTGTGGCCAGCAGGAGTAGGGAAGTGATTGTGCCCCTGTACTCGGCCCTGGTGAGGCCGCACCTCGAATACTGTGTTCAGTTTTGGGCTCCTCACTACAAGAAGGACGTTGAGGTGCTGGAGCGTGTCCAGAGAAGGGCAACGAGGCTGGTGAGGGGTCTGGAGAACAAGTCTTATGAGGAGCAGCTGAGGGAACTGGGGTTGTTTTAGTCTGGAGAAAAGGAGGCTGAAGGGAGACCTCATCGCTCTCTACAACTCCCTGAAAGGAGGTTGTAGCGAGGTGGGTGTTGGTCTCTTCTCCCAAGTAACAAGCGATAGGACGAGAGGAAATGGCCTCAAGTTGCACCAGGGAAGGTTTAGATTGGATGTGAGGAAAAATTTCTTTACTGAAAGAGTGGTTAAACATTGGAACAGGCTGCCCAGGGAAGTGGTGGAGTCCCCATCCCTGGAGGTATTTAAAAGTCAAGTAGATGAGATGCTTAGGGACATGGTTTAGTGGGCATGGTGGTGTTGGATCGATGGTTGGACTCGATGATCTTAGAGGTCTTTTCCAACCTCAATGATTCTATGATTCTATGACCGCACCACTCAGCTTGGTGTCATCTGCAAACTTGCTGAGGGTGCACCCGATCCCACTGTCTATGTCATTTGATGAAGATATTAAACAGTACCGTTCCCAATACGGACCCCTGCAGGATGCCACTCATCACCAATCTCCATCTAGACATTGAGCCGTTGACCACTACCCTCTGGATGCGACCATCTAACCAATTCCTCACCCACCGGACAGTCCACCCATCAAATCCATGCCTCTCCAGTTTAGAGAGAAGGATGTTGTGGGGGACCGTGTCAAAGGCCTTACAGAGGTCCAGATAGACGACATCTGTAGCCCTTCCCATGTCCACTGATGTAGTCACTCCATCCTAGAAGGCCACTGGGTTAGTCAGACAGGCCTTGCCCTTGGTGAAGCCATGCTGGCTGTCTCGAATCACCTCCTTGTCCTCCATGTGCCTTAGCATAGCTTCCAGGAGGATCTGTTCCATGATCTTCCCAGGCACAGAGGTGAGACTGACTGGCCTGTCGTTCCCCGGGTCTTCCTTTTTTCCCTTTTTAAAAATGGGGGTTATGTTTCCCCTTTGTCCAGTCAGCGGGAACTTCACCGGCCTGCCACGACTTCTCAAACATGAAGGATAGTGGCTTAGCAACTTCATCCGCCAGTTCCTTCAGGACCCGCAGATGGATCTCATCGGGTCCCATGGACTTGTGCACCTTCAGGTGCCTTAGATGGTCTCAAAGCAGATGTTCTCCCACAGTGGGCGGCTCTTCATTCTCCCAGTCCCTGCCTTTGCCTTCTGCGGGTTGGGTGGTGAGGCTGGAGCACTTGCTGGCGAAGACCGAGGCAAAAAAGTCATTGAGTACCTCCGCCTTCTCCATATCCCGGGTAACCAGGTCTCCCGTTTTGTTCTGGAGAGGGCCCACATTTTCCCTTGTCTTCCTTTTATCCCCGACGTGACTATAGAATCTTTTCTTGTTGCCCTTGATGCCCCTGTCCAGATTTAATTCTATGAGGGCTTCAGCTTTCCTAACCGGATCCCTGGCTACTCGGACAATTTCTCTGTATTCCTCCCAGGCTACTTGTCCTTGCTTCCACCCTCTGTAGGTTTCCTTTTAGTGTTTGAGTTTGTCCAGGAGCTCCTTGTTCATCCATGCAGGCCTCCTGGCGTTTTTGCCTGACTTCCTCTTTGTTGGGATGCATCGCTCCTGAGCTTGGAGGAGGTGATTCTTGAATATTACCCAGCTTTCTTGGGTCCCTCCTCCCTCCAGGGCTTTGTCCCATGGCACTCTACCAAGCAGATCCCTGAAGAGGCCAAAGTCTGCTCTCCTGAAGCCCAGGGTAGTGAGCTTGCTCTGTGCCCTCCTCGGTGCCCTAAGGATCCTGAACTCCACCATTTTGTGGTCACTGCAGTCCAGGCTGCCCTTGAGCTTCACATTCCCCACCAGCCGCTCCTCGTTGGTGAGAACAAGGTCCAGCATAGCACCTCTCCTCATTGGCTCCTCTACCACTTGGAGAAGGAAGTTATCATCGATGCATTCCAGGAACCTCCGGGATTACTTATGCCCTGCTGTGTTGTCCCTCCAAGAGATGTCGGGGTGGTTGAAGTCCCCCATGAGGACCAGGGATTCTGAGCATGAGGCTGCTCCTATCTGTCTATAGAGGGCCTCATCTGCTCGGTCTTCCTGGTCAGGTGGTCTGTAGCAGACCCCCACCGTAATGTCACCTGTCCCTGCCTTCCCTTTAATTCTGGCCCATAAGCTCTCAGTTGGCTCCTCATCCATCCCCATGCAGAGCTCCATGCACTCCAGCTGGTCATTGGCATAGAGGGTGACACCCCCTCCTCATCTCCCCTGTCTGTCCTTCCTAAAGAGCCTGTATCTCTCCATCCCAACGTTCCAATTATAGGAGCCATCCCACCATGTCTCTGTGATGCCAATAAGGTTGTAGCCCTGCAGGTGTGCGCATGTCTCTTGTTTATTCCCCATGCTACATGCGTTTGCACAGAGGCGTTGAAGTTGTGCCCCCGATGAAGCTGTCTTACTGGCTGGAGTTCCTTTGTGCTGCTGTTCAGGCGCTCTCCTGCTGACCTGTGTTCCTTCTCCAGGCTCTGGGCATCTATTGCTGGCCCTGGCGTCAAACTGGTGGGAATGGGATGGATTGAGGTTCCCCTCCCCTGGCATCTCTAGTGTGTTTTGGTTTTTTGTTTTTTTTTTTTTTTTTTTCTCCTGTATGCAGGAGGAAAAAATTAAACTGTTTAAAGACAAAGCAAAACCAAAGAAACCGAAACCCTCTTTCAAAGGCAGCGCAAAAGTGTGCCTGCCAGTGGCAGCTGTTTAATACATAAAAGATAAAAGCCCAGTGCAGAGTACTTCTGTGTGTCCCTCTCTGTTTTAATCAGTCTCAAAGTTTCTTTAAAAATACTTTTGTAACTATCATTGATTTATTTTGAGGTTTGGTTGCTTTAATTTCTTTTCATTTAATTTTCTTTTTGCATAGCTTGTAAACCTGCTGTATGAGAAGCATAACTGATGATATGGTGTCACTACTACTATATAGTAGTAATTGATCATCTTATGTTTTATGAAGTGTATATATCTTTTTTGAGATTCCTTAAAATAGAAGCATGGTAAAATCTCTGGAAAATACCAAGGTGTATGTTAAGTCTTTACATAATCACTGCTACTTTTACTGGGGAAAAATCTGCATGTTGCACATAAAGTGAAGAAATGTTTGCCTTTAAACCTTTTTATTTAAAGTTTCAGGTGTTTTGTTTTTTTTGTAAAGGCAGGTTCCCATCTCAAGTATCAGACTGTGTGACCAAATGAGTGTGATTGCTCACTTGTGAACTCTGTGACCCACAGGGGTTTTTCCACTCAGCCAAGGTGCTCCAATAGGATATTTCACACCCTTATTTAAACACTAGCTCAGGTTAGCCAACACGTGGCAGGAACAGGAATGTAGTCACAAACACACCAGTGTTCATATTTGAGATGGTCAGGGTGGTTGTGAGTATGGTGGTAACAGCACTACAATACCAAACATCAGTTAGTTTCTTGGATCTTTGTTCCCTTGCCTTGCTGCTCCCTGGGAGCTAAGTGTGAAAAAATATGAAACAGTTTTAATGTGCAGATTAATCTATTCTATTCTGAAGTGATGCCTTATTTTTATCTAACTGCAAGTTTTATGGTAAAATAACTTAACTGTTCTGTATACCAATAGCCCTTAATTGCATCTAGGGTTCTAGGAATTCTTTTCTGCTCCAACAGCTGTCTATTGTTAAGTATTCCTTTTCTGATAAACTTGGGGATTTTTGTCCATTAGCATTTAAGGTGTTTAGGATCAAGGCTCTCACCAGACTGTAAAGATGATCTGTTATCTTCAGAATTCAATAGGGACAGGCCCAATAGGGACCAAATTCCATTGAACTTTTTTGAAAGCCCCAGTCTGTCAGCTTTCAGACTTTTAATAAGACGTTTGTATCCAGAACAATGTTGCTTTAAGCTTATTTACTTAAGGATGATCCACTGCATAGTTCCATTTCCTGTAAGGATTCTACTCCCAGGGTTTAACCCAGTGTACTGTTTTTGGCTGAGATCAGTTAAATTTCTTCATAGTAGGTTGTATGGGGCTATGTTTTGGATTTGTGATGAAAACGGTGTTGATAACACAGGGATGTTTTTGTTATTGCTGAGCAGTGCTTACACAGAGACAAGGCCTTTTCTGCTTCTCACAGTGCCTTGCCGGTGAACAGGCTGGGGGGCTGCACAAGAACTTGGGAGGGGATACAGCCAGGACAGCTGACCCAAACTGCCCAAAGAGGTATCCTATGCCATATGGCACTGTGTTCAGCAATAAAAGCTGGAGGAAGATCAAGGAATGGGGGGACTTGCAGAGTTATGGCATTTGTCTTCCTAAGTATGTGTGATGGAGCCCTGCTTTCCTGGAAATGGCTAAACACCTGCCTGCTGATGGGAAGTAATGACTGAATTCCTTATTTTGCTTTGCTTGCACATGCAGCTTTTGCTTTATCTATTAAACTGTCTTTATCTCAACCCCCAAGTTGTGTCACTTTTACCCTTCTGATTCTCTCCCCCATCCCACTGGTGGGGAGCGAGCAAGCGAGCAGCTGTGTGGTGCTTACTGCCTACTGGGGTTAAACCACTACACCCAGAAACAGGCAGACAATAAGCAAATACTTACTTGTGAAGCCGTTTCTCGTGACTGACAAAGGAAGGGGAAAAAGAAAACAAAAGACATTTTAAACAGAAGTGAATCTAAAGAAATCAACATGGACTGTTTAACAGGAACCACAGAAAATCAGCTACATGGGTAGTAAGGAGGACTTCATAGCTCTTTTTTTTTTTTTTAATGAAATGGAAATAGTTTGAGTCACAGGTGCAGGTCATTGAGAGGCAGCCCAGATTTGCTTGTTATTTAGTAACTAGATCACTGAGAACTTGCTTCCTTTTTTTAAAGGAATTATATTTATCTGTCAGAGTGAAGTGAGGGCTTCTCGTTTGCATAGTACAAAAAGGGGGTGTCAAATGAGAAATCGTACGCATAGAAATATTAATATTGGCATATTTTGTTCTTGTGACTCAAGTTAACCATTAACTGACAGCTTCCAGGTGTGTGCAATACAAATTAAGTTTTATATGTCTGTTTAAACTCAAATTGATATACACATTGGAGGTTCTCCGAGTTAGAAACCTTCAAATTATGAAGTTCATAATTCCTGAGAAAAATAGCAATTTACATTTCTCTAACCTCCATTTTAAAGATCTCATCCAACAATATTTTAAAGTTGTTTCTGGCTTAATATATTGAAAAGCTAAAATGATAGCCCACGCTAATATTATTTTATTAGTGAAATTAGTCGAAAATTCCTTTAACTTCAAAAGAAACACTTTGCGGAAAGATTGCAGCTTTCAGCATCTCGGCATTTGTAGGTATCTACCCATACAGACCACAGAAGCAGAGCCAGATGTTGCTCTTTGGTATTCTGGGGAAGAGCTAGGTTAGGGAGGATTCCCCTGCCTGCCTCTAGTAGGGGGAGGGGTTTCACAAATGCTCACCCACCAGACAAGAAACTCTGAAGTATTTAAGTGTGAAAATACCACTGGGAGGCTGTGTTCAGAGCCTTGAGCTTTTTAAAAAGAGTAACAAATGCTTTTACTTCACTTAATAAATAAAGACAGTGCCACTCTTCCACATTAGTTCAGTACTTAACAATTTGAAAACTTAACTAGATTTTCCTGCCCCTCCCCGCCACCTTCTTCCTCTACCTGATTTAACTCAAACTCTTCATGAGATTACCTGTGAAAGCTGGTAGGAAGTAACAGCAGAATTCCTCTTATCTATTGGACAGTGGCTTCCAGGCTCGTTTCAGTGTCTGAATGTTTTAAGAAATTGCTTCTTTGTAAAAGATAATCAATAACTATCTTAAACTAAATCTGGGCCTGGTCCGATCAAGCACTTGAGCAGCTGCATGTGCACAGGCTTCGGAGGTTCCCAATGTTATAGTAAAATTGTGAGTTCAGAGTTAAGTGACTGATGGTCCCAAACCTTATTTTCAGAAAAACATTTGAAAGATCTTTAATTTATCAGTTAAGCTTGCCTCAGAAGACTTGAGTGTGTATGCTTAGCCCTCACCCCCCTGCCAAAAAAAAGTTCATGTAGAAAAGATGAGTGTTACTCTTATAGTTACCCCTCGCCTATACAGATGTTGTTTGACAGTCAGCCTGTATGTTTGAAAGCATGTGAAAATGCAGAAAGGAAAAAAAAAAACAGGCCACAAAAATGCACTCTTCACAATAGGTTGTATGCTCACAGTTCAACTGTTCTTGATTCTCTTATTTGGACCTGAAGTTAAATAGCCAGCTGTGAATGTGAGAATAAAGCAGTGCCATGAATTCTATCTTACTTATCCTTATTTAATGAATTCTTAAAATCTGGCATGTCCTCTGTTTTGTTGAAAGCTATGACAGACTTTTTTTCACATTAGCGGTGATGCCACCTATATTCTTCTCCAAGGAATAATATTGATAGATTATGTTAATGCTGTTATATTGAAAAAAAAATCAGCTGACATTATTGCAGTGGCACAGTCCACTGGCTAAGCTGTAAAAGCCACCTATAGAGGTATTGGTGGTCCACAAAGAGACACTAGTGAAATTGGTGGAATCTTGCATAGGTTTTTGTAACCCTTATTTTTAAACTAACTTTAACTGAATGTTTGTACTTCCTTCAAGATAAATCTTGCAGTTAAGCATTGCATGTCTTAATGTTTTATAACATTTTTCTGAAATATGGAAAAGAAAATACAAATTTGTCTGTCCTGGAAATCAATAAACTATGTCTGAGTGTTTCAGAAGAAAGGAGAAAGTTGTTGTTCACTGTTGCATTTTAGAGTTGTATTTGAGCCATGGTTTAATGAGATGGCAGTATTAATGATCATGTAAACAAATGGCTTATGACAGAAATAAAAGCTGCACAAAAAGAATGTATGTTAAATAGTCAGGAAAAAGTATTTTTGTCCTTTACACACACATATATATATACAGGGAGAAATGTATACATTTATATGGCAGACACATAAATACATACATACAAAAAAATGAACATTGTTTGGCAGTTAAATTTCGAGAACTCCCACAATACTTCTGATAACATTAATTTATTATCTTGTTGCTCATTTCTAGTTAGAAAATCACATGAATACTGAAATGCCACTTGTTTTGAAATATAGTGTTGACATTCTTGTCACACCTGAATACAGGACCTGGTCATACAGCTTGTAATGGATACTGCCATTAGTCACCACATGCAAGTTCAGATTAGAGCTAACTATCCTAGCCTGTCCTATCTGTGCCTGAGCTGCCCCTTGTTTTCAATCAGACAGTTCTCTATAGGCGAGCATAGGAATGAAAGCCAGTATGTAGACTGGCTCTGGGTATTCATGAAGTCTGGGGCTGAATGTGAGCCCTGAGTTAATGTGACCATATATGCATCAGCAGAGGGAGACCTTCAGTGGGTTATTAGAATTCTGTGCATTTGCAGATATGACATTCACAATATTCTTTAAATAACTGGTTCCCATTCTTATGAGGACCAAAGAATGTTGCATACTCTGTAATCAAATCCAAAGAAAAGTATAGTAAACTGACATACCTCAGACGTTGTAAGCTTTTGTGATTCTGTCCTATAGACTCCAATTGGAATGTCTCCTGTAGAAGAACAAAGTTTCTGATATAGTCTGGCATATGTCCTAATCCATAGATCCTCTTCTGTGATTTTCATCTGAACAAATAATAGGAAGGAGGACTTTTAACTCTTGAGGGCTTATCACTTGTTCACTATACTACTCCTGAAAAATTTTTGAAACTAAACACTAGCTGGTAATGATCACATTGTAGTATTGCACCTTTGCTCCACAACAAATCTGGAACTATTGAGTTTGTAGACGCTGTTTCTTTTGTTCTCTCCCTGTTTGGGAGACATTGCAGTGCAAATGGTTCAGTCTTATGAAATTACTTCTGTTCTTGTTTTAAAATTACTTAAACACTTATGGCATCCTTCATCCAGTGTTCATATCTGACTAAATATAAAAGAATGAACTAAACACTGGCAGCAGTAAGAAACTGGTGATGGACAGACTGAAGAACGTGCAAATATTTTGAATGCAGCCAGATAACTCTTCACTAGACTTCAGGCTGTATATCTGGGGAGAAGGGAGTAGGGGGAAAGTAATACGCTAAGCATAAATGGCATAAGTCAAATTAATCTCAAGTATTTCATTACTATTATACTAGCTTTATTTCAAGATATGTGAGCCCCTTTTCAGAGATTCAACTGTCTTGCATTCAGTGTAACAAAGCTTAACAATTGACCAACAAATCCATAATTGGTTTTTATTTAAACAACTTCCTTAAACCATCATTGATAACCTCCTTTTTGAGAACAACATCCTGCAATTCTTTATAGATCCCCAGAAAGCAACTGGTAAATAACTTCTATTTATCTGTTTGCCACGTGGGGTGTGATGGGTGTGGGAGAAAACAGAAAGGTGGGTTTTATTTTTAATAAAAAATAAATTTTTATGGTTTTATTTTTTGTGTGTATATACATATAAAAAACAAACTGGGGAATATTGGCATACATAATAACAAGATGACTTTTGAACTTTGACACCTAAACTAAAGTCATTTAATACATCTTATCTTTATGTAAAAACTGGTTCTGCCCTTTATTGCCTATGATGGAAATGGGTGTTGTGAAATAGCATTGTGTGTAAGTGCTAGCCAGGCTGTACAATATAGGTAGTGCTTCCTGTTTTTTATATACTTAATTTCTAAAATTGGTTGCTGAACTGCCATTGCTATTTCATATAAAACACACTTTTCCTGTGTTTTCCTGTCTTTCCTATTTTCCATTGTGCTTTATAGAATGTATTGTGTTTTCTTGGGGGCAGGGGGTGTGTTTTTTACTGTGGAAGTAACTCAAAATGGGTATGTTTTCTATCTAATTTTCGTCTTCTCCCCTGGTGGAAAAAGGAGACAGATGGCCTTTCTTGGACTTTCACAAAAGGAAGTGCCATACAATGAAAGTACAGGTATTGTGCAGGCAGTACAAAATCTTCTCTGGTACTCTGTAACTTTTTTTAATAACTTACAGAACAAAGAAACCCAGATCCTGGTGTAGTATCAAGTCCCAGCAGAAGTCTTGTGATAGAAATCATATAATCTTTCACAAATGACTGCAAGATTTTTAACAGGAGAGATGGAAAAGAAAGAAAAAAGCTTTAATGAACAGATGAGCAGGTAACCATGCACTATGTGTGAATTTCAAAGAAATTGTACATCTGTGTTTACAATCAATCTCTATCTTTTAAGTATCTTAATCACTGTAGAAATAGCTATCACTTTCTTTGTGCTGAATCTTCTTACATAAAATAAGCTTTCTTATTTGGTTCTGCATATGCATGCAATGTACATACAGGATTCAAACAGACTAAGGCATAGTAACGCACCATGAAAGCGAAGATGAATGTAGATGTAAGATCAATGGAAGTAAGATGTTAGCCTTATTAGGTGTGAAATTATAGTAATGAACTCTTCTGTGCAAAAGAAATGCTGTTGTATGTTAGATGGGTCTGCAGTACTGAGTAGTGGGTAATACTAAGGTGAGACTGCTGCCATTTGAATTCAGATGAGTCATTTGCCTTCGCCAACCCACTTTTTTTTTTTTTAAGGGTTGATCTACCTTACCTCGGGTCAGGCTTGTTGCTCTGCTAACAGAAACGTTTTGCTGATTGGTTAAAAGGTAGAAATTATGCTAAATGTAGAAACGTAGCCTAAGACCGGGAACAGACATTAGATCAGCTAAAATCACAACTATTTCTCCTCTTTATGAGTTGGGCTGCTGGAATCGGAGGGCCATGTGGGTGCTCTGCTAACTGTGGTAGGACTGTTTGTTGCCACCTCTTCTTAGGTGTAGTAGAGCAGCATTCAAGGCAGGCTATCAATCCTTGTTGGAACACAACTTGCAATTAGCTCTTTTAGCTTAATGCAGATATGGAGCTAGCAGCAAATAGGTTTTAATAAAACACCTTACAAAGGTGTTATATAAATCCTTTAGAGTTATAGCATCTGAATTTGTTTAAACTCAGAAGCTAGACATTTAATTTGATACATAGTGATTCAACTGTTTTAATTTTTGTACTGGTAATCTTCTAGTTGTGACAGGGTAAATGCCAGAGCATCTTCCTGAAAAGGACAAAATTTTTTGTAACCTTCACTTATTTGTTATTTTGGCTGCATCATTTATGCTATGGAATTATCATTAGATTACTAAGTGTATTCACAAGGATTTGCTAGACCAAGCTTTCATTTTTTTCAGTCAGTGTCGTAAAGATAATTTGAAGGCTTTTCTTTTGGCCTAAAATAGGAAGCACCAAATGAACCCCGCTGTTTCCCATGTCATTTATTCTGTTCCTTGTATGCAGAAGAAAAAGATGTCATACAGAAAAGGATGGGACCATGAAAAAGAACAGACAGAACTTGCTGTCATAGTATTTGTAACTTGAAATAAAAAAGATAATTCTAGAAAAATGACAGTTCACCTGAGCAGCAGGAGTTCAAAGAAAGAATGGGTGGAATTTGAGTGAGAATGAGCGTGTGGGTTTTTTTGTTTTAAACATTTTCTGGTGAATGGTTTTACTCTGTCAAGTCATAGCATGACTGCTCACGTCTAGGAGCAAATATAAAAAATTGAAGTTACTTATGGGCTGGCAGGAGTTGTTGATAATGACAGATCTGCTTCTATACAGGTGTCTTAATCTACTTTTTAAAAAAATTTTTCCATATGTGGTGTTGATATTCTGCGACATGATTGAAAACATGTTTTATAAGCAAATACATTTATTTCTAAAACATCTAGAATTTGATAAATGGCTTTACACCTGTTGGCTTATCTGCTTTTGGTACCTGTCCATATACATGACTGTTTTATAAATTTATGACTTTTTGAGAAAAGCTTAGCTTCAGGAATTTTTCTATTTACATTGAATTTGCCTTCAAGGAATTTATTTGGAAGTAGAATTGAGATGAAAGAACACCTGTCATGCATCAAATTACCAAGTAAGCTAATTTCTCTGAAAGAATGTTTAGCACCTGAATACAAAAGCATCCACAGGCTACCTCTAGGTATAGGCAAAGTAGGTAGCTGTTTAGGTGAGCAGACCACATGGGCCGTGGTGGTATTGTTCCTTATTCTGCATTGCTAGATCCTTGAAGATTAGTGCTGGGGGCTGCTGCTTGGGGATCCCAATGTATCACGGTATGCAGAAAGGTGGTCATTGCTGAGGAACGAGGGCTATATTCTCCTCTTTTTCCACCCTGAAATCAGCAACTACTACCTTCATTTGTCCTGACTCCATATTTTCTGATATATTGTTTCTTCAACTGTCTGAGGCTGTTGCCCTTCCCTTATCCCCACTGACTGTCATCACTTCTTTTTGCATGAGGAGGTCCGTCCTGGATTCTTGGGCAACAAGGTTCAGAGCTGTTTTTTCTTCCCCCACTGTCTCTTTGTAACTACTGCATGTATTTCTTGTTAGAGCCAGAATGGGTTACTCTAAGATACGATGACTGGTCATCTGGAGGTTTAGTCAACATGAGTAAGAGGACAGGACACAATGAAGTAATTGAGGCCTCTATCAGCAAATGCAGATGACTGATAAATTACTCATAAAAGTAATTCTGTTGATTTTTGTGGTTAGAGACACTACTTTGTGGGAACAAGCACTGTCTTTTTGTTGCAGAGTACAAGCATTATTAGTCTGTATAATCTGTATTTTATGTAGGCCTTATCAAAACTAACGCACTTATTTGACTGTGGAGAGGTTCACAAAAAGTATTATATTGTTTAACAACAGAATTTGTGCAAGGACAAGGTGATTTTTGGGTTGACAACTGAGCTAGTACTGTCATGTGGAATGTGCTCCATTATCTTTTGCCTTTGATTGTTCCTGGTACAGACATGCGCATTGATGGCAGGGGTCATTAACAATGAAGTACAATAAAATAGGTGGTAACAATGCATGTCTGTGTTAAGATAAGTCACATCACTGTTCATAGTACCTGATAAAGCAGCGTATCCAACATACTGATGCTGAAAACCCTGCCAGCAGCGAAGGGCAGTCGAAACATAAATGCTAGATTAGATCCCTTCTCCCGCTCTTTCTGTTAAGGAATTAGAAAATAGAAAATACTTTTAGTGCTGGTTTTGGAAGGACTATAATAAAAACATCAAATTGATATTACCTTGAAAGAGGTCAAAAGTCTAAAATCCCTTTAGTCTGTATATAGTTTCTTTTGACAAATATGTAGCATCTTTGTTCACTACTTACAGTTTTTCAGGTTGGAAGATTTTGTTTAATGCATATGTTGTTTCAATCATCACATCTCAAATTGCATGGGCATATTCTACCAGGTAATTTTAAAAATGATTGAGGGATTTCAACTGTGCTTAGAGCAAAGCTCTTGTTATTCTTGCTCCGATTCCTTGGTGCTGACAGTGGACTCTTATTCAGGTCCAGAAAGTTTACTAGGAACAGGAACATGAAACATGAACAGAATCTGATGCAAAAGGGAAGAAATGGTATTTCAGTGAATGTGAGGGGAGATCAGACATGGACTGGGGTAGAAACTTCTTGCTCTGATGCTTCTGGGGAAGGGATGCAGAAAAACATACTATAGTTATGCCTTTTTCTTATCACATCTCACTTGCAGAGGAATCGCACCACAATGTGCTTCCTATTCCTTCAGTTATCAGAGACTAAAACTATAGGTTGGAAGTCATTTTGTTATTTTAAGAAGAGAGGAAACATCAAGCTTTCGGTTCAGAGATGTCATGAAGAATAAGATGTGTTCTCAAAGTACAGAAATGTTACATGTCTTGGAATTGAGACACTTACATCCACCACATATACGCAGTAGTACATGCTGGGGACTGACTGGCTGGCAAGCAGCTTGGCAGAAAAGACCCTGCGGGTCCTGGTGGACACCAAGTTGAACATGGGTCAGCAATGTGCCTTTGTGACAAAGAAGGCTAATGGTGTCCTGGGCTGCGTTAGGAGGAGTGCTGCCAGCAGGTTGAGGGAGGTGATCCTTCCCCTCTACTCAGCACTGGTAAGGCCATACCTGGAGTACTGTGTCCAGTTCTAGGCTCCCCAGTACAAGGAGAGATGCAGCTACTGGAGGTAGTCCAAAAAAGCACTGCTAAGATGATCAAGTGACTAGAGCATCTCTCCTATGAGGAAAGGCTGAGAGAGAGCTGGGACTGTTTAGCCCGGAGAACAGTAGGCTCAGGGAGGATCTCATCAATGTATATAAATACCTGGAGGGAGGGTGCAGAGAAGACAGTCGGGCTCTTTTCAGTGGTGCCTAGGGGACAGGACAAGAGGCAATGGGCACCAGCTGAAACACAGTTGGTTCCTTCTGAACGTCAGGAAACACTTTTTTTTTTTTTTTTTTTTACTGTGACAGTGACTGAGCACTGGCACAGGTTGCCCAGGGAGGTTGTGGAGTCTCCATCTTCAGAGATAATTAAAAGCCCTCTGGACATCGTCCTGGGCAACTGGCTCTAAGGTGGCCCTGCTTGAGCAGGGGCTTTAGGCAAGATGACCTCCAGAGGTCCTTTCCAACCCTAACCATGCTCTGATTCTGTGATATGCAAATGAGCAGTCTGCTCTAACTAATGGTTTTGTTGAACAGCAGCATTTTAACTCCGGTTTGTCGTTGTTGGATAGTCTGGTTGTACCTGTTGATTTCTGTGGCTTCATGAGTGGAGTTGAAAAAGATGTCACACACAAAGAATTTCCTCTCCAGATAAAAATACACAGCAAATAACTCTTAAAAATATAACATTAATCTGTCCTTTATAAAATGTCACCTCTGTCCATCTCTTCAGATTAAAGAGGTTTCAAAATTTTTAAGGAAATAAAATTATTATTTCAGGGTTTTTTATTCCAAACATTCTCTATGTTCTGACCAAATACTACTGGCTTGTATTAGTTTCTTCTCCATGAGAAATGCATACATACATATATACTCATACTGTCTCACACACATACGCAGACACACGTGTGCTTTGATGGCTGAGCAGCAAAGGGGTGTTTCTAGCAAGTTGTGTACTTCTGACAGTTGAAGAAAAAAGCAGTCTAATTGTACAAAAAGCACTTTACTTAGATAAGCATACCATTGTGCTTAGTGGTGTAAGCCACAGAAATGAGAACTTATGTATTTTGTAGTTCGATCTCATATTTGAGTGCTTTTCTTTTAGTGCAAAGTAGAAGATATTTTTCTTCAATTGCTGTTGAGAATAAAAACTTCTGTGTGAATTACGGAAAAGATTGTAAGATTTGTTTTACAACAAATACTTCAAAATCAAAACTACATGCATATTATAACATACATTACATCCTTTTAGATTTATGCCATAAAATATCTTATAGAAAACTGGCTGTGAAGCAACTATCCTTTCATGTGACTGAGGTATTATGTTTATCCTTCCATCTGTTCAGAGAAATTTGCAGCAGATACTGGTTTTGTGCCAAGAAAGGTGGGATAAGGCAAGAGATAATGGGGGAATAATTTGATTCTTATCCAAAATTCTGATGATAAACATAAGGATGTTCCTATTTGTTTTATTTTAAAATGGAAGCTTAGTTTATTTTCCCCCTTTAATTTAAATTTCTTATATTGTTTCCTTCCATCTCTTATTACAGGCTTGCTTTTTTTTTATTCTTGCTTAAAAAGATTTGTGAGAAATACAATTTTTACTCAGGCACTTTGCATTGAGTTCTGCTTTATTACTTGCAGACTTATTTGATTCCCAGAGAATACTGCGGATGTAGAAGCCAGAAATGTGCCAGAATGCCCCAGCAGTTTTATTTCACGATAAGTGTGATGCCCAGCAGCTCCTTCTCTGACACTTTTTGGACTTAAGGAAGAGGATATAACTACTTAAAGAAAATCATAGATAATTTCTAGGAACAGAAATAAAAGATCATGGCATGAAGTGCGTCCTGTAGAACTTCACACATATAGATGACATTTTAAGACACAGCTATTAATAGATGGAGATCTTTACTTCCTCCTCAGTCTTCCTATGTTTGTGGCTTTGCTCAAGTCATGAAGTTCAGAATTTTTACTGCTTTCTTTCTAAGTAATAGCAGGTGTACACTTGTGGCTTTGAGAAGTTCTTAGCATGTGCTTCTTCCATATAGGTAATTTAATTTGAGGTTAATTAATTATTTTCTTTTGGGTTTGCATATTGTCAGAATACCAGAGAATATCTGCCCAGAAGGTCAGGTTCATAAGCTTTTCAGTTTATTTTCCTCTTTTCTACCTCCATTTATATTCATATCAAATCCTTTTTAGGGTTCTTTATCATGGTTTTATCTTTTTACTATTTCTAAATACCTATTCCTTCATAACAGTTAATTCTATGATACCAATAACAAAGTGCCAACCCCTAACTAACCTGAAGCCCTGCTTTGGCCACTCTGTCAGTGGTTGAAAGAGATCTAAGGCCCATCTTGATTTAATATATTCTCCTCCGATATAGACAGTAATATGGGAACTGCCATGATAGGCTGTAACTGTTGCGTACAAACAATGCAAAGTTGCTTTAATAAACATACAAGGATATGGGGGGAGGGGTTGGGGGTCATGCAAGAACATATAAAGGTGACAGAGGTAGTGGCTTATTACAGGGAACAGTCGGTGCACTGTTAGTTTTGGTAAATGTTGGTTGTTGCCCATGTCAGATATAAGACTGATAGAAATCTGGGCATGGAAATCTCTTTACAGTACCTTTTTTTGACATAAGGGATTTTGGGTCGATAACACTTCACCTCTAGAATGGTTTACAGTATTTTGGACTGTGTGTTCTTAATTGATTCTGTTCTACCTTTTTGGCAAGAACAGATTAATTTTCTGTTGTTTATCTGGAACAGCTTTCTAAAAACCTGCCAGTTCAATAGCCAAATATGTATGCTAATTATTTATACAGTTTTAGAATTGTAGCTGATCTAAATCATTAGAGATCCACCTAAAATAAGACACCAATTGAGAGGGACCAATTTATTTTTTAACCCATATATCATTACTGCTTGCTATTACTTAATGTTACTTCAAATCTGCTTAAAACCTGAACAATATTAAAAACAAATGGGGACAGCATGCCCTATCCTTAACTGAAGGTGAAAAAAGCAGCCTGGCTTTGTGTGTATCACTGCAAATATACTGGGCTATCCTAGATAGATTTCTGCTCAGCTAACATTTATGTGCTTATCCCTGTGGAAGATATAAAATCACAGCATGGGTTTGAGTACAAGATATAGGAGTTTGCACATATTTTAAAATGATCACTTAAAGGTTTAGAATTTTTATCCTTCAGTTCCTGCGATATTTACTTGGAAAATAAATAAAAAACCCCCATAGAAAACTAAAGTGTGAATCTTATCCAAGACATTCTAAACCCTTTCTTTCAAGAAAGAGGGAGTGGTTATCTTTTTTTTTTTTTTTTCCTCCTTATCTAAGACAAATGGAGAACATAAGTTTTAAGTTTAGGCTATGGGTGTTTTGTTCTTTCCTTTTCTGTGTTGTATAAGGGCCATTGCTTTCTCCTATGTCAGTACTGAGTTTGGTGCTCAGATTTATTTACCTGTAAAATGAGGAAAGCTGCAGCTGCAACAGCAGATGACTTCTCTGATTTGTGTGTGTATCTTCTGCAGCCCGTTAGGTTGAAAAGTCAGTTTTGCATGTGTGTTTCAGTGCTACCTGAAGGCAACTTGCCTGACTTTTGTAGTCTTTCTGAAAATGAGGTGCTTAATGCAGAAATAACAATCAACTGTACATTTGACTGCATTAGATAATTTTTACTTGAGTTTTTAACTGCCTTTCATTTTGCATGAGGGAGTTCTGAAACATCAAATGAACTACAGCACCGCCTGTGAAGTGCTCCCTGCAAATGTTAAGATGAAATGAGTGGGGAATATTAACAGCAGGCAACTTCAACAGCAATGAAGAAAATGTTCTTTCTTTAAGATAACTTATCTACCTCTATTTCAGCATAGCGTAGTTTGGATAGGAAGTTAATTAACTGTTCGGCTTCCAACCTACATTCACAACTTTACATTTGCACAATAAATTAATAAAGATAGGGAAGAAATTATAATATTTCTAATGATTTCCAGAACCTTTGCTGGAAAAATGAAGGAGCCTATGTAAAGCAAGAAAGAGAATTGAGATAAAAATCCTGGTTTCACTGCATTGAAATAGACAGGCTACAGCCCATGGACTATTCTAGAAGCAACTGTAGACACACATACTGGGAAAGCTATTGCTATTCTTAGCTCCCCTTATCACTAAATTGTATGGATTAAAGGAATATGTTTAAAAAAAAAAAAAATTGCTGTCAGTTATAGTACACCAAGGAACTTAAGGTAGGTTGGAATATAGTCTTGAAGGCTCCATCCAGCTGTTGGCACTTGTTGCCCTAAATAAACTGGCAATGCATGATTCCAGCCAGTTCCAGCTTATTCTTCCTGAAGGTACCATTGAAGGACAGAGTGCTAAAATGGAGGAGCCACAGGTGCAAACCTTAATGGATAGTGGGCATGGCATAATCCAAATGAAGATGTGCCTCCCACTGCAAACTGCTCCTCTCTTGGTGTAACAACTTTTGTCTAGCTTCCTCACAGTTCTCCATTTTATGCGCTTATTAGAATAGCACCTAAATAAGATTAAGCCTTCGTACTATTTCAGGCAAAGGTCAACAAATCACAAAAGATCACCCAGATATTTACATCTTGTGGTCAAAATGTAAGCATGATAGTCAAATGAGTAAAAGATTGATTTCTAATACTTATCCTATCTCATCTAGACAGGCTGAATTTTTGCAGAATTCAATTCCTGTGTAAGAGTCTGGGAGCTGGCCTGTGAATATAAGTTTGTATGAAAAGGCTGTTTTCCATTAAATATATATAGAAATTAACTAACTGTGAACATTATAAATAGTAAAATACCTGCAATTCAGTGAAATATCTGAAACTCCCAAAATCTAGGAAATTTACTGTACAGCTAGGAAATGAAAATTATATACTAATTCTGTATAATGATAATGATTTTAACATTAATTCAGATTTGCTAAGACATGTAAGATATCTGAGGTGAAGAGATTGGGAGGCTACATGAAAGAACCTAGCAATAATATCTAGATTGATAGCAAGGGGAAAAAGAGATGACTGGACCGAAAGATCTCTGTCCTTGAAGACTGGTACAGTGATATTATTTGTCTTACTCTCATAAACTCAGAAAATGTCCTGAAAGATCACGAAAGTGATACTGTAAGTTTTGTGCACTGCAGAGGTAGGTAGGTCAGATCACCAACTAAGATCTATGAAAAAGAGGCTTGTCCTGGAATTTACCAAGTTAAACAGATGCACAAAGTTACTTAGTATGCTCCATCTAATATTTTAGCAATAGTATTTTGGACAAGCAAATTACATTAAACTTATCTCCATATAGCCTCCTTGTTCCACAGCTTGAAAATGCCAACACGTGCACTAGAATGTATAGGATATGAAGGTTTTATCTAGCATTTAAGTAGTGTTACTATCCTTATTGTCACTAGGACTGCCCTTTGACAGAGAACAATTGCTGTTCTCAAACTGTCACAATAATGCAAATACCTCATACAGATACGTGGAAATGTATACAGAATATGTAATTATAGTGCCTTTAAAGTGAATTGGCATTAAAAAATGCATTATAATAAAAAATGTGTATGTTTTAAGTGTTTAGTCAATTAAAATATTTTCCACACTAAGTGCCTGTGGCAGCCTCTTGGAAAATCATATTGGCTCTAAATATTCAGTTATCCAAAAATATTCAATTTTCCTTGAGCAAATTCTGTGTCCACCTCTGTCCAGAGGGCTGGTGGATTAATATTATATTTTGAAGTGATGGAACTCAAATCAAACCTCATTCTTAAATGAGAATAGAATTTGGAAAAAATAATCTTTTACATTAGCTCTGCAACCAACCATAAAATCATTTCACTGTTTCCAGTTGTTTTGAAAGTATTGTTACAAAGTCAGAAAGTGTTAAAATGATAACATTTAAATTGGGGGTGGGGGGCAGGGGAGGCAAATCTCCTTACCTTTTCTAATTTGGATAGAGCAAGAGAATAGCAGTCTTTGGCTCTGAACTGCATGAATCTCATATTGGCTGGGTGAGTTAGTTCTGTGATAATGCTTAGGCGTGAAAACAACCTGTATTTTAAAAGAATGTAACAGTTATACCTCTAATTATAACAATTCACAAATATAAGGCTCTACATAATGCTAAAGCTTGTGCTCGTGTCCATGCTTTTAATGAAGTGCCTGAAACCTGTGGTGTGTTCTGGCACAATGAAATGCTGGTATAATAGCAGAGGAAACTACAAAACGTTCTCTGTAGAATTCACAAAGAAGCAAGCATACCTTCAAAGGCTGATCTTATAAAATATTTTAATGCTAGAAAGGAACCACTTAATTTCATTACTGGAGATTTTATTTAATAACTTCTAAAATGACACAAATCTGTAGGAAACAACAAAAAATGCAAAACTATGTAGCCTGCACTTAGTAGCTGGTTGCATGTAGACTACCATTTTATTAGAACTGGCTTATGTAGTCTTTCCATTTGATTTTTTTTTTGAGTTCTGTTTATATGCTGTACGTCCACAGAGTGAGCAACATAGATGAAAACTGACACTTCTTGGGAGTTCAGCAATTTAAATTGCTGAGAAAACGTATGCTTATGCATACTTATGTTCTCACCTTGAAATATTTACATATACAAAATATTTATAAGTTAATGCTAATTCAGGCTTCCAATAACAAAAAACAGTGAAGAAAGTTTAACTCTGGTCTGGCTGAATGACATAGATTTTCATGAAGCAGACTAAAGAGCCCCTCCCCAGCTCTCAGGGCTCTAAGAACTAGAAAGAAATTTGTAGTTTATGCTATGCAAATACTAAGCAACTTGGAATAGAACTCAGATTATTATTTATTTTCTCTACAGAACTCAGATTAATCTGTAGAGGAAATACTCAAATAATAGTGTCAGAAAATGAGATGTGCATTTGTAATCTGTTCCGCTGATCCTGAAAGTACTCATCTACATATGACAATAGACAATTGTAGTACTAATGACATCATTAATATGGCTTCTGTTTAATTCAGATAAAAATTAAAGTGGCTTTCTTGAAAGCTGAATTTAGTAAGTTAGTGTCAAATGGAATCCAATGTACTTTTTTGCAAGTCTTTAGTCTTTTTCCCTCATTTTTGTAGGGAGGAACTTCACTGAAATGGCAATTCAAGCAGAGCCTAAATGTGGGGAAATGCATGTCAAAGCTATCTGTCAGTGTTAATGCCATCTTATTGCAAGACATTTTCCTAGGTCTGTTGATGCCAAAATGTAGACTGGTAATGATCACAAGATCCCAGACATGTTCTGAACATATGATCATATGATGGTAGAAATGCTAGCCATTCTTATGTTAGCAGTTATCATGTCCCTGTGAATAACCAAATATTAAATGTGGTCATATAAGGAAAAATGGACTTGGCAAACTGGGTGAGAATGTGAATCACTTAACAACATCTGTGTGCACTGAAGTTTGAAAGGCATTGTGCATGCTCAGGAATTTCTGTACCTTTTTAGTTCTTACAGTCAGACTGATACAAACTGAGTGGTGCAGTATTGTTATACAAAGTCTACTTATGTCCCACTAAAGATTAAGCCCTTAGGGAATGGAGTCTACATACATAAATACATGATAACCACACCCTTGAGATGCAGCTGTGGTACATCTTCACTTGTATGCTGTGTGTTATAAAAACCTGTGAAGTGCTCAAGAAAACTGAAAAAAAATCCTGATAATATCACACTTGTAGGTATGAACTTTAACATATTTGTTAAGCTACTTAATAAGTACAAGTTCGGAGGAAGGAGAATAAATTTCCTCTGTGTTAATTCTGTATCATAGAATTACTTAAGCTTCTGCTGGCTGGAAATTTTCTTGTGTTGCATTCATATTTGAAAACTAACAATGTAACATTCGGAACTAAGAGTAACAGGAGATTAAAAGCTGATCTAATGATAAAATATACACAACTTACAGAAAAAATGCAGAGGACTAGGTTTCTGTTAAAGATGGGACTAGTTTATCACCAAGATATGAAAACTGATTTATATTAGGAAATCAGTTTAAAACCTGGTATTGGTAAAATTTGTATTTTACTTATGAGTGCCTTTTAGCGGAATTAGGGGAAATGACTTTCCAGGTAGTCAGGGCCAGATTGCCTCTCGCCCTGGGTGTAAGGCACACTGCCTGCAAGCTTTCAGCACCGGAGCAGGCTACTTCTGTGCAAAGATCCCCCTTTTCTATCCCATTCTGGTAAGAAAAGGACTGGATAGGGCGAAGAAAGCCCTAATCGGCCTGATGGAAGACACGGGTTGCTGTTGAACTGGTATTTGGGAATCAGACAAGCAAGAGATACACTTAGTTCTTTCCTGAACCAAAAAGATACACAAAGAAAACAATGTAATGCCATCACAACACCTCATTTGATTTATCTATAAATTGCTGCTGACTGCTAGATAGGAGCCAAACTATTGACTTGTTAGGTGTAATATAGGCTGTCAATAGGCTTCTTTGCAGTATTTGAAACATAGCCTTCAAGATGTTAGCTATTAAGAACTTAAAAACAGGGCCTCCCAAACACCAACATTTAAACTCATTAATTAATAGAAAGCAAGAGTAAATATAAACACTCCTTCTAGTACAGGCCTACTGCCTGAGGAAACCCACTGTTTTTCTGAGGTGGACTCATAACTGTCAATAGGGACTCAATGGTTGGCTTCATATTTCATATTAAAAGTGAAAAGCATCTCTAGGATACAGTCCAAAACTAGTAATTTCTCCCTGTACTTTTAAACTATGCTAACTTGTTCTTTCCCATCCAGAGGATTAAAGATTTCCTTTCTTAGTCAGTGTGACCATTTGAGTCACACTTCTTTACTCCTTTTAACTGTAATTAAGTCATATAAGCTAGTGTTGTGTTACAGTTTTAATTGGTATGGAACAGTTTCTAGCCTTAAAGGTGCTAATAATCCTGTCATTATAAACAATGCATCTATCTTTAAGGTGTGTGTGGGAATTCTTCTGGCAAAGCAAGGTTATTAATTTATGTAAATTGGGGAATAATGTCAGAACAACTGGCAACCTAGGCCAAACAATACTGCAGCACACTTACATCACCTTTTCAGGCCTGTCCACAACCCTTAATGAGGTGAGCTGATCTGAGTCAATCACATCAATGAGGTTTAGATTGGCCTGTATCTTCTGAATGATTTCACTTGGTGTGACACATCAATCTTCTTCATTGATGTGATATCTTTGAGAACAGTATATATTAGCAAAACTCCAGTGGTTTAAAATCTTTCTTTAACACTACTGTTTGTGTTAAGTGCTGTTGTTCTCCACCATGTCCAGCCTCTTCTTCATTAGTTTCTGATATTATTAGCTATTATTAAGTAATGAAAAATCTTTTAAAAATATGTTTAAGTTCACTTACAAAACTATTTACCTTGGTGCAATGAATGTAGTTCATTCTGTAGATCAGGTAAATGCCACTACCTTATGCCTCTTCCCAAAGCTTACTTATTTTCTACAGCTTTTACAGAGTATAAATATGCAGTGAAATTATTGTATGTGTTCTAGGGGAAAACAGTTAGAAAAAAAAATATAAAATACACTAGTTGTGAAAGTTTACAAAGTTTTCTGAAAAAGTATAGTTAAGTCTTAAACGAAGATATTTATTCTGATTTCTTTTGATATTTGTAAAAAGTACCATGCAGTCTGAAAATTATACTGAACCAGATATACAGCTCATACATGAATTAAAGCTGCCATCTAGTTGTAAGCATTGTGCAAAACAACTGAATGATTATATAGTAAGTTCTAGCTGGATGCCTATGGTACATAGTGTACTACTATGATTTTTTTTTTTTTTAGTATTTTTTACAAGGTAGAACACAACTATGGCAAAAATCAGCTGGTACTTTGTAAGTTTTATTTTTTTTATTCAACTCATTTTTCTGTTTTATATTTGGGGTAAAATATATTTCTGAAAAACTTAAATGATATATGCAAAACATCAGTGAGATACCCTAGCACAATATGGTTAAGAGTAGACTTGAATGCTGCACAGATTAAGTTCAATTATAGTTTCTAAATTAAATTTAGGTGTGATTATGAAACACACGCCTGTGCTGGTATCGAGTACAAATTCAAAAACTCAAAGTTAGAAAAAGACAGAACTAAAGTTTCTCATGCAACACAGATTTTGCTTCTTTTGAGCACATGCAGAAATGCGGACGGCATTTAACTACATTCTCATACACGGTTACATTTAAAAAAAAAACAAACCAAAACTCTCCATTGAAATACTTGTGTTTTAACGAGCTCAGTTTTCTAAAACACTGACAGGTTCAAAAGACTTTTACTATGCATTTCTGTCCGGTCTTATGTGGAAGGCTTGACACAGAAAAGGGCAGCAATATTGAATGATACTGAATCCTCTAGGGAAGGACTTTATTTTGTCCAGGTCTTATTAGAATGAACAGGAAGTGCTAGGCTTAGGCCCCAAATCGGGGAGGCATGTCATACTTGACTGTATAGTGTGTTTTTTGTGTGGTTTTTTTGTGTTTTGTTTTGTTTTTTAAGCAAATAACTCTTTTCAGTTTAAAGGGACATGTATTTTTTTGGTACTTGTTGAAACAAAATATTTAACACAAAGTGAGGCTTTAATCAGGAGAGGTTCTAAAAAGAATAGGAAATCTCAGTTTGTTTAGCTCTTCATCACAGCACTGCCTTCTCAGCCTCTTTACTAGACTGATCATTTTTTCACTCTGTATTCAGTTATTCCTTCATGACTCTTAGTATGTTGTTGTCATTTGTAATGTTGCATACATGTGCCTAAAAACCTAATTTTTGTTCAAAACTAAGTATTCAAAATATGAACGCTTACTACTAACACCATAGTGATGCATTGCTTACCTCTTATAAGGATCTGCTTTTTATACTGGCTTTAGCATTACTGTGAAAGACTGCTGTACTGAGGAAAAATTTCTTTTTTCAACTATCTTTGGTCCTAAGTCTTCAAGAGTAGCTTTCTTTTCCTTCCTGAAAACCTGACAGTTGACTTTTAAAATGATCATCCAGTTTTGGGATGCATAGAATTTCATCTGAGATTTCAGGAGAATACCTCAGTACTCTGAATGTATTGCTAAGTAGGGTGGGAAAAGGTTTGCCCATGTAAGACACAAGTTCATATAAGGGAAAACTTAAGTAGAAGAAAGAAAGAAAAAAAAAATCATTTCTCATCTGAGTACAAAAGGCATTAAGTATTTAATGATTAATGAAGATGTATTGATAGATGTCTTACCTAAAGAGTGTTTGAACATTTACAATAGTCTTAGCATCTGCCATGTAGTCTTCCTCGGCACTCATTGTACTTTCTTTGTCCACCACCACCATATTAGCTGCAAAGGTGACCCCACATCTTAATAAGTCATCTAGGCTTTTGTGAAGAGAAAGAAGGAGAAAGAAACAAGCAACTTAAATATGGAACACTTAAAAGATTAGGGATGGTTGGAATTTACAGATCACAGGCTGAGTTGCTGGTTCCCTTCATCTCCATGTACATATCATAACTTCCAATATAATCTATATCAAGTATATAATCTCAATTAATTGATAGAATAGAATATGAATAATTATTTTCCTTGAAGTCATACAGAATGCACTTCAGTAGGTTGTTACAGTCCCTCTCCTTTTGCTACAATGATAAATTTATTTCAACTTTTTAAAATAAGCCTTTAACAGTTACTTGGGAAGACAGTATGTCCTTACATGCTGCAACAACTTGCTTCCTTTTGCAGTTACTTTTGGCAATAAATGGACTGAAATAAATGCTTTGAGTTGCTCTTTCCCACAATTACATTTCAGTTTCAGAATGATAATAAAGGTTCTGCCAGGACATCTAATGCATTCCTCTTTCAGGTTAATCTATGAGTTGGAGTGTTCTCACTATGCTTTTAGGAGCAGCTGTACATCAGTAAAACTGCACTCTGCTGGACAATGTTTCCTGTGAAGCCTGACCATAGAAGACACTCAGACAACTGAGTTACAGTTCCCATCATGCCTTACAGCTTTGTTTCCAAAATGAAGCATGTTGGTTGTTTCAACAATAACATTTTCCATAGAAACTAAGCGCTTTTCAAAAAGTTTAGAAAGGACTTTTCTGTAATGATAAAGGCTGCTAGGAACCTAGCAATTTTTAAGTAAGTGAAAATAAGAAGAAAGGGTGAATTTCATGGTTTCCAAGGGAAATTGGAAAACTAAATTTTTGCATCATTCTGTTTACTTCCAAGGTAAAAAGCTGTTTTGGCATTACAATTGCTTATCATGTGACAATCTATAATATTAATTAAGTCTTAATTGTCTGGATACAGTTTTTCTTTTCAGCAATGATCTTCTTAGGTTCCTAAGTTTATGTAACCTATTATAAATTCTTTTTGAAATTTTGGATAAGGAAAACTCTACAAATCTGTTTTATTTTACATCTTATACATATTCTTCCAAAACAAACACATAATATAATTATTTTTGAAACTGTGTAGTATCACCGGTGGTTGACTACAAAAAAAAGAAAGGCTGTATTTCATATGATCTACACTAACAACTTCAGTGCATAAGTAGAACTTCGACCTTTCTCTGAGTGATTTGTATTTCTGCTTTTTCAGTCTTTCAGTTGATCCCTGAAAATAGCAGCATACTCTGAAATACCCAGATTTTCTGCATTTCAACGTTTCATAAGCTCAACAGCTATTCTTATTTTAGCAGTTACATTCAACTAATTTGTGGAGAATTTAAAAAAATACTAATTTAGAAGTATTGTAACTCTAGTTCTCAGGTACCTTTAGCTATAGGTTTCTTAATACCGAACAGATTTCTACACAGCTGTGAAACCTCTTCAGTTACAGGTCTCACATCACTTATACCTGAAGACTGTAGAACAGGTTTCTACTACTTGATGACATATTTTGATGAAGTTCATCCCCACCATGAATTTTGGTAAAGCTATTTTTCTGCAGGCCATCCACTTCCAACAAAAAGGAGTGGTAAATGAGAGTAATTCCTTTGGTTCTCTATCTAAGATAATGACACTTCATGCCAGGTGACCAAATGACAAATATATTAGATACTTAAAAGGTAGTAGGTGGCACTTTGGGAATGTATTCTATACCTATTAAATAAGAAAGGAAACTTTGCATATTTTACATTGTAGTTCTTAGCTAAAGGTGATCAACTTCTATTAATTGTACATGATTTAAAAACACGTTTAGGAAAACACAGGGAATAAGTATGAACTATATTTTTAGAAGTCTTGTTATTGATGAAAACAGATGTCAAAAAACCCCCTACAAAATATGATTGGCTATTGCACCAGGAATTGAAGTGATTGTCTTGTCAGAAAAGATGCAGAAGTTCATGCTAGTATTACTGTAAACTATAGAATTCTGTATAATCACTTATTTAAAAGACTACAAAGGCTACACACTTTTTTTTTAAAATGCACTCAGTTCTAAAACAAAACACCTGCAGGGAGGGATTTGGTGATTTTCTTTTTGAAATAAACTGGGTAGATTTAAATAAAAGTTTAATTATCCGTGTTAATAAAAAACAGGTTAACATCTTTGGGTTATTAATTACTTTGGATACTTTGAGTCAATTCAATTATTCTGCTGGTATGAATTATTTTTATAGTTGTTGTGGAATTAAGAGTTAAGAAAGTAGTAGACATTAATAACCTGAGACACTTTCTTGGTTTAGAGGAAGAAATGTAGAAAGTGAAAAACACTTCTGTAGATACTTTGCAAATCTCACAATGGCTATGATATCACCAAGGTAAATCTTTAACTGCATCACTATCATAAGTAGTTTTAAAGCCCTTGTTAAAACAGGTTGAGATGGAGAAACATTGAATCTCCAGAATTCACATTGAAAAACTGGATTCTGGTAATTCAGGGCAGAAAATACGTTTTTTGATTTCTACCTGGGGAATGGGTATTATGGGCTTGTAGTCCCAACTCAAAATTAACTATGTAGTGGAAGCAAATAATTTTCTTCTTTAAATTGACACTCTACACACAGGAGTTTACTAAAATGCTATTGGCCCTTGCTCTTCTCTTGTTCCTGCCTGATTTTTACATTAAATCTATGTTGCTAAACCTAGATATGCGAATATATATTAGCAGAGGTGAAGACAGAAATGTAGGAGTAAGTGATATTTTTAGCAGAATATGAAGACTGTTGGACACATTCAAGACTGTCAGTATTAGTACTCTCTACATTCTGTAGCTATCTTTACAAAACCCTAGTCAGTAAATCCAAACAAATTATAATGAAGTATAGAATGACACTAGAATCAGGGCTATAATCTGGCGATTTGTAGGAACATATTAATGCACCTAAATAAGTGTGTTAATCTTATGTTTTTGAAGTTATTAACCTGTGTTCCCTGTCATACTTTTCACTAATGATATCCTTTATAAGTCAGAAATTTGAAATCCCAAATTATAGCACACAGACACAAACCATGCATACAAAAATATAATCTTCAAATACAACACACACTTAAACATGCAATGACAATACACACAACAAGCCACTGAGCACTACAATGTTAAGTTTTCTAACAGTTATTTCACCTACTTGTCAATAGAGCCCACCATGTAGTAAACCATTGGAAACCAACAGATTGCATCCAGAAAATGCATATCTGGCCTAAGCAGCAGATGGGATTACAAAATGAAACACAGTATCACAACAGCAGCATCTCTTCTAAAATATTTCAATAAACTGGTAGCTTTTTTTTTTAAAAAAATAACCTTTTAAAACTTTGGCAGTATAATACCACTTTAAACAGGAAATAGGTTTGCAGAAAGTTGTGAATCAAGTTTGCTGTGATCATAAAGAATGATCAGAATTAACATGCTTTATTAATAAATGCACCTCTTAAATCAGAAATTTTATGGCACACTACAATTCCAAATATAAGAATGAATGACTGATGTCAAAGACACACTACCAAGTTATACTCCAATGCATGACTTAGAAGTACTTAAAATGAGCAGTGAGCATTTTCAATTAAACTGTGAAGTGGAAACCCAATCATCACTTGATTTTTGTGCCAACAGCTCCATTCAAGTCAATGAGGCAATCTTAGATGAAACCTTATTTTTAAAATGGAATGTGAAAACTAAGATACTGTATTTTATTGCATTGTTTCTTTAATCATAAATTTAACTGTGTTTCTTCTTACATACCAAGAAACATTGGAAATATTAAAACACATGTAGATATCAGAATAAGCATACTGTAATAAATTGACCTGATAGAGAAAATAGGAATATAACAACAAGGCATAGATATGTTCATTGAAGGTGGCTGAATTCCTAAGTCCAATGAAGTAAATTACAAAATTCCAATTGACTTGAATGGCAGCCTGAATTCCACCTCATGTGTGTTTGAAAAGCATGCTGGCTTTTCAGCTAGCTTCTGTAGTCCTGTGAATGCTGGCCTTTCAGAGGAGTCACTGCAAATGCTGTGTAGAGAGAGACAACACTAAGGGTATTAGTTTAACTAGCAATCATAGCTTTCACTTTATGCTAATAAAAAGTGGTTTTAGCCGTAAATGTCACAACAGCATTAAAGTATGTAAACTCGGGGACTGTGCTGGAAAAGAGAACAAGCACTAGAGGGCACTGCATGCTCACATCTTTCATCTTAAGGAAGTGTCAAATCAGAAAGTCCTTTAGCCTAATTTAGGCTTTTACCAATTTGTGTAATTCACTTTATGCCATAATATGTACATAAAAAAGCTTCTGTTTTGGAAACACAGGTGTATACAGCTTCACTAAAGAGCTGCCTGAGGCAAAAGTGGGACACTTCTCAGCAGGCCTTTGTATAATGAATCACTTAAACTAGAACACTTATATATGCAAAGAGAAGTGTCAGCCTGGAATCAGAACCTATAAGAAATTTCTGCTGCTGTCATTTCTTTCTTTGAGTCATCGTTTGATCTAATTTTCTGTATATGATTAACCTCCATTTGTGTGCCTTCCAAACTGTGATTTTAAGCACTTGAGCAGTACCGAAGTGTTGCAAAAAGAAGGAAAAAAAAAAAAAAGTCTTTTTCAGTCATCGTCAGAGTATAAATGAACCAGTCTTGCCAGAGAAGAATTTGTCTGAAATTTTAAACAGCTAATGCAAGAAAGGCTAAGAATTCCAGTGATCTCCAGATAGATGTGGTAGTAACAACAATATTGCAGGTTTTAATTTTCTTCCATGACTTTATATAATTGTAGACAAAGTGTGTGTGTGTGTCCTACTGGCTTAAAGAACTGTTTATCTTAAGAGTCTAAAATTATTAAAAATATTACCTAACTTGTCCAGGCCACTAAGTGCCTTGTGTTAAGTAGGTTAGTGTTGTCTGAAGCACTGTCATGTAGTGGTGAAACTGTTACATGGTTTGCTTTTTACAGTGTTTATGAAGTTATTTAATTTTAGCAGTAATATTAACATTATTTTGGGTATTTTTAAGAAATACTTAGCTGAAACATTGGCCATGAAGAGTAAGGACATTTAAATTCACTATGGCCATTTACAGTCAGTAAAATGTCAATTTTGTATATGACAGTGAACATACGGTATTACTTTTGCCACCAACTTTTCTTAAAGATAAATGTGCCATAATGTTTTTGATTTTAAGTTAGCCATGTGAAAAGTGATCATCTATTGAAGTAACGGTAAAATGAGTTTAAAATGTATCACACAAAAAAAAAAAAAATCTACTTACGGGTTATCCAGGAGTAATACAATGGGATTTAGTTCTTTCTTTGGTCGGTAATAAGCTCTTAGTGGAACAATAAAGTTATATAAGCCATTTCCAGCAGTTTCTGCTGCAACTATAATCAATTTATTTTTGAATCCATAAGCTTTGGCGTCTTCATAGTAGTTATGTTGGCATCCCTAAAATTAAAATAAGAAACAAGTTCAGTGAATATGAATAAAGAGATTTAGCTGTGACATTAAAGGGTTTTACCATTAGAAATAGAAAATTGTATCAGATGACCTGATATAGACCTGATTAGACATAAACAAATGATTGGTGATGAAAAGGATGAGAAAACATATTATAGCTTAGTAAATGCTGAACAAACCTCATCTCTAAGCAGAAACCAGAATTTAACTCTGTTCAGATGCAAGAGACAAATGAGAATGTAGCTTTATCCAGTAACAGAAACTCCCTTTACCTTGTCTAGTCTTAGACAACAGAAGGGTACTTTTTCACGCAGAAGATGACAAAATGTGGGAGAGCTTCCGATATATGGAGAGTAAGGAGGATAGCCTTTGGCATACCTAGGAGAATAGAACAAACATTTTTCAGTATAGCAAATTACTGAAACACAGTTGCCTATACAACTATTTTATGGGATATTTATATCTGTGTCTAAGCTTTGCAGTTAGCTGTAGATTAGCAGAGTCAAGTACATGAAATGCACTATGTTTAATAAGGATCAAAGGAATATATTTTGTAGCTTTGACCAATTCAATACCATTTAGTGAAAGCTATCATGCTTTTGTGGACTAAAGGAATTTTGCTTGGGGTTTTTTTGTATAGGCATCTTTGTTATTAAAGCAAGAAGTAAGTACCTCCATACTCTCAACATGGTTGAAATAAACTTTAAATGGCAAATCCTCTTGCTGATGAGATGAAATTTCTAATTGGCCTTAATTTTTAATAAGAGGCCTTTTAAATCCTGGTATTTCAGTCTGCAGATTTAAGATGATTTGTTCTATCATTTTTTTCATTGGCACTTTATGATCTTCTCTGGGGCTTCTCGTGCTTGCCACTGTTGGAGATGGGAAACTGTGCTAGGTGAGCCACTGGCTTAATTGTGTATTTCGGTTTTAACATCCCTGTCAGTAATCCCAATAAACATAATTGCTTATCTGCATGGCAGTTACAGGATTGAATCCTCTGTTTTTATCTGAGTAATGCATCATTACTTTCAGTAACGTGCTAACAAGCATTTTAAATTAGATGTAATACCTTTGTCTCGTACTGCTTTTCTTTTGTCATTCCTACATTTTGAAGTCAGACACCTAGCCTGATCTGATTATCACTGCATCATCAGGACAGAAGTACTTATCGGCTTACAAATTAGCTGAGTCCTGTCTTTATAACTATAGAATGTAAGAAAAATGGTCATAAAAGATGCTATTTAAAAAATTGCAATACACAACTAGATCTTTATAAGTGAGTATAGAAAATCTCCAGCAAATGGAGGAGTTAATCTGTTTTTTTTAACTTCAAAACAGGCATAACAGCATTCTGCTAACAGACAATAGAATTTCATAAAAGGGAATAATTCCATAATTGACCTTTATGGGTCTTGCTTGCTACAACTACTTGGACTGATCTGCATGTCAAAAAAATTACCCACGCCATTTACATAAGATTAGCTTTTCAAATTATGTTGCTTATTTTATATTTAATATACATACTCTAATCCTGCAGAGACTTCATCATCTGATGGGGTGGTTTCATCTTCTGACTGGTCACTTAGCAGGTCACACGTCTGAAGTGAGGACGAATCTGCAACCTCCAAAACAGGTGCTATACTGGGCCGTCTGCCCTCTTTACCTCCCTCGGAAGGAAGAGCTAGTGTAGGCCCGCTGGATGTTCGGCATCCTGTATCTTGTAAATCGATAGCCACTGTCCCTGAAGTAGCGTTGAAAGCATTTTCTCAATGTGGTTGTCAAAACACTTGAATGAGATTCCCATATTAAGGGGGGATTACCTGACTACAAGGCCAAAGACTGAAAGGAATACTATATTGATTGTGTTTATTACATTAAAATATAACAAATATTTAAACTATACCTGAGCAAGCCTTTTCGTGCAAAGTAACACTTTCTCTGACCATTAATATATATTTTCTTGTTAACTACATTTTTAAAATCATACCTTATGTAACTAATCCATGTTTATATGCATCAACAACCTGTAGGTTTTTATTGAGCAAAGGCATTTTTTTAATTAAAGAAGCTTATGAAAACTTATTACAAACAACCAGTTATAAATGACAAAGAAATTACCCATGTGACTTTCCCAGTTGTTTCGCTTTGCATACATTTTATTATTACTTTTTTATACAACAGTCTTAAGCGGTTTAATTCCATACTGTCAAGTCAAAGAAAAACATAACCAAATTCTGTGGTGTGTGCGTATTTTTTTAGAAAATACAAGGGCAAGTGTCTAATTTTTTCTTTCTGCACACTATTATAATTTCTTATATATTAATTTAAATTATAATTTTAGGAATATACTACTAAAAGCTTTAAAATGCACTATTCATTGAATAAGAATAGGTTGCGAGGTTTGTTCTGTGGTGGTGATTTTTTTTTTTTTTTTTTTTTTTACTTACCCATGCTGGCTATTATACTGTGTACGGGTAACCTAGAAGCTCCATGATAAGATAATTTTGATTCATGTTTTTTTCTATGCTTTTCTTGCTTCTTAAAAGCAGAATTTTCTTCTTTGGTGATATTTATATAAAAGCATATATCTGTAGAACTCATGGTATATCGAGGACCTGGATTCAGCAAAATGTTTTTGTTATCTTCCTTTCTAACACCAATCAGACAGACTCCAAACCTTAATTAGAAAAGGAAAGGCATGGTTCATTTTGCGTAGTCTCGTATATACTAGAACTTCCACTGTAAAAAATGAACCTCCAGTATAATTTTATATTTTGCAGATTATGAACACTTGCAGATTTTTAGACGACAAATATGTTTGAGGAATGTTATCTCCTAAATAGGCCACTTCTGATCAAACACTCTTTATGCGCTCATGAATCCCTAGGCATTTGAATCTAGCGGTTTTCTTAATCCCCATTCTCATGCTGTTCCAGTTGATTTTTTTTTTTCTATCAGATTAATAGTCCCTTCTGGGAAAATATTAGTAGAAGAATGGATATATAATATTAAAAAGTATTCATCATGTTAAATTGTTCCATTATTCATATGTAATAGAAACCATTTTTAGAACTGATTTTTGCGATTCACTCCTAGAAATGTTTCATTAGTGATAGAAAATAAGGAATTAAAGAAAAAAAAATCTTTCTCTCTCTTATTAAGTATGAGAATAAACTCAGTGTTCAGGGTTTGATAGATGTTCATTTTGTTAAATATATTCAAATATACATGATTTTTGTTCAGTTTGTACGTTCACCTCGGAGCAGCACTGAATAAGTGATACGTGATCTGGAACCTAAAGAAGATATGTTAGCATCAAACAGAAAAAATATGGTTTTATTTTGAACAATCACCAGAATGTAGCATGTACCACCTTTAAATTGAACATTTTGCATAGAATGAACACACCACAAAGGAAGCCAGATTTCCAGCTGACTCCTAAATAAATAAAAAAAATAAATACCCTAACACCCGCCTGCCCACCCATTTCTAGATTGTTTTGGACATGAAAAGGGACTGGTGTTCTCATATAATCTAAGGTACAATTTTTTTCTGTTTGTCAGGCTTATCCTATATATCCTTTATATTCTGTTCTCTTGAACTGAGCTGGCCTATACAGAACCAACATGAACTTTTACCTGACCAGCTGTAACTTACAGAAGAATATCCGTGAAATATTAGTGGCCAGATATTTAAACCTAGAAACAGAATAATGTGTAATACTACACCTTTGAATGCAGAGCTACGTTGCAGGCAAAACAAATAATTATTTGTTTGAACTTTTAATTGTTGATAGGAACATAAACATACTTCTTATGTGCATGGAAAGAAGCATATGTGAAGCTTTTCCCCTCATACTCAGCAAAAAAAGTACTTTCTTCCAGGTTAATATGATATACTTCATTACCAGAGCATCTGCCATACATTTTCTGCCATTGTTCCGGTGATTGCTGACTCTCCCTGAAACATGTACAGATAAAGAGAATAATTTAAAACTTAATGTAAAATTCTTACTAATCAGAACAGTATTTCATGGCAATAGAAGCTACAAATGTCTATTAAAAAGGACCTGTAGGCTAATCTGAAGGAAATATCTGAGATCAAAGCTTGGTAATTCTGTAAGTACAGAGACTATTTTAATGAATTAAAGCTCATTTTCTGCTAAGTAATAGGCATATAAGATTATGGACTTTAATATCAGGAGAGAGATAGCTGCATAAATTTACACCACAGTAAGTAGATTCATTGCAATTTAAAGATGACAGGTGAAACCAACAGCATGCTCATTCTATTCACAAAGTCTCTTCGGATGCTCCGTGGCAGATTGTCTGGTTCCTGTTTGAAGTAGGTAAAGAATCATTAAAAATAACTTATGTAGGAAAGACCCATTTGGCTTCAGTCACTTTATCTGTAAGGAGGATTTTTTTTTTTGCTTATCAGTTATCATAGAATCATAGAATCATTGAGGTTGGAAAAGACCTCTAAGATCATCGAGTCCAACCGTCAACCCAACACCACCATGCCCACTAAACCATGTCCCTAAGCGCCTCATCTACACGTCTTTTAAAAACCTCCAGGGATGGGGACTCAACCACTTCCCTGGGCAGCCTGTTCCAATGTTTCACCACTCTTTCAGTAAAGAAATTTTTCCTCACGTCCAATCTAAACCTCCCCTGCCGCAACTTGAGGCCATTTCCTCTCGTCCTATCGCTTGTTACTTGGGAGAAAAGACCAACACCCACCTCGCTACAACCTCCTGTCAGGTAGTTGTAGAGAGCGATGAGGTATCCCCTCAGCCTCCTTTTCTCCAGGCTAAACAACCCCAGTTCCCTCAGCCGCTCCTCATAAGACTTGTTCTCCAGATCCCTCACCAGCCTCGTTGCCCTTCTCTGGACACGCTCCAGCACCTCAACGTCCTTCTTGTAGTGAGGGGCCCAAAACTGAACACAGTATTCGAGGTGCGGCCTCACCAGTGCCGAGTACAGGGGCACGATCACTTCCCTACTCCTACTGGCCACGCTATTTCTGATACAGGCCAGGATGCCATTGGCCTTCTTGGTCGCCTGGGCACACTGCCGGCTCATGTTCAGCCGGCTGTTGACCAACACCCCCAGGTCCTTCTCTGCTGGGCAGCTTTCCAGCCACTCTTCCCCAAGCCTGTAGCGCTGCATGGGGTTGTTGTGGCCGAAGTGCAGGACCCGGCACTTGTCCTTGTTGAACCTCATACAGTTGGCCTGGGCCCATCCAACAGCATTATCTTCATAATCTAACATAATCTAACAGCATTATCTTCAGCATTTACCCTATGGACATTTTTAGTTACTGTGTCTTGTATGCTATGACAAGTATATACCTTCTTTTCTCTAGTGCAAGAAAATAAATTATTACTTTAACCATATTAAGCATATCATCCTTTACTATATGCAGCTAATGTTCTTTATCCAAATGGACTGTTAGTAGAAATGTTCCAAACCTCAGCTAACACCAAAGCTTGCAGACTTAGGGCTTCTGTGAACTTCTTACTTTATTAAGTTTGATGTGGAAACAAGGTTGTCTGCATGAGTTTTACTGGATAAAATGGATACGTATATATACATATATATATATGCAGATAGGACATAAAACTGACAAATGTGCTCTGTGTTTTGCCACTTGGAGCTAAGATCTCAAGATATTGGGATATGCTCCTTTGTGCTCATTTATACATTTTTCAATACTTTAACACAATTCTCTTTTTCTTCAATTTACCATTCTTCTCCACCCTCAGCGTAGAAACATTTTTGTTTCAAGATGGAAATAAGTAAACCATTTTCAATTGCAATAGTACTAACAAACAGTGCACTAGCTGTAGAATAGCAGAACTAGAAACGTAATTAGAGAAGAAGATTTTTCCATATTTCACTTTTCCCTGTAAAATAAAATGTTCACCTGTTTAAAGTCTGCTTGGTTCCAGTTAGTTGTCTAAAAACTTCCCATGGGGCTGTTCTGTAAAGATCACATTAAGTTCAAGTCAGAAAGGCTATCTTCTTCCAATATTTTGTATCATAATAGAAACCCTAATAAAGTTCTAATTACTAGATTAGATAACATTTAAAGATAAACTTTAAGATTAATAATTAAGCTCAATAATAAGATTATAAATAAGATTCAAGGTAGAATTTTGAAATCTTACAGACTGAGGTTTTGAATTCCATAAACAGCTGAGAAGACAATGGGATTATTTAAATCTAGTTTGTTTAATCTGAAAAGTAGCATTAAAGACCAAAGCTAGTTCACATAAACAGCAGCAAACTTCCCCTTAATTTTAATAGCAAGTTGATCTGGCCAAAGTTGCTTAGAAAGTGAACATTTTCCCTAGTTTCCTCACATATTAATACCAGAAGATACGGTGTTTTTAATTTATGTACATGTGTTTCTTTTTGTTTACTGTTTATTGTATTATCATTCTAATTAGGATAATAGAGAATAATAATTTTTCCTGTGTTCTTCTGCTATGTATTGCCTTCAACTTCCAGTAATTCCTCAGTGTACTTATCTTCACGATTATCAGAAATGAGCTTGTATTATTAAGTGTCACACCGTTTCATAATAAATATAGGAAATAGATTCCCTTAATTTGTAAGAGTACAACAAGCAGTTGGGACATGTTTTATTTATGAACTGTCAATGAACTGTTTAATTCCATTAAAATGTACGTCACTTAGGTTAAGATCATAACTTCACTAAATTAACAAATGTTAAGAAGCTAGAATTTGAAAGTGGTCATATTTTCCCTTAACGAATGACTTTTCACCAGGGAAATGATAAAAAGCAAGAATTGTTCTGGTCAGTTCCTTGATAATCTCCTCTGGTTACAGGCACCTAAAATACTGTGTAAAAAGAAGACCTATTCCTTGTGGAATGGAAAGGTATAGATAGTCATTTGAACTTGGTTATCTGTGATAACCACTTGAACAAACATTCCCAGTCACTATACTGAAGTTACTAAACTTGTGAGTCAACAGATATGGGGCTTCTGTGAATGGAAACCTGAACTAATTATTTAGAAAATCCTCCCAATGACTTTGAATAGACTTTAAAAAGACTACCCAAGGCTGGAAGCAGTTGATTCATTATAGTCTCCTCATAATCCAAGTCTGTTCTTTTTATATAAGGAAGTCAATGCTGACAGGGATTTAAAACTCAAGTCCTACATAAAGTTTAATGCAGGTGCTGGTAGTAACCAGGATAATGAAACAGGAACCAATGTAAAGGAAAGCAGTTCACTGTTAACATTGGAAGTCTATTTAACAAATACTCTTCATTATTTAGATCTAATTTAGTTTTTAGTTTGGAAATAAATGCATGTATAGTTAAAATTTTTATTTGTAGTTTAAATTATCAATTTTCACTTAATCTTTTTACTTAGATTTAGCCAAACTCAAATGTTCATCTGACTTCATCTTTCATATGCATAAAGGTAATTTAACCTATTTTAATAATTAGCAGTTAATTTACCTATTGTTCAACATTAGAAAGTACCTATAAAAGCCAGAACAATTATTCTGATTTATAAATTAGCCAAATCAGTTTTATGTCTGCAATACAATGGCAACCTGTAGATGAAGCTCAAAACCGACACCTATTTTGAAAACAGATTTCCCCCTGAAGACAATGAAGTGCAGAATTATTTGTTTTACCAACACTATTCAAGTACTCTAGAGTTGGTGCAAATCTCAGGAGATGCTTATGAAGAACGTAAGTTAGAGGAAAAACTCCTTTTAAAAACGTTGGTGTATACTCAATAAGAAAGTTTGAAAATAAATTTCTTGACTTAAGTATAATACTTCTAAAGAGCAGATTTATACCTCTATTTAGCTATGAGTTTATTTTAGTTAGCAAGTGCTTATCAATTTTGGTATTGCACATAATTATGAATAAAAAGTAAAATAAGTATAATATTGATAAAATTGGGACACTGAAGTGGTAATTCGGGAAAGAGAAATTATTTTCACATAGTTAAATATTTTATACGATTTTTTCAATTGTGTGATTACTGTCCTTTGACTTTAGAATATTATATTCCAGAAGCGCATACCTGTTAAAAATCAATGGTTAAATCTCCAGTTGTTAAAGATCATCTTAACTAAATGTTCAAGGACACAAAACTTCCGGATTAAATATGGCCTACGTAACACTCAGTTATAAGCAAAAAGTAAGCTCAAGTACATCATTACTTAATGTTTTCAACAGCACAGTAGGATTTTTTAATAGGATCAGAGCAGTGTAGCAAAAAGATAACTTTGTCCTCATTTCCTAATTCTGAATGCTTGACTTGGTGACTTTTATCATACATTGAACAGATTTGTGCACTTGTACAAAACTGAATGAAATATTAAAATCACAGTTAAATTAGACTTTTGAGAACTTATTTCAGCATTTCTAAGGGATTTTAAAAAGTTGTAAGGAATAAAAGGGGAAGAAAAACCCCACCAGTTTGGGAATTATGTACCTTTTTATGTATGGGAATTATGTATGTTTTTAGCAAAAAAGAAATGAAGTAGTAAAAATACTAAATTTGAAAGCTTAGAAAGTAGTATTTTGGGAGAGAAATACTTGATTTTTTGAGTTTTATTTTTAACACTGTGAAGTCAAGATTACTTAAATTTGAAATATTTTTGAAGATTTTTCCCTCTAATGTGTCTGTTTTAAACTTTCACAGATATCATGTGGTTTTAAAGAAGTCATATGTATTCAATTAGTCCAGCATTAATACACATGCTCTAAGATGTCCAAAGTTTGCCATTTTTTCAGTATTTTGGAGCCCATCTGAGACTAAATGCTCCAAGTGCTGACTAAAGTAGAAGAATGACAACTAGACATTTTCACTTTTCCAGTCTTTCTGTATTTATACAGCAAGCTTGTATGTTTCTGTAAGAAGAATTCAAAGTAATGCTGACAACTATTTGTGCAAAAAGATTTTTTTTGTCTCCTAGTATACAATGACCAGACTAGAAATCAGTTACTTTAACAACCCACATCGATTAATTCTGATTGCAAAAGAAATAATAAGCGCTTTTGCATTCTTCTGTAGTTACTTTGCATCATAGCTGGGAATCTGTATAAATGATCAATATGCCTGTGTTAAAATTGAAATGCTAAAGTTCTTAAGTACAGCAGAAAACAGAGTCCCTTTCATATGTCTGTTTTTGTGCTGATGGAAAATTCTTTACTAGCTGTTAAGAATACTACTCTTCTTTCATGTGCATATAATATGAAATAACTAAAAAAGGCTCTGTATTCTGTGCATGTCAGATAATGAAAGCTAGGCAGATGAAGAATGTATTTCATCATAATTCTCAGGAGGCATGGAAACAGTATTTTGTTGTCTTCTTAACAGGTTCTAGTACAGATAGTGCCGTTAAAATCTTGACATTTGTTGTTCTTGGTAGTAAAAGTTCTAGCAATAATTTCAGTTTTCCCCATCCTGGGCACAGGGCATTACTAGAAATGCTATATAGAAGGTTAAATAACTCTGCCTGCAAATATCAGGATATTACTGGGTCCATGGTTACCTGAAAAAAAGTATGCATTTTTACGAGACTCTCAAATGTATTCCCGTGCAGTCTATATGCACATATTCCATTTCTACAGATATATTTGGAGATTTACTCTTTAATGCCTCTCTCTGCCCACAATGTTTTAATAAGAATACCTTATTATTCCAAGAATATAGCATAACAGATATACTAGATATGGTAAAATTATTTTGGTAAATATAGAGAGGTTCTACTGTAACTATGCAGTCTGTAGAGACACTAATTCTGTACCCCTTCCGGCAGTGCGGTTATTACATTAAAAACCATCTCTTCACATGTATGTATGCTTGCTTCTTAACGTACAGGCACGGAATAGCAAATATTTTATATGTTATCAGAAAAACATTTTTTTGAGCTCAATGAATAAGAATTTTCATATGTGTACAAAAATGGACGTTCAAATTAACATATTAAAATAGGTATTGTTAGGTCTTGTTGGTGTTCTTAAGTGAACTGTGTGATAGATCCACGATTCAATCTACTAAATTGGAAATATAAATTTTTCATATCTTCTATTGTAGAAGTGGCGCAACAGCATGCAACAAATAGTTAAACAAACATGGGTGTGTTTCTCTTTGAAATTATAATATCTTGAATAAAACATCTTGATGCTTTTATTGTGCAGAAAGTTCTAATTTCTTTTTAAAACTGTAGTTGTCTGGGAGTTCAGGGTAAGTTATTTTCCAAAGAATATCAGTTATAACTTTTACAAGTTGGGTTTTTTTTTATGGTGGTATATACTTACTGTCCCCTAGAAGTATGAACCAGCAGTGTGATTAACGTAGAGGTAGCTGGGCATATACAATTTAGAGCGAGCATAGCATATTTGAATTCCTCTTCACACACAACATGATCTGTAGAAAAAATGAAGATATAAATTGTTTTACAAAAATACTTTCCATTGAACAGAATTATCACTTCCTTTCCTTGTCTAGGAAAATGGTGAAGATAGGGACAATCACAATTTGCCTCCAGATCATGTTCCACTTGAATTTGGAGAGCAGCTGTGTATGGTTTGCCCCATCTATGCGCTCTCTCAGATTGCATGAGCAGAGTTAATTTTGCATCCAGTTCATACTTTCTGTCCTGCAGCTACACATGGAGAGGATGCAATAGCTCTGTGAATCCCACTTCCACTATCTTGCTGCACTAGTTGTATGAGTAAGCCATGTAGCACAGTCTAGTTTGTATCTTTTGCACCTTGTGCATAAACTGGTATAGAGACATCAAGCATTGTACAGAGAGATAATTTTGTGTTCAGGAAATATCATACCTAGGATGCTGCAATGCAGGAGGGCTGATCAATTAGATAGGCTGTACTGGCTTGCAGACTGGTTATTTGGCAGTGGCTCTGGGACTTCGCACTGCGCTTCAGTGTGCAATGTAGATTTGACTAGTATCTCCTCCAGGAACAGCTAACAGCTGCTGCCTCCTTGCAACCTAGGCAAAGGGGGGTGGTTGTTTTTTCTTTTCCCCCTTTTTTTTTTTTACAACTTTTCATTCTTTTTACCCTAGTCCTTGTCTGGCTTTTGTAATCACAAAATTGTACTTTGTTTTTGACATTCCTTACAAGAAAGTATGTCTGCACATTAGTACTTGCTGTGATGGAACAGTGCTATAGACATACCTATATTTTTCTGTCTTTTAATGGAATTTAGGGGAGGGGAAGTGAGAAGAGAAAGCAACAGAAGCATTATATCTAGTCTTCTATATCGGCTTATACTTAAAACTGCCAAGTCTTCTTCACATGCTTTCAGTATTGTATGAATTATTATTCAACTTGGATGGCTAGCGATTAAAATTCAGATCACAGCTAAATGCTCTCTGGTGCTGGTGGTGGCATGAAAAGGAAACAGAAATTACTCTTTAATGTCATTCATGTACACCTGTGACAGTATTAAAAGATATAAGAAGGGATAAGCACAAAACTTAATTAAACTTCTTGTCAGTGTAGAAACTGTCATAAAGATTTTCTAAGGTCATGAAGGAATTTATTGGATGCTAAATAATTTTTTTCTTTTTAATTTAGTGTTTCATTCAGTCTATGTTACTTTCAATGGGAGCAGAATTTGCTTCTGATGAGAAAGAATAATACAAGCAGTACAGCTGATGATCAAAACGTAAGCCATATGAAAATTGCTAAGTAAAAGTAAGCAAATAATCTCCTCACCTAGATCTGAGCTGTGTACATACCTCTGCTTCTAGTTGTACTAATGTATCATTAAAATCCTTAGAAACACCTTACCTCTCTAACTAAGCTACTTTCTAGACAGAATTTATAGTATACCTATGAGCATGCCACTTACTGAAATCAAAAGCGAGGGCATACTTTGTATGCCTTCTCTATTACTTTTTTGAAATTTCTAGAGGCTTTTCAGTAACAGAATCACTGACTACTGAAAGGAGAAATTCATTCTCATTTTCTGAAGATCAAGGCCTATTTAAATGTCATAGGGAAGGAATGTATTTAGTTACGTGAAGACACTGTCACATATCGAACAAAATGAGATTTTTCCTCCCCTAAATATATTTCAGTTATAGCAATTAAATATTTCCTGCAGAAAATATTTCAGACAGAACTGTGTTCTTTTAGTTGACCATGTTCCATTAATAAATCTATTTGAATTTTAAACTAGAGATTTTGAGAGAGTCTACTGCTTGGATGGAATATCTGCATTCCATTACCATTAGCCAGATGGCAAAGATTTATGAAAGTGAATATTGACTTCCTGATATTGAAGGAATGAGAAATCTCCATGTTTTTGAATTTGTATAGGATTTTGCCAAATCACCTCCCCTTATTTTTTGTTTAGAATGTTTTTATATTATAGCTAATACTTCTGAAAATAGGATCAAGAAAAAATATACAGGAAAATTATTTCATCATCTGTTATTTCAGATCTTGTACTTGAACCAAATTGTACATGCTGACCTAAATATATATAAATGAAAATGAATAAATCATGGATGGCACAATGCAAATGAAAAGTATATCTCGGACTTAAATCCTCCATATGTTCTATAGTCTCTAATGTATATGGCGGACTTTTTGGATGGATTTTATGTAAAATATTGTGTTAACAGAGAATATAGCTCACAGCAAAGAGATTGCTGTCCTACAATAGACATCTTAATCTCATATGTGTAAGAGATTCACATTGTGTTGTCAAGTGTTTTTACATCAGGAGCCATGGAGCTGGGACTCGTAGGACTATTTCCAGTCCTATTGTAGACTTTGACCTTGAGTGAGCTATTTATGCCCTTTGTGACTTTTTATGCACCTGTAAAATGGGTATATGAAAATAATACCCTACCTACTTCAGAAGCGTTTTGAAGCTTTTGAATTCTCAGAGGTACTTTGAGAACACCAGGTGAAATATTCTTCAGTGATCTGACTGCCATGATTAGAAATAGTGTAGCCATTTGAAACATGGAGAGGTACTATGGGTTTCTCCTCTTGGCTGGAGTTAAGTTCTTGCATTAGACACAAATCAGGTCAAAAATAACTTGCTCATTTCTCCAATTATTTGACAGATTATAGCTTGCCTATTATGTTACTGTGTTTTATATTTATGTTCAGGACTCTTGTTGTAGAGCTGTGGTGAGAGTTATACAGAACTCTATCGGATGCTTTCTCTTCTAAAGTGAGTAGGGGGGAAGCTGGGTGACAGCTCTCCGACACCCCTCAGGTCTGGGACATCAGTCAGGTCCTGTGACAGCGGGTACTAGAATCAGCAAATTACTCATTCAGTGTGGCAGTGAAGCAGCAGAGGAAACTGCAGTTTATCTTGAATTGAATATTAAATATATCAAACCAGTTTATCAAACAGAAGTATTTTGATCGCATTTATACTAAAGAAATATTCCATTTAGAATTTCCAGAAGCTGTAGTTTCTGTTGAAAATATATTTTGACCGAAAATTTGTTGCTAAGTCTGTCTCAAATAGATGTAGTAATGCAGTGCGGTGAGTTATGACTTCTGAAATGGTCTTGAAGATAACACATACTCAAAATACTGATTTATGCCTGCAGCATCAGCCATGTGGTAAGAATGTCTTAGACCCGACACAATTATTCTGAGAAATCTTACTTTTGTCAATTCGATAAGTTAACATGATCGCTACCAGATCAGATAGAGAAAAATGCCCACCCATTATCTCTAGACTATTTTTGTCTGTAATTGGATAGATTAATCATCAGATGCATTCAACATCCATTTTGGTGAATCTGGACTATGTTCCTTTCAAATAAACTACTGAAGGTTTAACGTCAGACTTCACCAATCTGTGCTAATTCATTGGTGCATTTTTGAATAAATAGAGAATGTAAAAATGTATCCCCAGTTACTGGAATTGTGATTACATAATTTCTGAATATTCAAAGTAAAGGTGATCTATATACTTGCTAGAAAACAAATTAAAGTTGTACACTCAACTCAGAAAATATACAATTAACTCCAGTCTCTGAATTGCATAAATATATTACTCTGCTGTGGACAATCTTCGCTTTATTTCATGTTTGTGCTGAAATGCAAGGCCAGGTGCATGCATTAAGGGTACATGGCCTTTTGTAGTCCCATGTGTTTGAAGGAAAAGCAGTAAGATTAAGAAAACCGTATGTAACTGCCAGTGAAGGAAAATGCAGTATTATTGAAAGAAAAACTGGGCATGTCAAGGCATTTGTATATTGGAAATTGCTAAGGAGTAATCAAAGCATTTCAGCTCAAGACATAAGACTGTTAACAATGGTGATATAGTGTTTCCTTGCCCATCTGATAGCTGTCATGTTAGAATGACTGTATATTTATAGAGTGTTCACACCTTGAACTTGCAAAGGAGTTTTCTGGGACAAACACTTATGCCCTGTGCCTTTCAGGTTCCACTGAAGAATCATATTCAAGCACAGAGAAATATTTCCACTGTATTAATATAAGCGTAAGTTACCATTTTAAACGAAGTAGTTTAACTCCGCTGTAAAAAATAACAGAGAAAATGCAGGATGCAAGGGTATGTGTCTGTCCAGGTAAAAAGACAGGAAACCTGCCTTTCTGACAGGCCATATTACCCTGTGCAAAGTGTCTTCATTCTCCTGCTGTGATGACGAGAATAAGCTCTCATACTCTCATTAAAGAGAGGAAGAATATAAAAGTCTTGTCTACCAGATGGGAATAAATTATAACAATTACTTGTCCTATATATTGTTTCTGAAGCCGAAGCAGAAAATCTCCAGGACGCAATTCCATGGGAAAATGCAGTTAGGGTCTAAATTTCAGGACTGTCTCATGCAACCTAGCACAACTGGTCAACCTAATATAAGCTGCTGAGAAACTGGGCTTCTGGTGTTTTATAATTTTCAGTGTACTTAAAAGTTAAACTTTTGTTAGGAGGACTTTCCGGAACTCTTTGGTTGTATTTTTTTGAAATTCAGAAGCTTTCTTTTTGACAGTTATAGTCTCTAAACCTGTGTGTAAGGGGGGGGGGGGGCGGGAAGGAAAGAAGAAATCCTATTACTGAATATTTCAAGTTTATAAAATGTACAACAATGTTTTGGGAAACCTCCAGAATAAAGGAGTAATTTTTTAAGGGAATATCAAATTTAAAAGAAGATTTTGCATTAAGGCAGTAAGAAAGCAGTCCTGAATCATAATAGGAAAAGCACTTAGAAAAATATTCCATATGGTTATGAGAAATTTTATTTGTAAGCACTCTGGACAGGGCTATAGTCTGCATCCCCCACTGGGTACGTATTTCAGAATGAAGAAGAGTTGGATGAGATTAATAACCAGAGTAGAGACCTCTTAGGAAAACGTATGCAAACAAATGTTCTCATGACTCAGTGGCCTAACCATTTGCAGTAGGTAAGCATCCAGTGGTGATGTTTATACCATGTTCATAACCTTGCTGAACTTAAAACTGCATTAAAAATTTCCTGTGCTTTATATGAGTAAGATTAATCTTGAAGGAAGGCTTGTAATTCTCTGCTTTTACTGTTGTGCAGAGAGAGAGTGTGGGATGCAGTGATCCCTATGATCCATGTGAAATTCTTTTGGGATGTAAGGTGCTATATAAATATTTAGACTTACAATACAGTACTTCTATAATTTATATTAAAGGGGGCTAGTGAGGCACAGAATATATAAGGTCTCCTCAAGCGCTTGAAGAACTACGGAACATAAATGAAGGCAGTAAGATACCAGACTGGTTAAGCTCAGTTGAAGGAAATATTACAAAAAGAGGTTTTGGTTTTTTGTTGTTGTTTGCCTTAAAAAAAAAAAAGTCTGAATTCTCAATCTGAGACTTAGAACAGATATGACAAAATTACCTCTGTTTTGCAAGTCTAGCTGTATATAAGCTCCTACAGAGACAAGCCATTAAGAATAATGAAATATTATTATGAATATTATTATTATGAAATAATCTCTTAAATACAATTAGGAACAACAAATTAACACAGTTACCAATGAAGAAAAGTGGCCATGGCTAGGGAGAAGAAATTGTTTGTGCTGTCTGGTTTTAAGAGGGAGATGAAAAAGCACCATCATTCTTGTCACAGCATGAGCCTCATTCCCTGCTGTGCCATCTCATAGTTTGAGATTACACTTTTATAACTTTGGAACTGCTGTTGATGCTTTTTTCCTTCTTTCTAACCTAGTGGTAAATTCAGTAGCTTTTAAAATTACAGCTTTAACTGTTGCTCTGGAATTGTTCTGCACTAGAATTTACTTTTTCATCACATTCTGGGATGATGGAGGAGACTAATATTTTTCCATAGAGTTTTTTTTGAGTTTTGCATGAATCGGCAATCTTTTCTTCCTCAGAATATCCTTCAAGAAAACTGAATTTTCAAAATTAGTTAAAAGGAAAGCTTTGCTTCTACTTCATAGAGATATTTTTCAAAAGATAGGCAAAATGAGTTCATTATAAAAATATTTGTGTGTTTTTGCACATAAGTATATATATGTCTGTATGTACATTTATATGTATGCATGTGTGTGTTTATATACATTGAGAGAGAGAGAAAGAGAGACCTACCTACATAGTGCAGAGAAACAGTTTGTCAGATTAAAGCTGGTAATCTCTTCTTATAAGAGAGGATTTGTTTGGATTCCTTAACGTTATTTTGCATTTTATGTCATAGTTTAAGACACGCATTTTATTGGATATAGAATTAAATTATATGTCTCTTTCTAGAATGTTTGAAAGTAATTAAAATAATGTTTTTCATACCACTTAGAAAAAAACAGTCCAATGGGAAGATTTTTTTTTTTAAATTTTGTTGGATAAAATTTGGCCTTTTCTGAGCAGATCTTCTCATACACCCCCTAGTAACAGTATGTTTTAGTAGACAGGAATTATTTAAAGGTATGGATATAGCAAGCTGGAAACCTACCTGGATTTATAATTAAGGAGTAACAATGTGTTATATATCAAAAACTTCTACTCTGTATATTATGCAACATGAGAGTAATAATCCTTAAAAGTGCTTATAAATAAGACTTTAATGTAAAACATGACATTTTATTATTGATAAGATATATACAGCCCATGTTATTTTACGATACTGCACTCTTAATCTGCTTCTAACCAGTAAAGATGCCTAGGGAATCTCACTTTGCTTGTGTGTTTATGAAACAAACTGCCAAATATTAAGAAGTGTTTCAAATGGCTGAAATCTTACACTTACCTGCAAACTTGATGTGGAATTTATTCTCAGGTTTCAGTATTTGGACATACAAAGGACAATTTGGAGCGAAGTCTTTAACTGCCCATGCTCTTAAAATAGTTTGATGATCCTAGAATAAAGAGTATGAGGTGATGACAATGAAATGCAAATAACCATGTTACATTAGAAAAAGAACCTCTTATCAGACTGACTCCATTGAATAAGACTCATTTGAAGACTATATAACACCAGCTGGTGTGGATGTTTACATACATGTTATATAAGTAATATTACGTATTACATATATTACATATATACATATATTACATATATTTAAATACATAAATATACACACACAGACAATCCAGTAATTCTGCAGACACAGACAAGGCTGAGGTACTCTCAGTGTTCACCAACAAGGTCTCTCAGGCCTCTGCTTTGAGGCAGGCTTCAAGCAGGAGGAGAGTCACCAGAAGTGGATGATTTTAGACAGGGATTGCTCCAGAGAACTCAACCCATACAAGCACACAGGATCAGATGGGTGCAGAGAGAGCAGGCCAATGTCCTTGTATGGTTGCTTTCTTATCTTTGAAATGTTGTGGAGATCTGGGGGAGGTCTCCAACAACAGCAGAAAAATTCATAGTTTCACATATCTTCAAACAAAAGAATATCTGGGGAGCTATACTTCTGGGCACATGAATGCTGTGTCTCAGACAGTATTCTCATTTCCATGTTCAGACATTACGGTCTGGATAAGTGGAAAACTGTATGGGTAAAATGCTGGTTAGATGACTGGAGTCTTGGGCACTGGTAAATAGCATGTACTCTACCCAGAGACCTGGGGCAAGTGGAGTGTCACGGGGATCTCCTCTGGAACCTGTTCTGTTAACCATCTTTATGACTTGGAGGGAGGTGAAAGAGTGCACACTCAGCAAGTTTGCAGATGATACCAAACTGGAGGAAACACTTGAGGGCAGGACTGACATTCAGATGGACCAAGACAAGATGGAGGAATGGGCTGACAAGAACCTAATGAAGTTCAGCAAGGGCACAAGCAGAGTCCTGTCTCTGGGACTGAGTAATCACCTGCATTGGCACAGGCTGGGGGCTGACTGGCTAGGCAGCAGTTCTGCTGGAAAAGACCTGGAGGTCCTGGTAGAGAGTGAGCTGAGCATGGGCTGGCAGTGTGCCCTGGCAGCAGAGGAGGCTGACAGCATCCTGGGCTGTTTTAACAGGAGCACAGTGAGTAGATAGAGGGCAGTGATTATCCCCCTTAACTCAGCACAAGTTAGACTGAATCTAGACACTGCATCCAGTTTGCAGGCCCTCAATACAGCAAAGACATGTATAAACTGGACTGAGTTCAGCAGAGGGCCACCAAGATGGTCAGAGGCAGAAGCAGAGGCCCTGTGAGGAGATGCTGAGGGAATGGAGCTTGTTCAGCCTGCAGAAGAGATGGTTTCAGGGGGACCTAACAGCAACCCCCAGCATCTATGGGATGGTTATTGAGCAGATGAAGCCAGGCTCTGCACAGTGATGCATGGTTGGAAGACAAAAGACAATGGATGTAAGTTGAAAAAAGAGGTTCAGACTGCATGTAAGGGGAAATCTTTTCCCCATGAAGACAGTCAGGCAGTGGAACAGGTTGTGCAGAAAGGCTATGCTGTCTCCATCCTTGGACGCTTTCACGCCAACCTAGATAAAGCCCTGAGCAACGTGGTCTGTGTTCATAACTGACTCCTGTCAGACTAGAGACCTCCTGAGCTTCCTTCCAATCTCCATTATCCTATGATCCTAGTATAATATATTCTACTTGTTGGAATGCAGAATAGATGGTTTGTTTCCAGAAATCTTCTACTAACAAGGTATTTTGTCCCTCTCCTATTTTTCTGCAAGTGATGCGGATCATATAATTTGGAAGGGGTGCCATTTGGATGTGGAAGAATTGTGTGGAAACTTAGATGGTAGTGATGAGTCATGCCTAATTAATCAAGAATGATGTATTAGAAATGTCCTTCCAAAGAGACTCAGAATTTAAATAGCATTAAATGAGGACATCAGGAATTAAGAGTCTAAAATTGTGGGTAATTCTAAAAAATATCAGCTCAATTAAAAATAGATCTACATTTTTGTGCAACTAAAATATTGCATAACTGACATCAGAATTTAGCCAGCAACTGACCAAAGGATTCCAAGAGATTTCCCAGCCTGTTAGTTTTTTGTACTTGTTACCATATGTCAAGAGTGAATTAACTGCAGGATGAATACTGCTATCAATAAAAGTAAAGTATGTGATAGTACATTCATATATTGAATTTCATGAAATATAGCTAATTTCAGTGTATCAGCCATCAAGTTTTATTTATTTCAGAACTAAAAAGGAATATTTGAGATGTCCATGTAGGAAGCAATACTTGGGTTGAAATGCCTTGCCTAGTCATGAAATTGGTGGTATTAAAAGATAAAATATAAAGAATGATTCATTATGTTTGCAGCATCAGCAATAAGAAAAGCTTTCAGACTCATGAACACAAGGGAAAATCTCTGCCTGGAACAGAGCGTAACTGACATTTTCAAACCGTAATGTTTTAATGTCAATTGAAAAGTTAGCAAGTACTTTTTCTACTAGAAATACTAGAATGGAATCATAAGAGGAAGACCTTTTGAGGATGATAAAATACATTATTTCACATTTTTCTCATTAACAGTTTCATAGATGTAGGATTGCTGTGCCCATTCGTGAGATTTCAGAACTTGGATGTACCTTGCTATAAGCTTTCCTTGTATGTGGTCACTTTTTCTTCACTTTTTCTATAGAATATGGTGACTTATCCTCCTTGGTTTTTTTTTGTATTTAGGGGTTTTTTTGCTGTTTTGTCTTAAGGGAATGAAATGCCAACACGACTTAGAAGTAGCAAATGGCTGGGTAATAGGATAGATGGTGAGGCCCAGGTCAGAGACATTACTAGGAAACTCCCTGGTCTGGTACGGCCTTCTGATTACTACCCGCTGTTGGTTATACAGGCTGGCAGTGATGAGGTTGCAGAGAGAAGTCCAGAAGCAACCAAAAGGGACTTCAGGGCACTGGGGCGACTGGTTGAAGGATCAGGAGCACAGGTAGTGTTTTCCTCAATCCGTACAGTGGCAGGGAAGAATACTGAAAGGAACAGGAAAACACACCTGATCAACACGTGGCTCAGGGGCTGGTGCCATCGGCGGAATTTTGGCTTTTTTGATCATGGGGAGGTTTACACAGCACCGGGCCTGCTGGTGGCAGATGGAGTTCAGCTGTCTCACAGGGGGAAAAGGATTCTCACTCATGAATTGGCAGGGCTCATTGAGAGGGCTTTAAACTAGGTTCGAAGGGGGAAGGGGATAAAACCAGGCTCACTAGAGATGAGCCTAGGGGTGGCGTGCTAATGCTGGGGGTGAAAGATAGCCCAGCTCAAGTGCATCTACACCAATGCACGCAGCATGGGCGGCAAACAGGAGAAGCTGGAAGCCATTGTGCAGTGGGATAGCTATGACTTAGTTGCCATCACAGAAACATGGTGGGGTGACACCCACGGTTGGAGTGCTGCAATGGATGGCTACAAACTCTTCAGAAGGGACAGGCGAGGAAGGAGAGGCGGTGGGGTGGCCCTGTATGTTAGGGAGTGTTTTGATTGTATAGAGCTCAACGATTATGATGATGATACGGTCAAGTGTTTATGGGTAAGGATGAGGGGGAAGGCCAACAAGGCAGATATCCTGCTGGGAGTCTGTTACAGACCACCCAACCAGGATGAAGGGGCGGATGAGGCGTTCTACAAGTGGCTGGCAGAAGTCTCACAATCGCTAGCCCTTGTTCTTGTGGGGGACTTCAACTTCCCAGACGCCTGCTGGAAATACCACACGGCAGAGAGGAAACAGTCTAGGAGGTTCCTGGAGTGTGTGGAAGACAACTTCCTGACACAGCTGGTAAGTGAGCCTATCAGGGGAGGTGCCTCACTCGACCTGCTGTTTACTAACAGAGAAGGACTGGTGGGAGATGTGGTGGTCGGAGGCCATCTTGGGCTTAGCGACCATGAAATGATAGAATTCTCCGTTCTTGGTGAAGTAAGGAGGGGGGCCAGCAAAACCGCAACCATGGACTTCCGGAGGGCGGACTTTGGCCTGTTCAGGACACTGGTTTAGAGAGTCCCTCGGGAGACAGTCCTGAAGGGCAAAGGGGTCCAGGAAGGCTGGATGTTCTTCAAGAAGGAAGTCTGAAAGGCGCAGGAGCAGGCTGTCCCCGTGTGCCATAAGAAGAACGGGCAGGGAAGACGACTGGCCTGGCTGAACAGGGAGCTCTTGCTGGGACTCAAGGAAAAAAAGGAGAGTTTACCACTTGTGGAAGAAGGGGCAGGCGACTCAAGAAGAGTACAGGGATCTCGTCAGGTCATGCAGAGAGGAAATGAGAAAGGCAAGAGCCCAGCCAGAACGCAATCCAGCCGCTGTCATTAGAGACAACAAAAAATGTTTTTACAAATATATTAATGACAAAAAGAGTGCCAAGGAGAATCTCCATCCTTTATTGGATGCGGGGGGAACATTGTCAACAAGGATGAGGAAAAGGCTGAGGTCCTTAATGCCTTCTTTGCCTCAGTCTTTAATAGTCAGACCAGTTATCCTCAGCATACTCAGCCCCTTGAGCTGGAAGACAGGGACGGCGAGCTAGATAAACCCCCCATAATCCAAGAGGAAGCAGTTGACGACCTGCTATGCCACCTGGACGCTCACAAGTCTATGGGGCTGGATGGGATCCACCCGAGAGTGCTGAGGGAGCTGGCGGAGGAGCTCGCCAAGCCACTCTCCATCATTTATCAGCAGTCCTGGTTAACGGGGGAGGTCCCAGATGACTGGAGGCTTGCCAATGTGACACCCATCTACAAGAATCTCGTGTCCAGAGAAGGGCAACGAGGCTGGTGAGGGATCTGGAGAACAAGTCTTATGAGGAGCGGCTGAGGGAGCTGGGGTTGTTTAGCCTGGAGAAAAGGAGGCTGAGGGGAGACCTCATCGCTCTCTACAACTACCTGAAAGGAGGTTGTAGGGAGGTGGGTGTTGGTCTCTTCTCCCAAGTAACAAGCAATAGGACAAGAGGAAATGGCCTCAAGTTGTGCCAGGGGAGGTTTAGATTGGATGTAAGGAAAAATTTCTTTACTGAAAGAGTGGTTAAACATTAGAAAAGGGCTGCCCAGGGAAGTGGTTGAGTCCCCATCCCTGGAGGTATTTAAAAGACGAGTAGATGAGGCACTTAGGGACGTGGTTTAGTGGGCATGGTGGTGTTGGGTCGACGGTTGGACTCGATGATCTTAGAGGTCTTTTCCAACCTCAATGATTCTATGATTCTAAGAAGGGCCAGAAGGAGGATCCAGGGAACTACAGGCCTGTCAGTCTGACCTCGGTGCCGGGGAAGATTATGGAGCGGTTCATCTTGAGGGTGCTCACAAGGCATGTGCAGGACAACCAGGGGATCAGGCCCAGCCAGCACAGGTTCATGAAAGGCAGGTCCTGCTTGACCAACCTGATCTCCTTCTATGACCAGGTGACCCGCCTAGTGGATGAGGGAAAGGCTGTGAATGTGGTCTACCTGGACTTCAGCAAGGCCTTTGACACCGTCTCCCACAGCATTCTCCTAGAGAAGCTGGTGGCTCACGGCTTAGACAGGTGTACTCTGCGCTGGGTCAAAAACTGGCTGGACGGCTGAGCCCAGAGAGTTGTGGTGAATGGAGTTAAATCCAGTTGGCGACCGGTCACAAGCGGTGTTCCCCAGGGCTCAGTACTGGGGCCGGTCTTGTTCAATATCTTTATCAACGATCTGGATGAGGGGATTGAGTGCACCCTCAGTAAGTTTGCAGACGACACCAAGTTGGGCGGGAGTGTTGATCTGCTCGAGGGTAGTAAGGCTCTGCAGAGGGACCTGGACAGGCTGGATCAATGGGCCCAGGCCAACTGTACGAGATTCAACAAGGCCAAGTGCCGGGTCCTGCACTTCGGCCACAACAACCCCACGCAGTGCTACAGGCTTGGGGAAGAGTGGCTGGAAAGCTGCCTGTCGGAAAAGGACCTGGGGGTGTTGGTCGACAGCCGGCTGAACATGAGCCGGCAGTGTGCCCAGGCGGCCAAGAAGGCCAATGGCACCCTGGCCTGTATCAGAAATAGTGTGGCCAGCAGGAGTAGGGAAGTGATCGTGCCCCTGTACTCGGCACTGGTGAGGCTGCACCTCGAATACTGTGTTCAGTTTTGGGCCCCTCACTACAAGAAGGACATTGAGGTGCTGGAGCGTGTCCAAAGAAGGACAATGAAGCTGTTGAAGGGTCTGGAGAACAAGTCTGAGGAGCGGCTGAGGGAAATGGTGGGACTGTTTAGTCTGGAGAAAAGGAGGCTCAGGGGAGACCTTACCACGCTCTACAGCTGCCTGAAAGGAGGTTGTAACGAGGTGGGTGTTGGTCTCTTCTCCCAAGTAACAAGCGATAGGACGAGAGGAAACGGCCTCAAGTTGCACCAGGGGAGGTTTAGATTGGACGTGAGGAAAAATTTCTTTACTGAAAGAGTGGTTAAACATTGGAAGAGGCTGCCCAGGGAAGTGGTTGAGTCCCCATCCCTGGAGGTATTTAAAAGAGGTGTAGATGAGGTGCTTAGGGACATGGTTTAGTGGGCATGGTGGTGTTGGGTTGATGGTTGCACTCGATTTTAGAGGTCCTTTCCAACCTTAATGGTTCTATGATTCATACAGATATAGTACAGGGGGAGTAAGAGGTTTGGGAGTGGATTTGGGACAGATGTGAAACACCTGTGTTGTTGAAGGCATTACCTAATCTTTTTATGCAAAAGGTGTCAGGGAAACACATTCAGAGTCACTTGCAGTGATGGTGTGGCTTCATTGCACAGGGTTTGACGTTACCAGTTTCCTCCCTTCCTTTCCATAGCAATCATTCACAGAACGTGTTGGCTTGCAAAAGTGGTGAAAAAAGGCTGTTTCCTGTATGCCACATGCATAGAAATACAGCTCATTCAGTGAAATTTAGGTGAATTATTTTTTCTATTCTTGAGTATTACATACATGAGCTGAGATTAAATTTTCTGTGATAAACCAAAAGCGTACCAGTAAATACAATTTTGGTTGTACATTTCAGACTAAGTTTACTCTTCCTCTTTTCTTCTCAATGTTAGATATTTTCTTTGATTTTTTTTTTTTAAAAATTGTTTGGTCTAAAAAGCCTGGTTTTCTTAGAAGGTGCAAGAATTGTTAAAAATAAGAATGAAGAATGTTTATTAAAATGATTCAAATGACACTATTTTATTAAAAAACAAGCCTAGGCCCATAGAAGTGAGTGGTGTAAAACTAAAAGTATGAATCTCAACACAAAATATTTTTAGATAATTGTATAGGAAAGGGAAAGACTCCTTGTGCTGGTTTTGGCTGGGATAGAGTTAATTTTCTTCATAGTAGCTGGTATGGGGCTGTGTTTTGGATTTGTGCTGGAAACAGTGTTGATAACACAGGGATGTTTTTGTTATTGCTGAGCAGTGCTGACACAGAGTCAAGGCCTTTTCGGCTTCTCACACCACCTCACCAGCGAGTAGGCTGGGGGTGCACAAGAAGTTGGGAGGGGACACAGCCAGGACAGCTGACCCCAACTGACTGAAGGGACATTCCATACCATGTGATGTCATGCTCAGCATATAAAGCTGGGGGAAGAAGAAGGAAGGGGGGGACGTTCGGAGTGATGGCGTTTGTCTTCCCAGGTAACACTGTTGCATGTGATGGAGCCCTGCTTTCCTGGAGATGGCTGAACACCTGCCTGCCCATGGTAAGGAGTGAATGAATGCCTTGTTTTGCTTTGCTTGTGTTGCGTGGCTTTTGCTTTACCTATTAAACTGTCTTTATCTCAATCCATGAGTATTCTCACTTTTACTCTTCCGATTCTCTCCCTCATCCCACCAGGGGGGAGTGAGCGAGCAGCTGGGTGGTGCTTAGATGCCGGCTTGGGTTAAACCATGACACTCCTTGAAATTAAAATCTCTTGATGATTGTTTGGCACGTTTGCAGTTTTAACACTGCGAAATAGGTATTGCTTTCCATTTGCTAACTTTTTTTTGAAGAAGCAGTCTACAAATATGTAATATATATAAAATGGATACTTAAATGCCCTATATAGATTCATAAGACCAACTCGGTGTGCGTGTACTGTTAATAACCTTGCATTATTGTTTCATTTTCTCTTTTCACTTGGTATATAGAATCATAGAATAGTTTGGGTTGGAAGGGACCTCTCAAGGTCATCTAGTCCAACCCCCCTGCCGTGGGCAGGGACATCTTCAACTAGATCAGGATGCTCAGAGCCCCGTCCAACCTGGCCTGGAATGTTTCCAGGGTTGGGGCATCCACCACCTCTCTGGGCAACCTGTGCCAGCATTTCACCACCCTCAGCGTAAAAAACTTCTTCCTTCTATCTAGTCTAAATCTACCCCCCTTTAGTTTAAAGCCAATTCCCCCTTGTCCTGTTGCTACAGGCCCTGCTAAAAAGTTCGCCGCCATCTTTTTCTATAAGCCCCCTTTAAGTACTGATAGGCTGCAAGAAGCCCAAAGCCTTCTCTTCTCTAGGCTGACCAACCCCAACTCTCTCAGCCTTTCTTCATAGGAGAGGTGTTCCATCCCCCTGATCATTTTCGTGGCCCTCCTCTGGACCCGCTCCAACGGGTCTGTGTCTTTCCCATGCTGAGGGCTCCAGAGCTGGATGCAGTACTCCAGGTGGGGTCTCACCAGAATACATGATACACATGTGTTTGTGTACAAAAGCTGGTTATTTGGGTTTCCATGGGTTTTTTGCTCAGTTACTCTCCCAAATTTCACTCTGGAGAAGCATTCCAGGGGAGAGAAATGAAAATACAGGTAGGCACTTTAAGTGATTTCTTAGATTCAGTCTCTTCATACAGTATTGGTGGCTCTCTGTTTTACATATGTAGCAATTTTTATACTATATTGTAGTGACTTTAAAAAATGTTCACATTTCTCCCAAGTAAAAAGGAGGTATATATGTACATACTCTAAACAGATATAACTGAAACAAAATTATGCTTCTATCCATATTATAAAATATATGCTTCCTTGGGAGAGGAGGTAAAAAATACATTCTCTTCTGTGTGCGTTCCACGCAATGAATTGCAGCCAGTGATCAAATTACCACTGATACCGATAGTGATTAATATAGAGGTGATATTGAAGTTCATGTATCAAAAGCTGTAAGTTTTAAAGTGGGTGTAACAGGAATTTAAATCATTCAGAACTCAAAGCAAGACCTTGATTTAATATATATTTTTAAAATAGTTCTGTTAATTTTTTTCTTGCCACACACGACTTGATAAATTAGTTATATCTTCCTATGCAATGCATCCATCTTGTGATGCTATTAAGGCAGTGTAACTTAGATTACCAGTACAGTAGTGTCACGCAATTTGATTAACGGAAGGGGAAAAAAAAAGTTGCAAGCTTGAACTCAACCATCTCTGAATTTTCAGAAAGCATCAGAACAAAACTGTCAGCAGTAGAAGTGGTCTTTCATATATTCATACAGCCCATTAATGAGTTATCTATAGGATAATTCAAAAAAGACTTCTCTTCCCGCCCCTCCTTGGGTTAAAACAGCAGATGCACTTGTTTTGTGGAGCAACCTGATGTAGGCAGCCCATTGAAGTCACTGGCTAACTTCATGGTGTGGCACAGACTACTGTTCTGTACCCACCAATCAAAAAAAAAAAAAAAAAAAAAAAATTGTCATCTGGACTTAAGTACAATTTGAACTCTCTTTAAGAGTTGCATCCTCCAGAAGTGACACAGATGTCTGTCCTGCTTGCTATAGGTCTGAGATGTCAAAATAGCATTTGATAGAATAAAATTTGGCAGAGCTTTGTCTTGCCAGAGAAGAGAGAGTTTCTGGCAGGAGACTTTGGAAAGCTAACAAATTCTTGGTCTGACTGTTGAAGTTCCTACTCTTCCAAGTGAAAAAGGAAGCAACTGACAATTTTTATGAAGTAACTGCATGTCACCTGTTGTTGTATTTGTCTTCTGAGCTATAGTGGAGATCCATGGATCAGAAGCAACACAGATTTGGTACTAAAACTTATTAACTAATGAAACAGCAAGCAGTGAACAGCCAGTGGTATCTGTGGCAAATGAGTAAATCCTCTGCTGAGGACTGTAGCTGGGGAGATAAAAACCCTCATGGACTTTGAAAAATCACGAGTAACAACAGCTGTTCTGGTCGGGAATCTCCTCAATGCATCTGTTAATTTTATTTTGACAGCTGTCAGACGTAGGAGAGGATCCAAGGCACTCCTAACAGTTTGTCAGCTTCTCAAGCACAGCAGGGGTGAAAAAATCAGTTGTACTTATAAAGATTGATACTGGGATGACAACTGAACTTCCTTCAGCCCCATGACAAACTGTAACCTTATGTACTACATTACTGAAGTTCTTAGTGGTGACTAGAGCTGGAGTAGTGTAGGAAATTAAATCCATTTCATTTCAGAGCTCTAGGGGGCAGTAAAATAAAACAAAATAAATAAAAAAAAGAAAACAGTTGTCCTATTTTCTACTTGCAGTACAAATAATTGCATTCCCTGTGAAAAGGAAATCTGAGCAACAACAACAAAAACAGAGAGGGGTGACATCTTGTTTAAAAACTTCAGATAACATTGACCCTCAGAGTATCACTGCTACAATTGAGATACTGCACCATTATAACTAGCCAGCCAGTCACCCAACAGGGCATTCTGTCCCAGAGGAAGGTAACAGGATTGTGTCTTTGGTAAGATTTGTCTGTTTGTATGCTCCAGATACAATGATAAATGAGATTTGATAATAGTCTGTATTGGAAGCTGAAATGTGTCAGGTACCATTTTGGTATTTCCTGGGGCACGCTGTCGCTGAGGGCAGAAAGGCTGCCTGGAGAGAGTTGTAGCTGGCCACAACTCTGAAACCAAAACTAGATAGTGCTGGCCAGAACGGATAGAAGCTCCATAAGCTCTGGACGCAGAGTCCACTGTCTGCCCTGTAGGAGACTTCAGCAGAGTTGAAAATTGCCCTTTCTTTGTATAAATTCTGGAGAGGCTATGAGCAGAGATGAACAGTTTACCTCTAGGTGAATCCTATGTTGGTGCAGCTGTCCTTAAAGCTGCATAAACCTACCAAGTGCAATGTAAATCACATGCTCTGCTTGTACGGGATTTCTCATTTCTAACCATTTCACAACTGTCAAGTATATTTCGTGAAATGAGATGTTGTAGCTGATTTATTCTGAACTTCATGGCTAATTTAGGCAAGGTGGTTTGGCTTTTTGATATTTTTCAGTCTCTCAGAAGTTACCAGTATTTTCCCGGGTACTTGCAAGAACTGTTGCTTGTTCTTATCCTTAAATACCCTAGCACCTCTGTCACTTCCAAACAGTACATTCTGAGTGCTTGCCTTACTTGACTACTCCAGGATTACTTGCTGCCAATTCAGTGGCTTTCGCTAGTGTGTTTTCAGGAGTCTATTGCTGATTAATCAAATTCAAAGCTCTTAGTTCAGTAAGTTTGAATATTATAGAAGGAGCACAGATTTATTTCTCAGGGAGTTCAGTGGCTTTCGGCGAGTGATGGGTCCAGCACAGGGTCTTTAGTTTTGAATAAAATATTTTTTACAGCATGCTGATAGTCTACAAAAAATTAAGTTATTTTTGACACAATTTGCTTCTGGGGGCTCATTTGCCTAGCAAGGAAATAATCCTTTTTCCTTGCTAGCTGCAGCTTATTTTGCTTTTTTTGTTCTTCCTTCTCTCATAAGCCATATATGTAGGTATGGAAACAACTAAGTTTTGATGGCAGATGAGGTAATTGTAGCAAGTGATAGAGAATATTAAGAAATACTACATACATAATGCAAAGCCCTTGTTCCCCGTGTTTTACTGTACCTATTTTTAACATTTAGAAAAATAATTGCTATTTCTTATAATGTAGTAGTAAAACGGTATTTTTTAATTGAGATAGTTTAAAACATAATTACCAAATTATAAGCACTAGTTTGATCCTGTTAGGCAATTTGTAAGCATCTTAATTCAACTTTGTGAACATTCAGACTTATTCTGACCTTCCTTTGGGGTTCAAGATCAAACTGAATAGAGGCGACTGCAATAATTTAGCATGCAGCTCATGGTGAAAAATTTAAAGTTGTGTTCATAAGTCCTTCCTCAGTGGACTTTTTTCCTGGGTATTTGTGATCAGTAGGTAATTTCATTAGTTTGAAGAGTTCTAGTTCATATTAAAATAGTTTTTATTCTTTTATCACAGATAGGCTGAGTAGAGGCTTGTATTAGCAGTCTTCCTTTGTGGACAGTAACTTACCTGACTGCAAATAACTAGTAGCATTGGCAAAACCATAGTAACTTATTTAAAGAATCTTGCCATTTTTCACGTTTAAAATTGGCCAGTATGAAAAATGGTCAAATACTCTCAGATATATTGGTTATTTGGTATTAGTCACAAATTAATTTATAAAGTTGAATTCAATCTTTACTTTGTTAGTAGTAAACTTTCCATACTTCAGTAGTTCTGAATGGAAATACCAGTCAGTTGATATGTATCTCTTTTCTGTTTTAATAAATGTAACTCTTTGAATTGGATATCTAGAGCAAACACTGATATTAGTCCAGGTAATTTGAATAAAACTTTTTTGACAGAGTACTACCCTTTGGAGTGATTAATGACTAAGTATCAATATCTCTATAAGGTACCATGATAGTGCTTATATGGTATTTTGCCATTGTTCCATAAAAAAGGAGAGAACTGATAAAAATTTACTTTATTCAGCATGAAAATTGTTTTTTGAAAGTACTGTAATCTTACAGTACTTTTTAAAGTCCTGAAAGAATGTATAAATTCTTACATTTAAAAATAGAAGTTCAACTAAAATGTGCTGTAAAATTCTAACCTCTTTGGTAGGTAGGTCATGTAACTTATTTTTCTAAAAAAGTAGAAGTAGATATGTTATGTGAAATGAGCCATTAGATCATGTTTCATAAATTCGTGAAATCCTGGCCTTGTAGAATCCAAGAGAAACCTTTTCATTATCTTAACTGAGACAAGAAGTTCATCCCACATGCAAAATCTCTGCATGCTAATTTTAATCTTCTGTTCATGGAAGAAGTCTCAGTCCCTGAGAGGTAATAAGGGCAGTAACAGTATAAACAGCATGCACATTCTTAGTTATTTCATCAAAACTTACAGCTGCTGTCCGGTCCACCTCACAGCGGCTACTCAGAATGAAACAAGCTTCAGCATCATCCATTCTAGAAGAGGGGAGACAAGCCTGTTACATACCAACAAAATACTTATGTGGACTTGTGTTTCACAGTTTATAGTCTTGTATGCTTATAGAAACAGAATACAGAGAAAGTTTAGTCTATCTGTTCTCATGCATTATCTGAATGTCAGCAGCAGTCATGTTGTGCACTAACTCATGGTGTACCAGTACTTCTTGACTAGGTTCTGAGAAACTTCCTTTCCCTGGTGCCAGTAGAAGCTGTGCCAAAATAATAAAAGCAGGGTGGCCTCAAACACACTTAATTTGCAAAATAAATATTTATCTGCCATGAGTATAAAAGGTGAATAAATAGCACCAGTCTGCATAGTGTATAAGGGTATGATATGTACAAGTTATTATTGATAAAAATGAATGAGAGGGGACAGATAACATAACATAGACTTGTCTTGCTTAGTGATAGCGGAAAGATGGATAGATGTAGTAGAATAATGCGTTAGGGATAAATAACAAACATTTCTGTGTATGTATGCATTAAATTAACTATTTTCAGTTTATGGTCTCTTTGGGAACTTTTAATGCATAATTGTTCTCTAGAGGGTACAACTGGTCATGTAATAAAGAGTGGTAGTGGAAGTGTGGAGAAAAACTGTCTGACTGAAGGTTTCATCAAAGTTTGCTTTTCCTCTCTTGCCTCAGATCTTGATATCCTTCTCCAGTGAATCCTACTTCACTTACTGGTACATGGAAGTAAAGAAATAGGGACTTGGTTGACCTCCTTGGGAAGACAGGACTTTCTGGGCAAAAAGATAAAAGGATGATCAGAATGGGTGTCCTGGGAAGGGGAAAAGTGAGGCAGAAGCTGGGGAAAATGAACAGGCAATTCACTGGTCATTGCAGCAACTCCATTCTGGAGTCTGGAATGGGACCTGAGATTCCTAAATCTTTGGTTTTTCTGCTGCTAGAAAATTGAATTGGTGGTTGTTAGTAATAGTTCAGGCCATTGGGACCCTAGGCTTAGACTGAGAGCCTGTTCTTTTAGGTACTGTACAAACACAGAACAAAAATACAGTCCTTGCCATATAAGCTTGAAGTGACATGACAAAGGACAACAAAAGTATATGCAAACATGGGAAACGGGAAGAAATGGTGTGACAATACCTGAATATAAAAATTATCATGGTAGAAAATGGTCTCACTAGATATCAGAGCAGAGAACTGACTGAAGAGGGGATGTGATGGAGAATATTGGGATTATTTTACAGATGTTTCTGAGAAATTAATCCTAGATTGAAGGGACAGAGTGGGTGAAATCACAATGGGACTTGTATGTTAATCTGTTGTATGTGAGAAAGAGAATAGCATTATAGACTTATCAGAAGGTTACCTCTCAGTAAGAACTGGGAGTTGCAGGCTAAGTGAGAATAAGGGGTCACTCCTTGATGCAATAAAAAGGGTAAGCCAGGGAAGGACTGCAATGAGGCAAAGTGAGGTACTACATAAATAATATTTCTAGAGTGTTCTGAAACAAGGGTTCAGGGAATTGAGATGGTATATGTCAAGAACATAAATATAGTTTTAAGTGGGGCAAAAATGAGAGCTTGTGTGAGAAAACACTAGCAAGATGCAGGCTTAGTCTACACAGGATGCTCTACAATATGATTCTGAGCTTATGATCCACAGTAGGATACTGGTTTTATTTTGGTAGCAAAAATTAAGATCTATTTACAACTGTCTGCAACTAAACTAAAATTGATGAATAGATATCCATAATGAGATGTCAGATAGCTTGGCCAACCTTTTAATTTTTGACTATAGAAATAGTGATTAAGTTTGTGTGTTTTCTGTGAGATCGCTCAGAGAAAGTATAAGGAAAAGAGAAGGATAAAGTCAGGTCATTGTAGATTCCCCATAGGCACCTAGCAGTAGGAAAACAGAGGAAGCCTCAAAAGATTAAAGTACCTGAAATGGAAAAATCATTTTAACAAAAGCAAATCAATATATCCAAAATATTAATGTCAAATGCAGCTGACGTGGAGAAGTGAGGCCAGGAGGCCACTTCTGAGTACTGATTAGGAACAAATCATGGGATCTGTATGAGTAGTTTCAGCGAAGCATGGGAGCAGAATTGGGAAGATACGGTCTTTAGCAAAGTTGTAGGAAAGTAGATGAGATTTTGATGAGAGCTGATGAGGTAACTGGGACTGACAGTATATATAGATGATTTCATAAGGAAATGAAACCTCATGTGAACATATTCACTTTTTTCCCCCCAATGTTTTTTGTAACTTCTTGAATCATTTCAGCCACAGATGACAAGGATAATAACCTGTGATTAACACCTATGAATGTAATTAATTTAGACAACAGAAACACTAATAGCCTCTATGTTAAAAAAATTAGATTAGAACTCAGAGTATCCTTATGAGAGAAGTGTTATTAATGTCCTAACAACTAAAAAAACTTTGTCAATTACACCATTTTTATGTGCCAGAAAACTCAATCTGAGACTAAAAACCCCAATAGTTCCACTGCTTGAGGATGGCAGAAATTAAAGGGACTTTATATATTGAAGAGAAATTTGTGAAAGGAAAAAGTATAAGGTAAAGAAAAAGAGTGGACTTGAAGGGGATTAAGATTTGTGATGGTTCACTAAAGAAAGTGGAAGGAGAGAGAAAAAGTATTTGAGGTCATGACAGAACATGGGAGAAAGCTGTAGGGGGGAAAAAAATCAAGCATGGTAAGTGTTATTCACTTTCTAGTGCTAACCTGCATGGAGAATGAGAGCTGTTTTAATCAGTTACTGTGTTGTTTCAAATGCTGAACGAGCTATAAAGTTTCCAGTCATGCTGATGAACAATGTAAGTATCAGTGTGATACCTCATGACAGAATTCCTTCTGTTTTTTTGTTAAAGCCGGGCACGTACTCAGAGAACACCAAAAACTTGCAAAGTGAAGCTCTCCAAGGTAGGAAGCAAGAATGAATGTCACTTTTGTAAAGTCAAATTGTGTACTAGGGCATATAAAGAAAAATACAGTCTTCAGTTAACTGACTATTTACTACTTATGCAGTCAGCCAACTTCTGGTATTCCTTCTCTTTTTGCTGCAACCTTTATCATGTTACTTTGACATTGCATTTCATGTATAATATATGTATAAATTTTGATAATGAGACACTTCTTGATTATTTTTTTTTTGTTGTTGGTAACTGTTTATTTATTTACCCTGTGCCTTGTTATCTTCTCAGTACGTTATGTTATCATTAAAAAGAAATACAGCAAACATCTTAGGTACTGGTTTATATTTCATATTAAATGTTCTATTAAATTCCCACTACACTTCTTCCCTCAGGAGAGGTTGAAAATTATTCTATGACAGGTACATTCAATTACATGTTTTGCAGGAAAAAGCACAGTTCCACAGACTACCTCCAGGTTATTATAAGTGAAATTCAAGATTATCTTTAGGGAACAGCCTAATTTTTCTTCTCCTAATGTGTAGAAGCTAAACCCCCACATGAATTCCTTCTTGAAATCAGCAGGAAAGCAAAAAAAGGAACCTCTCTCTAAAAGAAAATTCCTAATCCTGAAAAAAGCTTTATTGTATTTTCAAATTTTAAACAGATATAGAAGTAATTGTTGCTTTTTCAGTGGCAGAAATCTGGGAAGATAACACAGCTCGCTAGACTTCTCACAGATTAGATTCTTGGAAAGAACTCCCCTGGAGTAAAGAAGGCTGAATGACACAAATAGACAGGTATTGGCTTAATTTTAGATATCTATATTAGTTGCTGAATAAGTTCTTATAGAGAGTAATGCAGATAAGTTAAATCAGTTATTTGCTAAGAGTCACCTTTCTCTCTCTCTTTGGAGAGTTTAAAGAGACAATCCTCCTACTTGAATTCCACTGTGAATTCCTTCACACCCTCAAGTGATTAAGCAATGGTGAGGGGGGGGTTGAGTAACTGTTTGTCTGATGTGTTTTGATTAATGTCATTAACTATTTACTGGCAGAGAGGATTTATTAGAAGGGGTGGAAGTACACCACTGTGTGTACTTCAAAACAAAACTGTGCAATGGGTTCAAAGGGTGATAATTATTTTTTACTTTTTTCCCCTTCAGTGGGTCAGTAGAACTACTATCACGTTTACCATCTTTGCTCAATGAACAGAAACAAAGTCTAGCATTACTGGCAGTTTTGGAATTTTCTGTGCTGCTTTTTCAGAAGAAATCACAGGCACTCTGTTTCAATACCTTTAAAAACTGAGACAGAAAAGACAGTGAAGAAAAATTTGGTCAAATAGGACTTACAAATCCTTGAAAAATTTCAGATATTAAGAAAAGCAAATTATATCAAAGAGCCTTGCTTTCTAAATACACATGCTTTCCTTCTAGCATAGCTTTTGTTGTTTGTCAAAGTTATTTATCAAACAGTATGAGTGAAACAAAAGTAAAAAACAATATTGGTCAATATTTGCCTACTTAGCTCTCAACAGGTCTTGATCTTTTAGTGCTGAGCCTTGCAGATAGATAACTCTTTGGGACCACATTGGGATTTGTAACACCCTTCGGACCTGAGCATCCATCTCAGTAGGACACAAAATAACGACATAATAGTCCTGTCAAAAACATAAGGAGGAATAGTCATGTTATTTTTTTTTTAATGTTACCATGTATTGTTGCTAGAGAATGAGTCAACAGAGACTCAGGATGTCAAAAATGTCTCTGACAATTCTCAAATTTCATTGACAAAAGTTATTTGAATACATGTGTTTAAAATATTGAATTCTTTAATAAAAATGGCTGGACAGTTGGTCAACTGCTCACAAAAGACTCCAGGGTGGCAACTAAAGTCCATTTAGAAACATTTTTGTTTCCATATGAGCATAACTTTTTTTAGAGACAATTTACATTTCTGTCATTCTAGCTGGAAAATGTAGGAAGTTTTCAGCAATCGAAATGGAATTGTCTTCCCCCAGATTTTTTCCTCTATGTTAATGGGCAGATCCAAACTCTGTTTCCTGTGCTATAGACAGTCCTTGTTAGGAAAAGTAAGGTTGGTCTGAAGTATACATGCATGTACATATGAAAAGGAGAGATGAATGGAATGTGAGAGGAGAGACTGAGAGCTTAGGACAGGCTTGTCATAGAAGTCTTCCTTAGCACACACAGACTTTTGCAGAAAGCTTACTGCACCGGATCCAGTACATCATCTGTATCCTGCAGCTTCCCATTTCAACTGTGAAGGGAATGTATATAAGCTCTTTTAGGCTATATAAGTAGTATTAGAACTTTTCGTCTTTGTCTCCAGTGTATCACAGAGCCTGACTCATTCACCAGATTAGTTAACTAAATTTTGGATTTCAAGTTGCGTTTGCATCTATAAAGAACTGGATTTCTTTGTGCATTTGCTTATGGTCCTTACTAGCTAATTATTTTGGGGAATATTTTGGATTTGGGATTTGTCAAATTGCTGCTCAGCAATTTGAGGATTGTATTTTTGTGATTTTTTTTTTTTTTTTTTGCGCTAGTTAATGAAGCATGGTACCACAGGTAACTTGGTAAAAGACATAGAGAAGATTTAGCAAAAGAAATGGTCTGTAGCAAAGCTAATGATAATGAATCCAAATTGCTATCTCATATAAATAAGCTTTTATATGATCAAAACAAGTGACATCTGTTTGCATTAGCTAGGGAATATGTGTACACTAAGAAAATCTCGTGTGTAATCTTTCAGGTCTTTGTCCTTTAAAGTACGTCCATTTATTTCTTAATTTCAACAATTCCAAAAGGATCTAGTCTTCCTAACACTGGCAAAAAAACAAAGCAAAATGCAAAAACCAAAAGATGCTTTGACTTGTGAGGAGTTTTGGATCCAGTCCCAAAACAACAGGAAAAAATAACTTGAGTAGTTCTCATTTATTTTCTATTTTGGGGTAGAATATAAGGAATTTGCATGGAAATATCTGTTTCTAAAAGGACTGGCATAATTCAACAAGATAGTAATTCTATCATTTAGTCTATTTACCTCAATTTAAAATGAATGTCTCCGTACTGTATCTCAGCTTCTTATTGCAATTATAGATTCCCAATTCAGTCAGCTATTCCCAAATTCAGTTTTACAAATAAAAAACATTTCAGAAGGCTGTCTGCAAAAAATCAGTGTTTTGAGTTTATTTTCTTTTTTTTACTGTAAGTACCTGCAATCTGGGGTGAGCATAGAATTCATTTAAGAAATCCATAAGTAAGTCAATCTTCAGAGAGCTAACACACAGCACAACATGTTTTTCTGTCTGAGCTCTGTGTCGACTGTAGTTACCACCAGACTTTTGCCTCTCCATCCATAAATATGCCAGCTGTTCAAACTGCAAGAGATGCCAATTGTCAGTGAAATATAGACAAGCAGATGTGCAGTACAACTGTATCATGACTTAACAATGTTGCTTCATTCATCTCATGCCTCTATGAAAAGATGCCCTTAGCTCACAATGTCTCTTTCTTTGTAAAAAGTTCTCTAGTAAGTGGGTGAGATGAATAATAGGGTGATTGAAAAACATGGCAGTAGAGCCACCCTCTACTCACACACAAATAGCAGGGTAAATCCATTAAAATATCATGAGATTACAGTAAATCTCAAGATTTTAGAAAAGAATGAAGGCTGTACCTTATTTCCTTTATGTATTTTATACCTCTGAGCTCTCTTTTTCCAGTGCCACGTGACATAAATGCTTCCCTCAAATGAAAGGTTAAATTTTCACATACTTAAGTGTATACTGTGAGTATAGATACTCGGATAGAAGCATCATTTTACTTAGTTTGGGCAATAACTCTTCTCAGATTTTTATAATGCTCTGAAGGTGACCTTCTGTATACTTTTATCTGTCATAAATTTAGATACAACTTAAATACACAGCAGCTGTTAATACAGCAAATTTGTCTTTGCCACCTGAACAATATATGCAGGCTAACAGTAAACATTGCTCTACCAGTCTGAATCCTTTAGACTAAATAGAATAGTGTAACAATCAGTGCCGTTGTAACAATTGGTAATAAAACATACAAACACCATTTCAAAGCTTCTTGTAAGTAATATGTATTTAATACTGAGCTCAATTTAACTATATATCTGTGTGATAGCTGCTTTTTCTCATCCACATTCAACTGATGGAGAGACTGAATTGTGAATAATAACTGATTTCATATCATAGCAGGACAAAAGCTCAGGAGAGAATGCCTCCCACATCCTGTGTATGGAAAACTATATGAAGCCCCATTATCACTACAAAGCTATAAAATAAAGTAGGTAATAATAGGTAAATTTATGTGAAAGGGCAGTAGATTCCAGGTTATTTACTGGTAATGCAGAGCTCTTATCCCTGAAGTGTATATCAGAACTACCTGAAAGACGAAATTTCTATTTCCTAATTAAATTTCTTAAAGCATGTTTTAGTTTTCAATAGAATATATATTTTACTAAATTTCCACTGAGTGGGAATATAATTGTGTTAGTGCATATGTCTGTGTATGCAGACATTAAATATTTAGGTATAATTAAAATGTTCAAATAATTTCAAGAAAATTAATGCTAAAAGCTTGAGCTTCCAACCTCCCAGCATTTCCGTGTTGTCTGCTCACAGTGAGCTTTAGTTTACTGTCAAAGAAGCAGAGTCTGGAAACTATGACTGTGTGAGAATCTTTGGAGTTTCATGGTCTAGCAGGACTCCTATAAGCTTTGATAAGCATGCACAATGTCTCCCCAGATCCCCTTTTTGTGGCACGAGGTCTGGGTGATCACCAAGTGTGGAACAGTTAACATCTTGGCAGGGCTTCCCATGTAATCTCAGGGTTTCTGTCATCAAGCCTCACCTGATGAGCTGAGAAACGTTTGGTACAAATTTAATGAAACTGATTGACTCCTTGAAATACTTGGATTTTCATAAATCAGCCTTTTCCTGTTGAAACTGTTAGAAGACCTAAACTTCAGTAGGCATCAAAAATTCCTAACTGTGCTGTTGGCGCTGTGTGTGTGTGTACCGACATACACAGCTGTGAACCCAGTTTGCTTGAGTTGCAGATTTAATGAGATTATTTTCAAGTTAGCACTGAGCTGTAAGAGTAAGAGAGGAAGTGCAGAGAACCAAGATTAGAAACAGGGAGAGCCTGCAGAGGAAATGCTATACTCATAAAGAAAGTGCTGGCTACTAGGTTTTTGGTTTTGTTTTTTTCTTTTTTTTTTTTTTTTTTTTTTAAATTGCTCCATTAATAACAAACCCATGTCTTCGGATGAAGGAAGGGCTCTGTGGTACATGACAGGAACAGAAAGCTTTCACCAGCACTTGAAAACTGTTATTAGTGCTCTGGTTTTTTAGTACAAATCTAGACTATAGGAGAACAGACAAAGGAAAAAGGAAGGAAAAAACCCAACAAACCAGAATAGGAGGTATAAAAGATAGTTATTTTTTCTGACATTTTATATGCAATAATAATAGTAACAATAAATTATTTCAGTTATTATTCTTTTGTTTTAAAAACAATTCTAAAGAGAAGAAAAATACACATTTACCTGTATGGGCAACACCACAAGAGCAACACAGATCATAATGACAACAAGTAGCTTTGAAGGCCATATCTTGGGTGTAACATCCCCAAAGCCCACAGTGGAAAATGTCACTATGCAGAAATAAAGGGAGTCAAAGAGAGTCAACCTGTTTCCTGCTCGTTCCAGATGCTGAATTCCACAAATACTATGTAGAAAAGAATGAATAAAGACATGAAAAATAAAAACTGTACTTAGAGTCAGCTCAAGTTTGATGATTATATCAGTGCAGAGAACTATTTATTTTTAGAATTCGTACATTGCTTAGCAAAGACATTTTTTCAAAGAAGAGTAAAAATTAGTATCAAACCAGAAGTGTGGTGGTAATATAATTTTCAAATGTAATTTGTAATAGAAGAAACAAATTTTTTGATTATTTCAATATGATAGTCACAACTTTGTTGCTAGGTTTTGCTTAGTGGCTGTTGTGAGGGAGGGGTGGTATATAGAACATCATGGATTGATGCAATTCCTTTCTAAACCAGAACAAAACAGATGGTGTATAGTTGCCACCATTTAGAATTTTTTATAAACATCTTTTAACTTTTTCAGGGAGAGTTTGCTGGTATGGCCAAGAAAATGTACATACTATTTTCTTTAAATCTATCGCTCTTTATGTTGATCTCTATCCCTTTCTGTGGCAAGAGTTACTAGTGTGAACTAGTTATGAGAGTATGTGTTGCATACTAGAAGGATAACGTTGGTACAAATGGGTACTGACAGTCTAGAATAAACTGAATGTGAGAACTGCAGGCTATCGAATTGTCAGAGGAGTAAGTGTACAGGGTCAGCCTTCAGGTAGGAAGTGGAAGATGCCAACTGGTATGAAGATTCTGCTTGCTAAAAGTACAGAATAGAAATATAAGGTTTGGTTGCCTTTGATAGCAGAATGCATGAAGTTCATTCCTTCCAGTCATACATTCCTGTGAACAAGTAAATGGTAGCCCAAGGTAATTGATAATTATTTCTCTTGTAGTCAGCATGATGTGCTTTTGGGTTTGAGAAGCAGTAGCAGAATCTGTCCACAGGTCTTACTGCTATTTCATATGCTGCAGATTTTAAAAATATTTCACTTTGAAAAAATATACCATGATAAAGAGCTCCCCAAGCTTAAAATATGATCTTCCCTAATACAGTAGAATTACTTAGATCAGTTCAGGCTTTTAAATTATATTCAGCTATATGAAGAAAATCAATGTGTGAACCACCCTGAATAGTGTTTTTTCCCCTTGGAGTTAGCAGAATGATTTCTCCTCAGAGAATTAGAGAGATAATTGATAAATAATACCGTATTCCTTAGTAATTATTCTAGAACATACCAAAGATGCTTTCTTCATATATGGTATCCAGATGGTAATAGTCACTCATTAATATCTGCCATGGTAAGATCTTTGCATCACTAGGGAGACCCTGTGTTTATAACAGCTTTAGCAGTTGTTCTTCTGTTCTCTGTTCTGTCCTCCAAAAATAATTTAGCTGTGGGCAGTGGCATTTCCAGAACATATGGATCAAATTCCCAGTTTCCTTTTCACAGTTCTAGCATTTGTAGTTTTCACACATCTCAAAATGTTCTAAAAAGGGTGGGCTTTTTTTCCCCCCTTGTTTGCTTAAGTTTCATGCTTCAGTCAGAACTGATACTTTTATATTCCTATCCAATTGACCCACATTTTCTACTGGAGTTGTAATCTAGATCTTCCATAATTTCACTATGTTCCCAGTTTTGTCGTCTTTTTGTCGTCTTTTTGTCGTCTTTTTGTCGTCTTTTTGTCGTCTTTTTGTCGTCTTTTTGTCGTCTTTTTGTCGTCTTTTTGTCGTCTTTTTGTCGTCTTTTTGTCGTCTTTTTGTCGTCTTTTTGTCGTCTTTTTGTCGTCTTTTTGTCGTCTTTTTGTCGTCTTTTTGTCGTCTTTTTGTCGTCTTTTTGTCGTCTTTTTGTCGTCTTTTTGTCGTCTTTTTGTCGTCTTTTTGTCTTTTTTCAAAAAGGATAATTATATTTTTATCCCTGAAAATATTAACAGAAGGACTGTAAGGAATTATACTAATGAAGCTTTCTTTCGGTCTCAGACACGCAAGTTTTTCAGCTAAATCCTTTTCCAGTGTTAATTTGAAATAATGGAGTATACTGCAGAGGCATTCAAGTATGGAAAAAGAAGCTATTTTAATATCATTATCCACATAAGTTATATGTAATTTTAAAAGCACAATGATGATAGATTTTTAATTCTTCATTGTTGTTACTCCTGATCACCTTGGTGCATTTTCTTCTCTTTAGTTGTCTTTTGTGGGTACATCTCTAAAACACAGGGTTTTTTTTAGAGGAATTAAGGTCACAAGGGCCAGGAAAGCAGCAATTACATTGAGTCAGTGATATGGCTCCCACATAACAGGACTACTACACCATTCCACTAAGTGTGTTAAATAACTGAAGATGGGTTTGTGTTGAAGCACAATGCATGATCCTATCATTGGTAGAAATGTATTTTTTCTGATGCTGGTGCCTGTGAAATTGCTTGGTGTTTGTATATGCAAAAGAGTCAATTTTACCCTTTGTATCTGACAGGATGGATTAAAATGAAAAAAAAAAAAGTACTCTAGGGTTTTTTTACATTTTCAAGGAATGAGACTTGCTTCTTTGCTTTTTGTTCTTTTTGTAAAACCTTAAAAAAATTTAATAGCTTGCTGGTAGGAAAACTCAAGTCTTGATGAAGGAGATACTTTCTTTCTTCTTCTTCTTCTTCATGAGCTTTCCGTAGCCAGCCCACCCAATCACACTTTAGCTTAACTGAAATAAGTTAATGTATCAGGAGCCATTTCAGCTTTTTCCAAGTGAACAGTAAAATTACCATTGAATTTAGTGAAACCGAGATTTCATTTTATCAGCTGTGCTCCCTTATAGTCCTATACACTTCTATTCCTTGAAGCCATCAAAATAATTTTGTGCCTGATCCAAAATGTTGTGGATTCAAATCTGTTTCTCGTTGAACTCAGTGGGCATGAGCCAAAGCTGCTCACATTTAGTTGACAATATTAAAGTCAGTAAGACAGGGGAGCTATTTCTTCTTTGCTGAAGCAGAAATTCAGCTCTTCTAACAACTTGTTGAACAAATTAAGTTCTTTCCTCCAAATTACTTGCACCTCATTTATTTGCACCGCAGTTCTACCAAATTGTACCTGAAGCCCTAACTCTGAAAACAAAGGAATAATAAATCCAAAATTAGGTTACCAAGTCTTAATTTTACTGGGTGTTTTGCTGCTCTGCCTTTTGTTTTTACGAGAGCCAGAGATCACAAAACTGTAGAAAAACCTGACTTTCAAGAAACAATTTTATGGGATTCTAATTACCAGATGAAAAATTACCTCTTTTACTCCTCCCTCAAGAATATTATACTTTAAAGGCACTGGTGGTGAGATTAAAGAAACGTTACTCAGCATCTATAGCATGTTCCTATCTATTTGGCCTACCTGCTTACACTGCATAGAGAGTACAGTGGAAAGTTACTGGCTGTCCGTGAAGCCAAGTCCACATGGATCAGTTACTTCATTCCCTGCAACTTATTGACATCTTTTAATATAACCTAATTCTTTATATTAATAGTAGTATCAACTTCTTTTTTTCTTGTAAATTGTTAAGCATTATTTTTAAAAGATGCATAAATACTGCATGTACTAATACAGACAGCATATGTTCTTGTCTGCTTTCTCATATTTCCTGACATAATGAAATATGCAGTAACTTGGACTTTATCTTTTGGCTGTTTTGATATTTTATGATGATATTTTTATCTCCTTGTTCTTGTCTGCTTCCTTCTCCTCTTTCATCCCGTGAAGAAACAATAAATTACTTGGTCATCCCTGGACAAACATAATGATTTCAAGCAGGAAAGGAACGTTCAGCAAAGGCAATGCTCACACCAACTTGTTCTTGTGGAGAAAATAAACCACTGTAGTAATAAATACACAGAAAATGCCTAATTAAAACATAGGGGCCAAGTCAGCACCTTCTATACCAATTTTAGGTTTCCTGTAAATTCAGCAAGGCTGTCTTTTCATAGTGGATCTAAGTGAGCAGTTACAACAAAACAAAATTGGTTTAATGGAGAGATTTAATATTACTAAAAAAACCCCACAGAAACTCAAACCATGGGTCTGCTAAAGCAAAAGTAGTATCAGAAAGTTTATTACAAACTTATGGAGAACAGAAGTGTGATTTTAAACACTCTACTACCACTGCACTTGAAAAACAAAAAGTGAAGATAGTAACATGTAATCTCTGAAGATTAGTCATGTTTAGTTTAGATATCATTTGAACTTTTGAGAGTTCAATCTTCATTTTACTGGAAGTTTTCTTTCTAATTCCAGTAATCTTTGTTTGCTTGAGTATTTTATGTGCCAAAACTAACTACTGTTTGTAAATAACCTATCTCCACATGCAGTACAGAAATAAATACTCTAGATTAAAATAACCCCTGAGATTAAGCTAGATTTTTGTCATGCTGCAGTAGCATGTCATAGAAATGGACATAACAAGAACCATTTGGATAGCAATTTGCAAGTACTGTACATTAACTATCATTATTTATAATCATTTAGAATCTATTTTATATCGGTTTGTATTTCATCAGTGTTGCCAAATATGTCTGAGTTCTACATTTTTATTTTTACTTTTAGAGAAAACTATTGTTTACAGGTACAACCTCTTGAGGTCTAAAATAATGCACCAGAAGCTGAAGCCGAAAGTTAGAGATGTTTAGCTGTCTTCACGATTAGGAAGTAATTAACAGCATTGTTTTCTTTGGACTTTAAATTTGAGCTTCAACTTGTTTAATTACTTTGTTGTGTTTTAAGTAGCTAGTTAGAGGGACTACCTAATGAATATCTTGAAATCAATGGGAATTAATTTTATCAGGTTCAGTGAGATTCTGTGGTACAAGCTCAGTGCTTATATACTACAGAAGTTACATCTGAAATAACTCAGAAATATAGTAATTCTGCATATTAAGTAAGTGTTCCCAGTAGTTTCTCACACCCAAAACTCCTTAAAGTTTCCACATATCCTACCACAGAATGGTGATGTTAGAACAAATTACAAATTAAATTATAATTATTTGATTGTTCTGTACTGCCAATTGCTGTTTGTATTATTCTAAAATTTTCTGAGGCTACTGTCAGATTTTTCTTTTTCTTTGTGAGAAAAATTGCAATGAACCATCAGTCACCAAAATTGTTGATAGACCATCAACTGTACCAAATATCTATGGGTAAAATTCAAATACAGCGAAATACTGACAAAGATGACCGTGTTAACTTTCCAGGAAATACATGGGCAGGCATTTGACACATATTTTACCACTACAGTGGCTGTAACTATCTGCCTAAGGAAATGAAGATTTGGAAGAGTTCACCTGAGATGTTTAAAGAAATTTCCTCAGTCTTTACACCAAAGTAAAATGTGGCTATAGAACAGTACATGCTTCAGCCTCGCTCTGGGAGGCATGTAATATCTCTTAGAAGTCTGACAAATGCATAGCTCTCCACTTGCTAAAGATGTTAATATTAAGCTGGTGCCAGTCTTAAGTCCTCAAAATGAAAGTGATGTTAGGACTAATGCTGTATCTGGAGAATGCTCTGCTTTGTACAGAGGCAAACAGTTTTTCATACTGGAAGTTGTCTCTGTGGGCTGTTCTGTCTCTCCAGGGCACTGATGTAGAGCCAGATGCAGTTTTGTTCTGTATTTTAAAATTAGACCTTATTGGAAAAGCAACTCTCAGTACTTGTAGAATTAGTATACATAGAATCATTAAACACTCAATTTATACTTCACAAAACTCTGCGTTGAATACTGATATAACTGGAGTGGCATTAAGGTGGCATTTTTTTTCATTGACTGCATCAGATACATATGGAAATATTGCATGTTGGCTTCTGAATGATAATACATGTCCTCTGAATTTTAATTATCTTTTTCCTATGAGACACTACTGAGTTGTGTAGTCTGGTCCTACAAAAGGTGAAGGTGTTGCTAACCACCTTACCCATGACCTAAAAACTTAATGCTTTCTGATAGAACCTCTGGTTCTTGTGTAAATAATGAAGAAGAGGCAAAGAAAAAGAGCAAGGGATGAGCAGAAACTACAGCAAGTAAATGAGCGAAAAGACAATCAGAAAATACTCTGACCGACAATAAAATGTCTATCCTGTCCAAACACCCTGAAACTGACGTTTTAAGTTGCTGAAAACCAAATCCTTCAATTTTTTCCAAGCCCTGTCATGCTTTCTCAGGTCTTTTATAAAACCTGTTTTTTTCTAAACATTTATTTTCTGAAAAGCACTTTTCCATAAACAGCATTAAAATAGAAAAAAATTTGACTAGTTTAAGTAGATGTGCAATTTCCAAAATGTTAAAATGACAGAGTCTGGTAGAATATATCATGTATAATATATCAAATTTAAGAATTGCAATACGTTGTTCTAATTTGCACCCTTCATTCCATATAGAAGGCTTTAAAGCTGGGGGAATAACTGAATTCCAGGACACAGAAATGATTAATTGCATACAATATAGTGAAAGGAATGAGAGAGAAATGCTGATTGGAAAGAAGAAGATTGTTATGCTGTCTTTAAAGTAAGTCAGTAGAGAAATATACTTGTTATTCTTAGTTGGTAACAAATGATCCTACGAATGCAGTAGATCATGCTGAAATGTATTCACTGACTGGACAAAAAAGAAGATACTGCTGGACACTGTGGCTTCTTAATATTCAAGGACAAAACTAATGTTATAACAAGTAGCTCAGATATTTTTGCAACTCTAATGCCACTTCATCAGATAGTCCAATGTAAATCTTTCTATTTTTCCAGAATATTTTCTTTTCAGAGACCGGCATATGTTTTCATACAACACTCTCCCTTTTTTTCAGAATCACAGTAGTGAAGGGAAAGACTCGGATTACTTCAACAGACTTTGAATCAAGCTGTTCGGTTCTGTGGGACTTTGAATACAAGCTGAGGTAGGGGTGCAGAACTCTTTCTTTCACTACACAGCAATCCCACCATGTCAGAAATGAATTCTGAATTTCTTTTCAGCTGGAAAGGTCACCTTTTTCTGTATCCCAATTGTATCTTTATCCTAAATGATGGTGTTTAATATCATTATTGCTTACCCATAGTGTCTAATATAAGCATTTTCCTTCCCCAAAGATCAGTACGTTATATGCAGCTGATGGTTGCAAAAGCTCAACTTATAAACTTCCACTAGTAAGCCATGTGACTTCCAGAAACTGCAGAACATCTTGTTAAACAGAATAGGATGTTATGAAATGACCAACTGTATATAAATATTTGTAGAAACTGAGCGAGAACCTTTTGACTCTTGCTGCTGCATTTTTGTGAAATGAGAAGTGGAGCTGCAAGAAAACAACTCTGGTCATTGAGACTGCACAAGCAGAGTTCCACTGTGGACAGCATTCAGCTCAGTGTATTTCTGTAAAAAGGTCTGTGCACACTTCAGTCTGTAAGTCCAAAGAACTATCTGTATTGTTGTATGCTTTCAGTCTGCCCCAGAGCTTTGATGGTAAACAAAGTAAACCTTGGCATTCCAACTTCAGTGCGTCAATACTGTTGCAGCTAAGAGCCTGCTGGAGTCTGACGTTTTGGACTGCTCACACAACGAGTCAGTAACTATTCAGGAAATAGAATCGTGCAGTCAGTACTTCAAGCACCAGACACTCTTCACCTGCAGGGCATTACAGAATTATGTAATATTACGTACCTATCCTTTCTCAGGAAGAATAATTAAGTACTCTATAATATTCAGAAATTATATGTGTTGTGCTGGAAAATTCAAATGGAAACTTCTAATTTAATACACCCAATATGTTATGCTTTGGAACATCATGCTTAATGTTTCTTGCAATAGTTTTGAAACACTCAAGGGTGTAACAGTTGTTATGCAAACCCACCCACACTCCCTCGATCAAATTGAATTAACAATTGAAAGATTCATTATCCGAATATTTGTTAAATGTGCATAAGAAGCAACTAACCCAGTGTGTAGAATCAGGATAGGAATTGGAGACAGGGGTATTGATTATGGCTGGGTACACATATATTTCATTTCCTAGTGACAGAACGCAGTCCACAGTTATCCTCTTAGCATAAATAATAAAAAGTAATAAAAATCCTTATAAATATAAAGAAAACCTAAGAAATGCAAAGTAGCTCTAGGACTCTGTTTGGATATCTGTCTGAACCTAGGTTTGTTTTGAGGTAACTCATGAAAAATTATATTCAATTTCCAAAGCCTGGTATTGAACCACTACCACTATAGATGTTGTTTAATTATGTACTTGACAGATGTTAAACATGTTAAACTTGGATTTTAATCATCAGATTTGTTTAAAAAAAAAAAAAAAATCTTGACTCATAGAAGGTTGGCTAAGAGAAGCCAAGAGTAATAAAGAAATGGAAACTTAATCTTTTAAAACTCTGAGACTGGGTTATATCTACTATAGAAGCACCGTTTTTTATCTTTTTTATTATTTGCTCCTTTTTGAAGGAAGTAATCATTATTGGTTAGATTGCTACTGCAGATATGGAAAATCCAGCTTCATATTCATCCTCTATGACTGTGAATTCAAACCCACATCCTGTTTCTTTCCTCTTTATGATAGTGATGGAGAGAGATGGTAAGAAGAAGCAAAAAGATTCTCAAGTTGGATGGATAAAGTTTCTAAAAGGACTGACACAATAAAAATGGCCAACATCCATATTGGATTAAGCAAAAGGCTCCTCTAATTCAATGTCCTGCTTCTACTGAGAGCAGTAATAGATTTTTAGTGAAAGAATAAACAAAACAGTATGGAAAGATTCTCCCCTGAAATACTCTGCCTGCATTAAAAGAACTTGTAATAATAATTCAGTATGCATACCCTAGTTGATACACACCCTGATGGAGTGTGAATCAGCTCTGTGTCCATCCTAGCCCAGGTACACTTCAGTCTCATTACAAACATTTATTTGTTGTAAACAAACCTCCAGTTCCTGACCTTGAAGTATCCTCTCTAATGTTTACATGTATTCTGTACCAAAGCTGCCTACAGTAAGAGTGTTTCCAGACCTCGCTGAAACGTGTAATATCTTTCAATGTCTGGAAAATCCCAGATGCCAATATTCCTTTATGGCAGCTTATTAGGTTTATGTAGCTCCTTGTGTGCATCTGTAGTGGTAAAACACCTTAGCTTCAGTCTATTTGGATAGTTTGTCCGCAACATATCTAATTTACTAAATTTTTGATCCCCATATAAGCTAGGCCATGGAATTAAATAAACGTTTAGGAAAAGAGTTGATTCAATACAATTTTACAAACATGTGAGACAGGATCAGTCTTAGATGATTTACAACCTTACAACTGTTACAGCATTATGATATAGTCTATAAGCTACTGATAAAACAATTTTGTTCATTTTCAACCTAACTCAAGTCATAGCATATTTTAATGACAAATGGATTTAATTTTATTGTTAAGTATTCGTTTTGATTTATCTTTCCTTCAGTTCTGGTGGTCAAAATTCTCTCCTTATAAGATTTTGCCTTCTTATTTGATTCTCAGGGATATTCATCATGGATCTTCCTTACACTTCCATCCATTTTTACATCTCCTTGACAGCCTCTCATTTGTTTGCATTTTGAGTGCAACTCTTTTTTGCTGCTCTCGTTGCTGCTATTAAAACAACTGCTTCAGGACAAGCCAAATGACCTTCCTCCAGTTGCAAAATTTTCTTGTTAATAACACCATAAACAAAAATTAATTTCTCAGAAATTTACAGATGAGTAATATTCAGGAAGAATGGTCTTTTCTGCACTGCTTACCCTGCTGTGAAACTCAAACCAATAGTAAATACAGGCTGGAGTCATCTAAAACTTGCAAGTGAGTCACAGCAGATACCACTTGTCTTACCCACCTTAACCATAGGCATGAGGGGTGCAGCCCTTTGGAAAGCTCACAGGTGAAATTTTCCTTTCCAGCTTAAATTTCCATAAAACATATATTCTGTTGCAGAGTTATACCCGTGCTCTGTCAGAAGTGAATTTTACTTGTAGACAGGGAAGAAACTGATTTCTGCTTGCCTTATTTATATCTCACTCACAATCTTTTAATATGCTATTGCAGCCAATCCTCACTGTCTGCATTAAGCTCATCTTTTTCCCAGAAATTTTCATTCACATTTATTTTCATCACCAATTATCTAAAAGGACTGCACAGAATAATGATAATGATGACAATCTTCATCATTAGAAGACATGGAGAACTAAGACTGTTATCAGAAAGCTGACTTTTCATGAGCCAGAACGTAGGCTCTGAGGCCCCTTGAAGCATGGTCTACTTCACAAATTCTACCCTTCTCATTCCAGGTCCTGCAAGTCGAGCTTGCAGAGTGATTATTCCATATAGCAATATTTTTGTATGTGATGTGTAACTGAAGCAAGAAAAACTAGTCATGGAATATCATTTACTAGAAACAGCTTTTCATATGTTTACTGAGCTTATGGATTCTTTTATTAGGCACCTAAAAGGGAGAAAAGCACTTCTTGAGAAAAACAATAGAATATGTATTTGGAAGACTAAAGGGTGAATAAATAGAAGACCCAAACATGTAGGCTAGAAACTGATAAGAAATATCTGTTTCTCATGGCAGCTGCTTGCTGTGCTTCATATAATCTTTCTAAGCACAAAGGAGATACAGAGAGGAGACAGACGGAACATGATGGACTTGAACATTTTGAGAAGCCCAAATGAAGACCACTGTGAAATGCCACAATTATGTAGGAACACAGAGACAGACATCTGTTGTGCTCCTTCTATTGCACAATGTTTACACTAACGATGAGTTCATTCTCCAGATGAATATTTATAGATCAGTAAATGCAAAAGCTTTATGATAACTTAAATGAGGATGTAATCTGCTCCATTTTGGATTTTATTATTGCACTATTATTTACTTTTTAAGTAGATGTGTGTATTTTTATGAACTAAAGATGGTATTTTAAATAATTGTTCAAGATGCTGAACAATGAACATAAGCACATTCTCTAGTATGTTTAATAATAATTGAAAGTATCAGTGAAAATAACAGCACTGCATGTTATTTAAAGTTGTGCTGTTTTAAAATGCAGTAACCCACTTATGTTTATAAAATGAAGCAAGCAGACAGGTTTGTTCTCCAAGTCACAAGTTAGATGGACATATCTGTTTTCTGCATCTCTGGATGTTGGATAAAACACATCTTTATGGGTGAGGAGTTTAGGCAACGGAAAACTTTCTATTGTTCTCCCTTCTGGAAAATTTAAATTTAGGGAGTGTGTTTAAGGTGAATGGTTGTAGTCAGATCACATCAGGACAGTGGTGTACGCTTCCCGCATTTCAAGCTGCGCTGTGAAATCACTGACTCACCGATGGTCTTTTCTCTGTTATCATTATGAGTGTTTCCCTTCCATATTTTTGTTGTTATGTGCACGAATATGGCATCATTTAAACTTCTTTCGTATGCATAGGTGCTGTCAGTGTTGGTACCTTTGCCAGTGAGGTCACCAATAATTACACAGATACCTCTGCAGGTTGCTAGTGGGGTTTGCCAGATCTGGGCAACAGAAGTAAATCCTGTGCGTGTACATTTCTATTAGGTTGTCCTCAATTTAGCTGCTACATTCCATGATGTTCTTAAGACAGAGAAAGATTGTTCAAACAGGCAGTGAGCAAAATGGAAGCATACACTGTGGTGCTGCTTTACAAGGGTAGTGTCCATCAAGCTGGTTAAATGGGTGGCTGTATGGGCAGTCTCAAGACAATTGCACTGACATCCAGTCTCTGTCTATTTGGAACACTATCTGTAGGCTCATGGTCAGTAGAAAGTTCACTGAAAAGGGTAGTACAAGATGGAAACAGCAATGTGACTTAAAGTATATCCTTCCCTTTTTTCTTTTTTTTTTGGAATACTCACATGGTATGCTTTGGTTCCTTTATTTCATAATAATTTGTTTTTAAAAAACCAACAGCATAAGTGAAAATGTGTGCCACGTATATAATTTTTGCTTGTTTGTGTTCCTACTGGGAAGGTATTTTTACTTCAAAGTTGCCTCCTTGCTGACCTATTGCCTTAGCTAGAGAGAACTTGTTTGGACAATGACCAGGGAAACAACTGGCCTGTGAACAAGATATAATTAAGCACCAGGCTTAATGCTTAGGTTTGCCAAAATACCAGAACGGGGGCAAATGTTAAATAGAGGTTGTCTAGTGGAGTGAAAATTATAGGAGGTAACTGCTAGGAGATAAAAGCAATATATTATATCATATATTACAGAAGCAGGCTCCTTTATGGTTTGACTGGAGAACAAGTCTGATGAGGAGCAGCTGAGGGAACTGGGGTTGTTTAGTCTGGAGAAAAGGAGGCTGAGGGGAGACCTCATCGCTCTCTACAACTACCTGAAAGGAGGTTGTAGTGAGGTGGGTGTTGGTCTCTTCTCCCAAGTAACTAGTGATAGGACGAGAGGAAATGGCCTCAAGTTGTGCCAGGGGAGGTTTAGATTGGATGTAAGGAAAAATTTCTTTACTGAAAGAGTGGTTAAACATTGGAACAGGCTGCCCAGGGAAGTGGTGGAGTCCCCATCCCTGGAGGTATTTAAAAGACGAGTAGATGAGGCACTTAGGGACATGGTTTAGTGGGCGTGGTGGTGTTGGGTCGACGGTTGGACTCAATGATCTTAGAGGTCTTTTCCAACCTCAATGATTCTATGATTCTATGACTTTCTGCTTGGAAATCTAACAATTCTTCTAGCTATGAGCCAGAGGACTTGGATACCTTGGACTGTCTGTGTCTTGTTTGATTTGATCGGCAAGCTCCATGATTTAATCATCATTATCCTCCTGCTCCTCACTATTGTTAACTCTGGTGGAGTCCTGATGGTGTTTTCAGTGAAATGTTTTGGTTGAGTGAAGAAGCCTGAACTTTACAATAGCTAAAGAGTTTTCTGAAAGTCATAGAAGTTTTTATGAATTCCATCTGAGTTTTCTTCTTTGGGCCACCTGTTTTGACCATGTGTTTGCTTGAAGAAAAAAATTTCAAGTCTGATAATTTCTTTGGCTAGAATTCAAATGGATCTATGCATATAACTGTTTCTAAAAATCAATGAAATCCAAAACCTCACAGGACTATTCTGAAGTGTGAGGTGTGACTGTTTAACAATCACAAGTATGTTTATGATGGCTTATGATGAAATACCAACAAGCTACATTCTCAAAATAGGGTACTTGATTATACGCATCATTTAAAGGAAGAGTACAGGTAGTATCAGGATGACCAAAAAACAGCAGACATATGAGCGAAGAGGGGAGCTGATTCAAGTAGCCAGCAAAATAATATGGGATTAATGACCACAATACTGGAAAGATGAAGGCAGGGGAGGAAGAAGAAAGATCACCATGAGTACCAGGACTGACAGCACACTATATAGTTAGTCTCTGCTATGTTTTGTCTGCCGTATTTTCCTTTCGATTGCTTAGTCCATGGAGAATATTCAGTAAGATTTTATTCCTACTACATAGTCACTACAGCCCTTAGAATTAAACTTCCACTCTGAATATTCAAGAGGGAGTATTTCACATTTGCCTTAAAGTTGGCTGAATCTTTATTTTCTGCATTTTTTTCTTTTTTAGTTTTAGAATATTAGCAAAGCGAACAAAAAACGATCAAGTGAAAGGAGCACAGTTGAAACGTGACCCACAATCGGGTTTTGCCATATTTATCCAATTCTAGTAAAAGTACATACATGCCCACATGTAGCTGTGCCCTCTCATCAGTACTTTTATTTTGAACTTCTTTGCATAAAATATTTCCATTTACTTTATTTTCACTGCTCATCACTAATGATAACAAACTTGCCAAATATAAGACTGTATTTAATTTGTTGATATCAACACACTGTAAACTGAAAAGCAAATTAAGTACAAGTGCTCATTCTCAGCAGTTGACTAAGGTTTGTCATGTAAGCCAGTAATAATAGATGTCCTGAAAATATGAAAAGGTAACTCAAAAGTTTATTGGAATTCCATTAAGAGTTTTGCTCTTACGCTGTAGAGTTAAGCAAAGCAGTAGAATGTATGCGATTATAGGAGACCATAATGTATTGGACACCTTTAAATAGCCTCATCCCTTATATATGATCTCCTACTCCTTTTGTAATATACTAGTAAACATACTACTTTGCTGTGGAATGTAATTATGTACAGTATTCTGTGCCCAAAGGAACTGACAATTTGATTTCATGCCTGTTGTTAAGTTTTCAGTCTGCAAAGTCAACCCACGGTTTGTACTTCAGTGTTTACTAAATGAATACCAATTATTTTTTCTTCCTTATTGCTGTGACTCAGCCACTTCCACTCTAATATACAGTATATATAATTTTTCATATATATTGCAGAAATGTACAACTTCCACAAACAAAAAATATAGCTGTATTTTTGGAAAGAATGGGAGCATATATTCAACCTTAAGCTTACGTTTGAGTTCCTTTATAAGTATACAGTTAGATATTTTACTGAGGTTGAGAGATAACAAAACTTAATATAATTTACTATTTTTAACTTTTTTAGGAGCAGGTTTTAATTGTCAATGGAAGTACAGAACTCATTAATCAGAGTGCTGTTTATTTGGATTATACCCTAAAGGGTCTTTATTTACAGACTTCTACTTTGTGGGGGAGAGGGAGAATGGAATAACAGTACTAGAAATACAAATTTATTGGAGCTGAGATACCATTTAGAGATTAATCTTTAACAGTCTCTGACATCAAATTGATGTTTAATTGTTGTGACTAGGTCAAAATGATTGACAGACCTGTATGTTTTGGTAAACACTTTTGTTGAAGACCACAAGCAATTATCAGAGATTGAGTTTACAAGTGTTGTGGTTTAACCTGCAGGCATCTAAACACCACACAGCCGTTCGCTCACTACCCCCCTGCCTCTGCGGGATGGGGGAGAGAATCGGAAAACAAAAAGTAAAATTCGTGGGTTGAGATAAAGACAGTTTAATAGGACAAAAAAGGAAGAGAAAATAATAATAATAATGATAAAAGACTATACAAAACAAGTGATGCACAATGCAGTTGCTCACCACCCACTGACCAATGCCCAGCCAGTTCCTGAGCAGCAGTCACCGCCCCCCGGCCAACTCCCCCCAGTTTATATACTGAGCATGACATCACATGGTATGAAATATCCTTTTGGCCAGTTTGGGTCAGCTGTCCTGGCTGTGCCCCCTCCCAGCTCTCGTGCACCTCCTCGCTGGCAGGGCAGTATGAGAAGCTGAAGAGTCCTTGACTAGTGTAAGCACTGCTTAGCAACAACTAAAACATCAGTGTGTTATCAACATTATTCTCATGCTAAATCAAAAACACAGCACTACAGCAGCTACTAGGAAGAAAATTAACTCTATCCCAGCCAAAGCCAGGACAACAAGTAACATTTTTGTAATGAATCATACTTTTAATTCTTTACTTCCTTTATTTAAGCTCAGTAAGTTATCTTGGCATGTGACAGCTCTGGCATGGGGGATGGGGCCCCTATTGCTAATGGAAAGAATATCACACACAGGTGAGTTACAGGAATCCATAGACATTTAACTTTTACATGTATTTGTTTATCACCCAAATGTGATACTATGTTTGGATGACTGTCTACCCTCTAGTCTTCACCTGTTTGAAAAACATCTGTCTAAACTTTATAGTAATTTCTAATGGATTATCAAGTATACAGAAGAGAAAAATGAGAATTTTTCCTTTTAAAATTCACTGTAAATGCACTAAAATCCATTGTCTTTTTAGATCATCTCATATCATATGCACAGCTCTGCCACAGTCTCTGAGATGTCCTTTCAATATTCCATAAAGTTATGCCTAATACAGAGTGTGAGTGAATAACTCCTGGTAGCTGGTGCCAGCTTCTGCTAGTATGGCCAAAGTTGTATCAACATCTTTTTTAACTCTTCACTTTCTGATTTGAGAAATATGAACTTTGCTAAACTTCACACCCTTAAAATACAGTTGGAATATGAAATAGACAATAACAGTGAACAAATACTAAAGAGTTATGCTGATCACAAATCAGCATAATGAGTAACTGCTCATCAGAGAACCAGAATAACTGATGGCATCTAATAATACAGTTAAATGTGTTAGCATAAACCACCATAAACCCCAAATTTTAGTAAAGTAAAATAGTTTGTCAGTCTAATGAATCAGTCAATGAAAGATATATATATATTTTTTTAAGTCTGCGTGCTAATGACAACTTCATTTTTGAGCCAGGAATTGTGAGTGATGATGGTTTGCTGCCAGGCATTGAATTTTAAATGGTGAAGTAACATCCTCAACATAATTAGTCATCCGTCATTACACATGGCATTCTATTTGTTACTGTCTAAAATGATATAACATTCTCAAAGACAGCATGTGAGTATCAGGTTTTTCTTTTTAGTGCAAAGATAAAACGAAGTATGTGAAATGTAATGTGTTCCTGTAATGAGAGTTAGAAGACAGAGGTTTTTAACACTTATTTTATATATCAAATTGCCCCTTTAAGGAGAACTTTACCTGCTTTTATTGAAGTCCTCCCAAAACCAAAGCAAAACCTAAGATTTCTTTTAACAATATGATTATACAGTATTTCACAGCCTGCAGACTCTGGTTGTATTCCAGATTGACTTTTATTCTAGCATTTTATTTTACCAAAGTTATTCTTTTCACCCCTGTTCTGAAGGTAACACGTGTATTTTGCATATGTAACATTTACATTTTCACACAAGATATCTACTTACAAGCCTGTGATTCAGCAGAAGGTGTATGTGTGCATGTGTTTATAAACTAATGGAAAGCTTACTAGAGAACCCACATCCTAATAATTTGCATGCCTTTGCATGCCTGTTGAGTTTACCTCCATCGCTCCCTATGTCTCAATCCCCAAAACCTTTTCTCTGACTGCATTTTTTCCTGTGGATCTTTTTCAAGTGCTGATACTTTTGAAGACATACATGTCTCAAATGCATATTGCATATATTAAAATATGGTAATTGATTTTTGGTAACGGAATATGACATTCTATTTCTCTTTGACATTCCTTATTTGTCCTTGCTCTTTGGATGATTACTTCTAGATTTCACCAAATCCCCCTTTATTATGTCATGGGGTTCACATGGTAATTACGGAATTACATGTTGTGGCGCCAGTTCTGTCCTTATGTACATCAGTGTGACAGAAAATGAAAGCACGCTTTGCTAATTTAATTTTTAATTTTACTATGACTTTACATATTCCTTATAGTCATTCTATGTTGTGCTATGTTCATGCAAAAGAAAAATGACAGGATTGTATTTAGATTAACTTTGAGGAATTTTATGTGTTGCTTTACAAGTGTTGGCAAGCCATAATTAGTTAACATTAGCAGTAGCTTGATTTTATTTATCTCCCACAAAATTCAAAATATGATTGCTAAAGAAAGGATGCTATGGAGATGCAGTCTTTTAGAATTGTATTTCTAACAGTCCAAATGTTATATGACTCAAAATAATTTACTTTTTTTCCTCCTTTCATAATGGTAATTGGTCTTTGCTGCCAGAACAACCTTTGCTTGTCATGGTATCTGGTAATATTATTACTGTATTACAAGATGTTATGATAATAAAAGCTGAAAAATTGTTCTCCCAATGGCATATTCAGAGTACATAAAATTTTGCAAAATATTGTGTATCCCTCCCAAATATTCTCAATGCATCTTTTTGTCCAGATTATTGTAAATATTAGCAGCATTTGGTATCTGAGAGACATTTTTACATCACATGAAACTTATTGGGGAAGATATTGGGAAAGAACCTGAGAGACATTTTATCTCCTTCTTGGGCAGGAGTTTGTTTTTGAATCTATTTTTACACTTTACTTAAATATGCATATTCTGATACTGAATTTGCAGTACCTTCACATAGCAGAAAAAAATGATTAGAAGAGAATGATCGCAAATGATTCACAGGATAGAGGCTGGAACTTTCAGAATGGAAAGTAATTTAATGTCTAACTCTCACCAAGAGTAAAAGTCTTGCAAGCCATGCTGAAAATTCTTCCTAGCGTCAATTAAAAATACTGATTTAAACAACACACTACTAGATTGTGAAACTGCCATTGCATTAATTGTTGAAGGATGATTTACCTGACCTATGATGTAGAGTTACATACCATACAAAATATTAAAATATTGTGTGGTACAACAATAGAGAACAAAAAATGTGGATAAGTTTATTTTGTCTTTCAAATTTATTCAAATTTAACTTTGCCCACCTTTCTCTAAATTCAGTTTGGAACTACTGATTTTCAGGTTAATAAATGATCTGCAACCTGTGCTAGAAAATCAGCAAAGCTTTGATTGGAACTTGAGAAGATCACAAGTACCTGAAGCTCTGACTCATCTTCCAGGGTACAATAAAACAATAGAAATCTCTCAATCATATTGTTTACTTTCTTAATTTAATATTTCTTTACATATTAAAAAAAATGAGAGGATTTGCTTATAAATAATCTGTTGTTGACACTGCATTTTACAGAGGGTTTGTGAAGGGCAGCTTTCTGAGCTACCATTTAGTCTTTCTGATGATTTTTTATTTTCAGAAGAAAAGATGACTACAAATGTGTATCTCATACTCGGAAGATAGTTTAGATTGAACTCTCTAACCTTTATGTCTTTGTTCCACAGACCACAGTAAATAGGCTATTCAAATTATTATTAATTTCATTGGTCTCTGTGTCTAGTTTTAAATGTTCCATTACATCAGTTGCACAAAGAATTCCCTGCATGTAGCATGGGAAAGATGCTGACCTAATTATTTTAGAAATAACTATGTAGAAACATCTAAAAAGATTAACAAAGGAAACATTATGTCGCTACCAAGTTAATAACTAAAATACCATGAAAATCACTGTATAATTATCTAGGTTTCCATAGAAACCATGTTTGATGGGTAGCCAAAAAGACTTCTGATTGGGCTTCCATACTTCTTCTCTCCCTATAATAAATATGATTTCTGTTCTGCCTTTCACAAACAATTAACCAGTTTTTCAGTAGCTTAAGTCCTTACCCTATACTCTTTAAGCAGCACTCTTTAACAGCACTAATCACCCATATGCTTTTTTAAGATCTGAACTCTTGAACTTAAACATGTAAAAATATTTTTAAAAATTTATTATGACAAATACCATGCTATTAACCAAAGGAAAAAAAAAAAGACAACAGAATGAATTTATATATGGTAATATTTCTGTGTTGTCACAATACAATACTTGTATAAAAATAAGCAAAGGCACTAATCCAAGAAATGAGTTGGGTTTTTTATTATATTTTGTCATTGTAATTTTTCATTACATTTTCTCATCAAGCCTTCTCAAAGGCTTTGGCCCTCAAGTACTAGTAATACAGATGTAAGCGCATGATCCCCAGTGCTAGCAAAGGTGAAAAAGGTGTGGCCCATCCCATAAGTCCATATTCCATTACAAACAGTGGGAGTTTTATCTGAATTTTTCATTTAAATAATCTAGATTGACACCTATTTATGGTAACACTCTGTTTTCACATGCTTCTTATACAGTAGATTTTAGCAAAGCCACATTAGAAATTTCTATACCTAAGAAAAGATAAACTCTGTATGCAACACGTTTTTCTCCTACCAAAGTTGATGAAAATGTTGTCCTTGTGTTTATGCACACAGTTTTTCCCAGAAGGCAATAGTTCAGCTAAACTTTAATTGAATTTATAGATTATAGGTTCGCAAATAATAAATGGATATTTTAAGAAATGTTTTGTTATTGACCTTCCAGAGGCTGCACAACCTTTTTATTGTTCCATCGCTTAAGGAAGTGTTAAGGTAGTGTCTGAAGTAGACCTCAGTTCTAACTGTATACACTCACAGGAGAACTACCCACACATGCTGCCCTGATTCGAGCAATCGAGAAGCAGGACAAGGGTAGGGTGGAAGTTGGTACAATGGATTTGGAAGGTACTACATGTGCTACCTGGTGTACTTCTAGATCTATTTGTATGTTTGGAGAGCACTGCATAGGAATATTTCAAAACAGAAAATAGAGATCCTTTGTTTGAAACAAGCAAGTTCCTGACAGATCTGCTTTATTTCAGAGAAAGAAAAGCACAACTGCTATTATTTTAATGCTTTGTGGGATTCTTGTAATAGTTGAATAAGTTATTCTGTATTATTTACAGTTACTTAGAACTTTCAATTAATGTTCTGTAATATTCTGGGATTTAAATTCTGCAACTCCTGTTTAGTCTGTTAGATCCTGAGACTTCATGTGCTTTACCACTTTAGAATCATTGGATTTGATCAAACTAAATGACAGAATTACAGTTTAATTTTGTGCTATTTTTGAATGCAGAAAGTGTCTCTAAATCATAAACTGAGATTGGGCCTGAGCACTGAGAGTGCTATACAACAAAACATAACATCACAGAAAGAACTGTAGGCCCGAAAAACCACATTTTATTCTACATTACATAATCCGCTAACACTCTTCAAGTTCATCCTACTTAATGCTAGGCATCTTTCTCGGAGAACTGCCATTGTAGGCTCCTGATATAATCAACACAGAAGGACAGAGAAGCACAGACCTCCATGTGGTGATTTAGTTCCCTTCAGATCTGCATTGCCCTCTGAGTTGTCTGTCTCTACTTATTGATAATAAAGGGAACTGGAGCATTGAGATGCTTTATTTTCTCTAACATTATGTGGGATTAATCCTTTTTTGTTTGGTTGGGTTTTTTCTGTAATATAGTGTTCCAAACCTGAAGGTCTTGATTTGTCTTGTTTGGACTAAATCATTGTCTGGATTTGTCTCCATCCTTAAAAGCAACTTATTCATGCTGTTTCCTCCAGATGAGAATTTTGACTGTGTAATTGACATTGAGGCTACAGCAGTGGCATACTACCGTTTATTCTGTAAATCAGTGTGTGAAAATATCCTAATTTTCTGATGTTGAAAGCACTGAAGGGTAAAAAAAAATGTTAAGATTGACCTCAGTGAGCTTTCAATGAAGACGTAAGCAAAGTTTGTGCAGGCTTCTTAACCGTCAGTATGAAAAAAAGAAATGCCCATCTCAAACAGCTTGTAGCTACCTTTTTCACATGATAATCATTCTATACTGGTGGTATATGACTAACACTGATTTTAAAAGCAAAATAAGTCTTAATAGATGATACACTGAGTCACAGAAAGATGCCTGAAATAGTCATTTACTGTTATTTGTTGTCTTGTACAGTTTATGGAAATAATTAGTATTCCATTTGACAAACAAGTGCAAACATCCATTAGCTAAATGACACAACGTATACTTTGACTAGGTCTGTAACTTTCACTAGAACTCTATCAATAGTAACTGTTGAACAGTGTCATATAGGAGTACACATCTTTTAGTATATGTATAATTGCTCTGGTTAGGAGGCCACTGAGGTATTTAAAGAAAGAAAAATTATTGGACAGCCTAATGTGTCTTTGAAATCAGAAGAGAAAAAAAAAATCTTTGTATGTAATCTGTAAACTACAGACACATGGAGTTGGTCTTATGAATTTATTGATCTGCAAATGAGTTCTACCCCCAGATCCATAAACAATTATCATCAAAAATCAGAGTGGAATAGAGCAAGAATTTTGTTATGTGATTAGTGTTTGTTCTGTAATAACGTTGAAAATTGTCAATTGTATACAAAAATACAGAAGGAGTCTTTTCCTACTATATTCTGAGTGCGAAGAACAGCTTGAATAATGATATCTAAAAATTTTGAAATTAGCTAATTAGCTGTAAACATTAGATTATTTTTTTAACTTTTCATCTGAAAGTTTACACCTGAGTTATAAGACCTAAGTTCGAATGCATCTACATGTGTAACCACCACTTATAAGATTCTGTTGTGGAGATGTAACTGATGGGTTTGCTCATGATGCATGAAGCAGAATTTTCATTTTCTGTGGGTTTTCTGCTAGCTATGGTAGAAGTTATTTTGCAAATACTTATTATATGCAGACAGGAGCAAAGTTGATGAGGCAGAGCTCCTTTTATGCATTTATAATTTTTAAAAAATATTTTCTATAAATATGCTGTTTTCTTGCAGCTATTGTACATAATATAGATCCCCCAAACTGATCTTTAAAGTAAATTTCTGTTGAGAAAGATGACCAGTCAAATGGTAACAAATGCAATGCTGTTGTCTACATACTAGAAGAACAAGTAAAAATGTACTGGGCTTAGACTTGCCAAATTTTCTCCCTCCATGGTAAACCATTAGGAGACCAGGAGGTCTGGCCAGGTTCTTCCCCAGGGTCCTGGTTGTGCTGAGGCACTTTTAAGTGACTGGGACTGAATAGTTCCTCCACATTTGAGAGAGCATAATTTCAGTTCTGGCTAGACAGATAGATGGCAGAGGCGTGTTCCTGCTCACTGAACTTGCACCCATACAAAAATCAGACATAAGTATCTTCTGATATAAATATCCTCTCACTCTGTAAACACACGAGCTTTCAGAAAAGATACTATAATGTACATTCTGCAGCAAAATTGTACTTTCAGAATTATCAGTGGAGACGTGTCAGCTCCAATATGCTTGTACATATCCAGATATTTTGTACTCTGTACAGAACTACAGGTTTCTGTTACTGCACAAGAAAGTAAAGAAAGCATCTCTCTCGCACCTCAGCAAAAACCTACTTTTAAATATGTTAAAAATATACCCAAAATTCTAAAAAATTGATTAAGGAGCATAATCAATGCTGGAAAGTAGTTATGCTTCAGCATTTATTTGTTTTAAACTTTGTCACAGAAATGACTATCAAAAAACTTACAAAAGGTTTCAGTCTCACTTGAAGCAGTAAGAAAGCACTTTTGCTGCACCGTCTCAGTGCACCAGTCTAACTGAACTGGTAAAAAATGGAAGTAGAAAGAGGAGTCTTTCTGGGCTTCATACCATCTTGGACTTCTTATAAATGGTGTCATACCCATACGAAGCTATGTGCCACGTCTTTCTATGTGTCTGATAAAAAAGCACGGTTTTGACCAGAACCCTGTGTTGTAAAGTTATATTGACTTTGGAAGTGCTGAGAAGCCACTGTTCCTATTGAAGCAGATGGTAAAAGCAAGCCTGTCAACCAGGAACTGAGAAGGCCTGTGGTGTTGCAATTTAATACATACAGTGCCTGAAAGTCGTTATGCCATTAATCTTACAGGTTGGCAGGGAGGCACGGTGAGGGCAGTTATCAGTGGCGCCAAAAGCACACCATGAGCATGTCCCCATGGTACTGAATATACTCTAGGGGGAAAGTACTCTGAAACTGCAAGCACTGTATTTAAGCTACTAATCTAGGCTTATTAATTTTGCACTACTGAAGCTATGGTACTTCACAGACCAAGGCAGTATCTCTAAATGTAATCAAAACGTGGTTATGAAAACAGACCAGTGCTAGCTCAAAATTTTTTTTGTGTTGTGCTCCATTACACGTATGGATAAGTCTAGTGCTGGCTCCCATATGTGTTTGGGGAGAATACACTTGGTTACTGCTTGCTCTTGCAGAAAATGTGAAAGATCAGCCTGGTGAAATCCATCCTTAAGTGGACAGATTCCAGAAATGGACTTTGCTCCTCTTTCAGCATTAAGAAACTTATGTAAGCTCTAAATGATGTATCTTAAAATGAAATGCTGTCTCAAATTCACCATAGATGTAACATAATCAAAGACATTAAGCTAATTGATTTTGACTGTTTATAGAGAATTTTTTGGATATTTTAAAAATATACTCTAATATAAAATCATATATAGATAGGTAAAAAAGTGTAAAAATGCCATTATGTGTGTTCATGTAAGCAACAGTAATAATTACCTAAACAGAACTCTAGTCTTAGGCAAGCTGCAGATGCTTGAACAACTATTCTTAGTCATTCCAAAAGTGCTTCATTTCCTTAGTTATTGCATTACTGGGTGTTTTCATCCTATTTAGCTTATTTTGCAGTCTAGCAGGGTCCATACTAGGTCAGTATATAATGATCTATAATGAGCTGGTATCTGCGGCTGTTGAGACCAGACATAATTACTGTAAGTGAGCTTGCCATTTTCTGCATGTTTTACTGTCAGTTATCAAAACACCTGGTGGTGAGCATGATGTTCTGTTTAGCTGCAGCTTCTATACCTTATTCAACCAGGGATCATCATGGTGAGTTCTTAGGAAACATTCTTGTTACTAGCTTACTTCAGAGAACTTGAGAACTGGATACATATTTTGTTCAGCAGTTCAGTAAAATACTGAAGTAGGTTAGTAAAAAAGGTGAAGGTATATTTAGTCAAAAGTGCTTTGTATTGTAAAAAATTCAAAAGCAAAATTAGACCCAATTAAAAACGTTCAACTGCTACAGTGATAGAATTTTTATGCATTCTGGTTCAAGTATTGTAATCCTTATTCATATAAAATTTCCTCTTAAAGGGCCATAATATTCAATAGCAAATTTAATCTCACAAAATTTTGTTACTGTTTAGAACTGGTAGCATTTGTCATTATGCAGTTGTGTGGCCATAAGACAAAGGGGAAAATTGGACCATTCGTTTAGCCACTGGCTAGAACAAACTCCTCTTCTTGAATAAAGGACAGAAAGGGACAAGACTGGGAAAGGCCATGTGTTATTTTACACTGTAATTACCAAAAGGGTTAGGCAGCACATAACAGTGGCTATCAGAAAAATAAGCTAGAGAAATAAAGTAAGAGAAAATCAAATCACTGTCTTTAAAATGACAGACCAAACTTTATCAGTGTGCTGACCCAAAGGCACCCTGTTTGGCAAAAAAAATACAGGTGATTTAGCCTTTCCACACAGAATCATCTTCTCTGTTCACTGCCCCCTTGTACAGCATCTTGTAACACACACATTCTTCTTATACAGAAAAAAAAAAATTATGATACTCACTTCTCAAGCACTACTGCTGAGAAAATTCTGTATGTTAAGTAAGCTACCAAGCTACATTATAACCACTATCCATTTATACAAACATAAGCATGACCATGCTGGGTGAGACCAAAGACTCCTGTAGTCTACTTCATCTGTCTCCAGCCCTGATCAACAGCAGATCCCTAAGGCATAGTATAAAAATGGGGCAATCAAGTGGTGTTTCCTTTGGATCTTTTCCTAGCCTCCAATAATCTGCAGCTCATGAATTTCATTAACCAAGTATGTTTAATGCCCTCAACAGATTTTTCTCCATGCTTCCCAAACTTCTGTAAATTTAAGTTTTCAAGGTCTTGCAGCAAAAAGTTCTTCACAGTAGCACGTTTGGGTTGTTTGAACCTACCATCCACTACTTTCTGTAATCTAGATTAATAAAATCTACACTTTCTGTAATCTAGATTATTAACAGCTGTCCCCTGTACTCCTTATGGGAACCTGACTTGGTCATCAGAGTGATAAAGCTGAGATCTTGAATACCTTTCTTTGTCTGTCCCACCAGACAGAGGAAGGTGACCTTAGTATGGGTACTTCTGTCGGTACTCTTCAAATTTGAGTCACTTTTCCAGAGATTGCACTCTTGGTACATATGTAAATTTTCTCCCACCCCTTTCTCCTGCTTTTTTGCATCATCTGTATTTCCTTCCTTAGAGTGAGAATGATTCCCTTTCCCATGCATGCACATTCTCTTTCCAAACGCAGTGTATCAGGACTCCAGTAGTAACAGGTGCTAGTTAACACTTTCATTGCAAGTATATTACTCTTTTTATTTTAATGCATGATTTCTAGAATGCCTGTTTTATCACCATGTAGTAAAGGAAGAAAAGCCAATATATATAATAAAAACAAAGGGGTTTTGGCCACTTACCAAGTGAAGATAAGACATAGTAAGGTAGATATTAAAATGAGGACTTGGTTAAACATTGCAGACTGTGTGCGTTGGATGGCTCTGTGAAGATCATTCTATATTAATGGAAAATAGGTGTTATTTTTGGTTTTGAATTAATAAGGCATGAGCTGATTCTACAGAGGAATTATATAGTGCCCTGATAAAATACAGTCATTCAAATGATAGATCCTATAGAAGGGTGCAAAAGAGCCAGCTGTGATTCTGTGATTATTTAAATAGTTCTTTGTTCATCCTGGCACAATTCTGATACTATTGCAAACTGCCTTAAGATCTGTCTGCTCATGTCTAGCTTTCAAATTACAGGCTGCAAGGACCAATTAAGGCATAGCAGCTGAGTTCCCTGCAATTGCATATGAATGGAAGAGTAGCAGAACCAGCCATTCCAAGTTTCCCTTATTGGAACAGTAACAATTTATACTAATTGAGATTTTACTTGATGTCTTAATTTTTTCTAATTTTGATGCAGAAAGCAGTTTAGCAATACTTGACCATTTGTATAATCTAAATACAGATCTGGTTAGCTTCCTATTAAAGTTGGACAGTGGACTGTACTGCCAAAATCCCACTAAAGACAGTATACTAAAAAACCAGAAACTCTAAAATAGTTATTTCCTTTGTCATACTTACAATCATATTCTCTAAAGCATGCTTTGCCAGCCAACAATTTAAAAATACAGGAATAAACAGGTTTCTTAGGAATGGCCAGAAAATCTGAAAGAAAAATTAACAAATTCATTAAAAGCTTTTCTATTCAAGAATAGAGCTTTTTTATTCAAGCAGCAATGAAACACTTGAGAAAAATACTTATTATTAATGTGTTTCTAGTGTAAGATATGGCTTTAAATAACATTTTTTCTTCCTTTGTGATAAACTGTATGTAAGATAATTTGATAAAATAAGAACAGTCAGTTTTCAGTGCAGACACCAGAGATTCTTAGATTTTTATATCTAGCTGGTTTATTTTATTGATTGTGCTGTAGTTTGAGTCAGAGGGTTTTGGTTTTGTTTGTCCCCTATCAGGGAGGAAGGGGAAAGTGATCTGTATTATTACTTCATTCAAGTAGCAAACTATCTTCTTGTTGTTGACAAATTTCTGTTCCCACAGGCACAAATTTGTCATCCACATAAGATTCAAATTTACTCCAATAAAAATTAAGACTATTTGCGCAGCTATAAAATTGCGATGTGCAAATGTATTAATTCAAATATGTTTACCGTGATGATGAAAGGGACAGCATTAATTATTTCCAGGAGAAAAGGTATTCTCAGAATTTGTTCCCAGATATTTCCCTTCAAAGAAAAGGAAAAAAAAAAACCACCATGTCACAGTAGGCTTACATATAGTTCTGATGAGAAGTATATGTGATATTCCAATGCCACATATGGAGTCTCTTCCACTAGCTGAATTTCAGGAAGATCATTCACCTCAGATTTAAACATATATGTCAAATGTGAATATAGAATATAGGCTACTCTGGCCTATTTTTCTTACTGTTTATCATAATGTACCTCACAGGTAGAAATATATACTTTTAAATCTGTATTTTTACTAGAGCAGTTCTCTGTTTCCATATATTTCCTTGCTATGACCTAGTTAGTAAGACAGCTCAAATGGAGAATTCTAATTGCATTAACTAGTCAACTCATTCTCTCAGCTAATGAAGAGCTTCATTAAATTAAGTTTTCATTTTTTTCAGAGAATAATATGCTCCTGTTTTCTTCTATTGCATTTTTAGGTACCTTGGAATCACACACAGACATCTTGTCTCTGTTTTTTCGTTCTTCAAAGGTTAGTTTACTTTTATTTTTATGTGCACGCTTACACACAGATAAGGAGGTGAGGTTCCTGTCCTAAGGAATTACCTTTTTAGTAATTCTCATTTTTCAATGACTCTTCATACAAGTAACAGACAACCCTGCTGGCAAATTCTTTTATCTGCAACTCTTTCTACTTCTTTTCTTAGAAACCTCTAAATCTTTAAAATCCTGCATTACAGTGCTTTAGCTTTTGACTGTGCCCAAGTTTTTCTTACCTTAATGCTTATTGACTTAGTGTCTAAAATCTAGAGACAAAGCCCTAGTACAGTGTAAGAGTTGCAGAGACATATATCCAAAGGACATGCCCTGCTCAGAAGATTTTACCATCAAATCAACTGTTTTGATTACCCCTATACACAGGTGACTGCCCTATAGTCCATACTAACATTTGTTACGAATGATGAGCCGCTCTCTGTACATCCGTCTGATAGAACTTCATGGCAAAATATAAAGCAAAAGAGGAATGCAAATATGTTGTATTTTCCAAAGAAAAAATACCAGCTTGTTTTCTCTTAATCTTGTTTCATTAGCCTCTGCATGTTAGTCACAGAGGTCTGGATATTTCTCTTTATTAATTCTAATCCTGCTATTAAGATATTAACTTATTAAGAAATAAATATTAAAAAGAGGAATGAAATTAAGTTAGGGAAAGATAGCAGTATTCTATAGTGAGTCCTTCCTTCCTTTGCATTTATCTTTTTATCTTTACTTTGTATTTCCTCTTTCCCAACTGTTTTGGAGAGAGAAGTAAGGAAGACAATCCAGTGTTTAATATTTGAATTAGGACTACAAGATCAAAGTTCTGTATTTCTGCCACAAACACTTTAGTACATTTCAGGGCTTTTTGGAACTTGATCTTGCTTACATGAAATCAGAGGTCTTCCCACATATTTCAATGAAAGTGGTACTGATCTTTTAATCTGCTTACTGTTAGCTACAGGATGGTGATAATACTACTTCTTTTCCACGTCTGAGTGGTGACTGTGAACGATTAAATGTTGGGATGAAAATCCATACGTTTAAAAAAGAAGGTATTTAAAATTCAGTGACTTACAGCTTTACTAACTCTATATCACGACTCTGTCATAGGTAATGCAATAACAATGTAGCATATATCATGGCAATATTACAAGAATTTGCAGTACAGCACTATATTTTCAGTTGCAATGACATATTAATCTTTCCTGTCAAAATAACCAGCTGATATAACTACTGAAAATTAAATACAAGCTCCATAGCATATAAAATTCTTTTTCTATTTTTAACTTTTCACATCTGGAAGCCATTGTACCTATGGGGCAGGGATTATTGTCTTCCATGTAATTGTAATTGGTGTGAGTTAGACATACTTGAATAATCTTAAATATTTCATGTGGTAAGCAGCCCGGTAAACAGAAGTGAAATTATTAGACTGTAAACTGAGGTTTTATTTGTAGGAATAATAAAATCAAAAGAAAATTTGATTTTCCCAACTTGACCCATTCTGTGTTTTCACTAATTTCCTCATTTTTATTAAGAGCTTTCTTTTCTGCATTATAGAAAAGAAATGTCACATAATTTACTTGTGCAGACAAAATGCCTGTGCAGATGTGCTTGAGGTACTTAGTGATGCGTGTAAGATTCTGGCTTCCACATACAAATGCGTCATGTCTTCTGCAAATCTGCCTTTTGCAGTGAGAATGTATGGTAATGATAAAAGCAGCTAAGACTGCCAGTGCGCCAGTGATATAGTAGGATTGCCAGATGTCTCTGATGAGTTTTGGCAATGAAAATTTCTAATGTAGACATCTTTCAGAATTTTGGCCAAGGGCAAACCCTCATGTAATCGGTTAAGCTGTGAGAATGCAGATTGTAAACTATTCATTCTTGGATCCAAGTGATCAGCAGTGTAATACAGTGCTATGTTCTTTGCATTCCTCCCCATATAAAAGCAATAAAAAACGCAAATCCACTGTATCCCAGTAGCATGGTATACTATTATGTCCTCACTATTCTGCATGTTGAATCATTTGTCATATGTTATCAACCAAGTGTCAGAAAGGTAAATTCCTTGCAGTATTCTCTCAAATGACTGCTTTATTTATTTTACAGGTTATTTGTGAAATCCTAGCAATGTGCACACAAATGCAAAACCAATCATCTTTTTCTTGTTGTTTTCTTCCCGGCTCATCCTCTGACTTGTGCCTAAATTGTAAAAGCTTTGGAAATGTTGGCATGAAATAAGTAATCTGTCACAGATTTACATGATTTACACTCCTTCGGCCATCCTGGCTGTGCAGAAAGGCCTCACAGTGGGCGAAATAACAGCCCTCTTGGCTTCCTGAGACTGATGTAAAACTAGGGTAAATGGCTGTATCATGACTTTTCCAGATTGTAACTAAGAGGACAGGACCAGAGGGAAGGAGGTGTTTGCATCAGGTGGATTGCCAAAGTGCATTTCAGTACTATTATTCTTCCTTGCGTTACTCTTATTCCCTTATGGGAAGTGGAAATATAGCCATCATAAAATTGCCTCAACTTCTGTGACAGGTATATGCAGCAAGTCAGGATAGTAGAGCTTTACACCCATTGCACACTAATAAGTAACTTCTCATGGGAACCGACTTGCCAGTATTTCTTTCATCGTCTGTACTCACTGAAATTGATGCAGACCACAAGCAGAATGGATAGGGATAAAATGCTGCCCGATAAACTCAGGAACAGTATAACTTGTGATTGCTCTTTGCTGTCTTGGCACTAGATGTGTTAATTTTGGATTGCTTCTGCCTATAATTGATTCGCATTTGTAACCCCCAACACCTAAATAGTATATGCTACTTACAAGGATTAAGAACAACAATTTTTAGACAATAGACAGTTTTAAGCCTCAGCATTATTGGCTGCTAAGGAAAACATATATACCATAATGACTTGATAAGCACACTAAAGTACGACTCTCTAACTTCAGTGGCGGCTCTGATAGCTACTGAATGTCAGTAAATTCAAAAATTAAAAAAAAAAAAAGATTATGCTCCAAGATATTTTCAGCTTTAGAAACCAAGTCTTTTCAAATTTACTTTGATAAATGATATTAGTATTTTTTCTCCTGAAGATACTAAAAATGCAGAGTACCTAAAACACACTAGGATAGCACATAACAAAATGTAATGAAGAAAATTGAATAAAAATATTAGGAAATTAAAACTTTTTAAGAAGAATGCAAATACAAAAATATATTGTATTCACATCAGATGATTTCAAGCATTTTGCAAAGATGTTCCAATAGCATCAGAGAGATGGATAACACAAGTATGTAGGTATCCATAATTAAAAAGAAAAAAAAAAAATGTCTTGGCCTAATTTTCTGGCGTGCAGTTTTAGAGGCCTGAAACTTGAGTTATAGATACTGAGCAGCTACAGCTTTGACATCAATGAGAATTGTGTCCATTGCATTATGGATAGAAATATAAAATGGTGCAGTTGAAAAATCAGTATCCAAAAATCAATGTCACTTTTGAGACTGTGTTTTCAAATTACAATGTGACAGTGGATAATGGAAAAAAATGGAAATTTCATTTCTGACTTCCACGCTCTAGATATTACTGTTTGCTCATAAATTTAGGAAATATAAACAGGGCCGCCTGTGACAATATGCTGTCCTCTACATGTGTGTTTTTCTCAAGTTCCTGCTTGTACATCAGCATGGGCACAAATGCAGGCACATGAATTTTATATTGAAACATTTAACTCAGTTACTTTTTGTGATGAATTATGCCTAAAAGTAACTAACGTTACTTACCTTGTAGCTTAGATAACTCAGCAGCAGAGTTTCAAAGAGACTTATTAAAGCCACAGAAACCTTAAGTGAAGTGATAAAATATGTGTATTAATATTGGCTTCTAAAGAATATATGACGTTAAGCATTACAATGAAAAGTAAAAGATAATAAAAACCAGCTTTTCCATGCATCCTCTGAAACCATCTCAGCTAACAGCATTTAGCATGAAGCTGAAATATCGTTATTTTTCTGACTAAAGCACAGGCTGTGACTTGAGTCTCATTGCTCTTTTCCAAGTATAACACTCCAGAGAGCCTGCAGGGTGGCCTTTCCATGGTTTTTAGAGAGCTCCATACACAGTCTGCCAGATTGTTTCTCAAGTTTCAGTTGTCTGTTCCTAAAAGGTACTGAGATCTTTTCACGAGACAGAGAAGGAGAGAGAAGGAGGAAGCTGTAAATAATGGAAGCTAGTCAGCTCTTTATTTTTCTGTAAAGATGTTATGAATGTGTGGAAAAACAAATACTTTTTTTTTTTCACTGTATATAATTCAGAAAGTTGAAAACAGCAAAAAATGATACAGATTAATCATTATTGATTTTAACATTTAAATGCAACTGAGCTCAACTTGTCAGCCTTCACTTAGATTATATGTAGTTAGTGTATGTACTATGTAATTTAAAAATATTTAAATAGTCAAATATCAAAATAGTAAAAAATTTACTTAAAACTTTATACATATTAAATAACCACAAAACTTACTTAAATCCTTTGCATAGCAAATATTTGTATTTTAATGTATATTGTAGGAATATTCTATCAAGAAGATGTACAAATTCAGCTGGAGCCTGAAGTCAAACAATTCTCAGGATTTCTAATTTTAAACTCATGCTCACTACTACTGAAAACTCAGAAGAGTGCACTATTTGCACTCGCAATATCATTATCTAGAATTAAAAAAGATGCTATGAATTGGAAAATTATTAAAATATGCTATCAAAATATAATATCAGTTTCTTCAAATAAGTATTACTGTTTTATATAAACTCAGGTTGTATCTCAAATAAAAAGAAATCTTTGTTTGTAACTATTGTATATATTCTACTGTGAATGCATGTGTATATACACATGCATACACATATGTATAAATTCCTATGTTTATCAAATAAACTTATTAGAATAAGATTGTGACCATAAGCAAATAAAACTTAGTATTTTTTAATTAAATTGAATACAGTAATCTGAATGTCTAGGTCAAAATTTATTCAAACTGTGCATACTTTAAGCAAGGAATTGAAAGGCATTTTCATCAAGGGATTCTTCCCTTAGTAAAATCGTATATTACGTAGAGGTACAAACCATTGTAATGGCATTGCGCTAAGCATGGTGCAAGAATATAATGGTATAACCATTCTGGAAGCTTAAGGAATTCTTAGTAGAAAAACACATTTCACAGGGAGAATTCCTACAGCACTGTCCACAAGTAAAAAAAGTGTTCCTACAACAAGCAGGCTCCAGGACACTGAGGATTGAACCACAAACTTCAAAAGATGTCCAAGACCCACAAAGCACTGATGTAGTGCATCTTTTGTGACATACTCCTCTAAACACGTAGGCTTCTATATTATGAAGTAACTTTAGCTTTCTAGTGTATTTAACAAGAAAGCCCATGAAGCATGTCAAAAGCTAGTCGTAAGCAATTATAAACTTTAAACTCATCGTTAGAGCAAACAGTGACTACTTGACTCAGCAGAGCTTGATAATTCTGAGAGAAAAGGCTATCTAATTCTACAATATTTTGTTATAAGCTTTAATACTTTATAAATATATTGTAAAGCTGTATCAATTCAAATCAGTTAGCTCAGATCAGCTTATCTCTATGCTTTTGTTGTACTTGGTCATCAAGTAGATCTCTTTGTTAATATCAACTTTTCTAAGTATCCTTTAACATCACTAAAATGCTATAAATCAATATTGTCTACAGTTATTAAATGGAAATAATTAAATTGGCCATTTACATATTACCTGTAATCCCCATAAAGGCAAGCTTCGATTCACCCAAATAATAGGAGACCTGTTCATTATAATAAGAAAATAAATATGAAATTAATCAAAATCTGGTTAGTGTTTTGAACAAAATCAAGAGAAAAAAAATTTGTACATGTGAATGGAAATTAGAGCAGCCTTATTTTTTTTAAAAATTCTCAGTAATAAAGATTTTAAATCAGTATTTATCTACTGAGTTTTGACATTGCTTGTATTTCTAATCCAGAGCCAATCATTGAGTTCCCATGGGAGTAGTCTAACACCCAGTGACACCAAAATCTTTTATTGGCTTCAGTGGCTGCTAGTTCATCCCCTATGATTCCAGAAAGAATAAAACAATTTGAACTTGTGTTTCTAGAGATGCAGAGGAATAATTATTTGTGTAGGAAAAAGAAACTTGACAACTCTTTTGTGTGAACTTTTTGCTGTTTGTGTAATGATATAAATGGTATCAAACTCATAGGGGCTGTCATACCTTGGAAACACCTCATGTCATCTTACTATTTACTAAACCCAATGATAATAGGCACTTGATACAGTACTACTAGAAACTGGCACATTCAATGGCACAATAGTTTACTGTTAGTCATTTACAGCTAGTCATAATTGTTTTTTAAATAAGGGCATCCTTTTTTTTTCAGCAAGGTATAAGCATTGATGGAATTCAGATCTTACAAGAGCATCCACTCCAGCAGTTCACTTATGCAATCAGAGAAAAAATTAAAAAATTAAAGGCAGTTTTGAATATTTGGGAACACAGAAGTAATTGCTTGAGAGTTATGGAAACATCACTATTATACGTTAAAATGTCACCATTCCTGATGGAAATGGATTTGTCTTCCTGTTTCCCTCCCCTTCCCACCATTATGTGGACTTTTGGTTTGCTTTTTTAAACTAGGAACTCACCAATCAATCGTTCCAGGTGTGTAGTTTTGATTGGAACAACTCCGGTTTAATTCCTTACTGATAGTTGTCATCCCATCCATGCAAAGTTCATTTTCGTTAGCAAATGTATATGGGAACACAATCATAAAAACATATGGGAGGAAAGGGATATTAATTACATTATTAAGTGTTCTATAAAATGCATGCAATAGTTTGAAACCCTAGGCAATGGATATAGACATTTTAAAAAGTAAAATAACTTTTAGAAAGTAGTTCTGTATGTGTTCTGTATCTATAGATAAAGGACTATGAAGCATTTCAGGTTACATTTTTTAAAGATTTATTTTCAAACATGTTCCAATTTCAAAACAAAACAACTGAAATTATACTTTCAAAAGCTGAACTAAGTACACAATAAATATTGCAGATCAAGAGATACTAGAAATCCTATCCCATGGATAGGCTAGGATAGAAAGAGCATATATACATATACTTATACCTGCCATACTCTCAACAAGAAAGACTGCATCAAACTACACTTTATATCCTCTTGTGAGGATGTGAGGAGGGCTAGAGGTTCATGCAGCAGCAATTCAAGTAAGAAACTGGTGACATCTATGTAAAAAAAAATAGCTGTTATGTACACGTGATGTTATCTTGCCTTGAATGATTGGCACAAATGCTCCCTTCAAATGGTCATGTAAAGATGTGGGAATATGTATTTGTGTAAATGATGAAAAATAACCTTGTTTATCCTTGGCAAGCAAGGTTAGTGGAAAAGAAAATGATTTGCAGACCACAGATTAGTAATAGCTGTATTTTTATCAACTATCAGTGGGACAGGTGCTAAATGGTATCCATTAATAAGGATGCTTTATGTCTTAAGTTCTTCCCTGTACACCTCTTGTTCCTGAAGGAGTAAATGAAAGATACTAACTTGTGCTAAATTTCTGAAATTTCTGAAAAACAGGAAATAAATCTGCAGGGGGAGTCTGTGATGAAAAGCATTCCTCCCAGAACTGTCACTTTAAAAACAACCAGGTGATAATGTTTTCTGTGGCCATGCTCTCAGCACACTGAGTAGTTTCTTTTATCAGGCTGTGACACAGTATCTAGAAAGGATTTTTTTTCCTAACACCGTATTTGTAAGAATGCATTATGGCAGTAGTTTAGGTATCAAGCCCTCAGGATCTCTATGGGCAAAACCATTGACATTAATGGGGTACCATTTGGGCACAGGGCTGGTTTGTCTGGCATAGCTTCTAAGACTGGGATCTCAGTGAGCATGCAGAAGTGACTTATCTGAAACTTCTCAGCCTGACAAATGTTATACAGAGATAGAACAAACTAACTAGTCTCTTAAATGTATCACAACACAATATGAGGGAATAATATATATAGAAGAGAAAAATACACTCTTTGGCTGGTGAATTGTTAAACATTTAGTTTGAAGGAACAAACATGTCAGGAAAGGCCTGGGGAATTAAGCAGTCTGCGAGATGCAGAAAAACCTTTGCGTATGAATAAAAAAGTATTGAAGTATACCTGTGGCAGAAGTACTGATGTTACAATCTGTTCTGCATACCCAGACGTAACCTTGCAGTATAATACGCTCATTTGGGCTCACTGGAGTTCTCATAACAAAACAATATCAGCGGCTTCTTCGTGCCAGAAAGTATCATCAGCTGTAAAATTTCAAGTCCCTGAGTTGCTGTGCTACTATGCCTAAATTTCTAAGAATGGATTTTCTCTTCTCCATCACTGTTAAAGGTTTTGTGAAATCTTTACAGCTTGTTTCCTCCCTACTCATTTCCTTTCCTTGAAGAGACATTCTAAGATACACGTAGAGTCAAAAAATATTTTTTTGCAGTTCTTGCTTTTCCAGGAAGATTTTTTCTGGCCCTTTTTCAGATGTTCTAATGTCTTACAATACATTTTGACAAAAAAAAATTCTCAAATGCATCTTCTGTACTTCCCATTCACACATCCTTTTCTCATGCACTGCTGAGTAAAGCCGATATTCTTTAACTCACTTTGCTTTGGATTTGATTCTTGTAAAATATAGTATTTCTCCTGTGCACTAGTTTTTTTTGTAGTATTGCCCTTATTAGATTTAACTTATTTTCAAACATTAAAATTAGAAGTCATACTTTGTCCTTTGCCTAACATTGTGTGAAGAGTGCTAGTTCTGTCATCCCAAGCTTAGTATTTTCATCCGTGCTTTGTTTCTTTCAGTATTTAAGGCCAACAGAATCAAATCAATTGAAAGCAAGTAAGTTAATAAAATGTGGTGCTTATTAGCATTTAGAATTGAGAAAATTCAATATATCCAGGATACAAATACAACTGAAGTACAGGATTGAATAAATTATAAATACAATTTCTTCTACAATTGGTGGTTGATTGTATAACACATGAAAAAAAGAAGCGGAGTACCCAATGATCCATCTAGAATACCATACGGACAATTATAGGTGTGCAAAATCACGCATTATGACCATAGATCATCATGAGTATAGAATGTACTTTTGGTCTCCCTCTCTTCTAGGTGTTTAGAGAAAGCAGAGGGCTAGAAAATTATCATCAATGTCATCTGCACAAAAGCTCGGTTTCATGTATTTGTCTGTTTGTTTCTGGGATCTGGGGTTTTAAGTAAAATTATTTAAGTAAAATCCTAAAATTATTGTTGCATACACTAGCAACCAGATATTTGCCACTTTATTTTTATAAATATAAACATAAATATGAGACATAGAAATGTTATGTAATAATACAACCAAAAGATATGTTTGCACAACTATATCTGATGCACAGTATCTGAGCAAATAGCCAGGATTATTTTAGCGGTGAAGTGAAAGAAGAATATTGTTATTTTTATTCTTATTTCCATTCACAATGTGAGACTAGCTTTGTAATTCTTTCAAAACATCTGTAAGACGTAAAACCAAATCCCTGTTGACAGAATATCAAACATTTATTCATTAAATGCATTTATTTCTTATAAGTTAAACAATGCTTTGAGAACAGAAATAACAAAAAAACCCACATTACCATCCAAGTCCTTGTGTAGGATCATCCAGGAGCACACGAATTATGTAGAAGAAACAGCTTAGTAGCTTGAGAGAAAAATTGAATAATCGTATTCTCAGACCTATTTTAAAAAGAAAAAAAACCACAGAAATAAATTCAGGTTCTTTACAGTTTCATCCACTTTTAAGGTAAAACTAAAAGGAACTAGAATAGCCATGCTGCAACAGAGCAAAGGTCGATCTAGCCAGTAACCTGTCCCTGATATGGGTGATTGGCATATCATACAGAAGAACGTAAGAATAACCCTGTCAGATACACATATAATACACCTTTCCAGCTTCCATAAATCTCTGGGTTAAGACTCAGAGATTTCTGTTGTCTGTTTGAATGTAAAGACATACTCAGTCATTTGTCTGAAAGCTATTCTATGCCATTTGTCTTTCCTGATGCTATTCTTTGGGTCTTTTGTAGTTTTAAAAGTCCACTTTCTTGAAAGGAGAACCAGAACTACATATGGTATTTGAGATGCAAGATACAGCGTCATGAAGAAGACATATTTTTTTAACCATTGGCAGAGGATATACAATGACAAGTATTTAAATATTAATATCTGAAAGTCTTCATGTAGTAGCTTCTCATACAGAATATATTAATACTATCCCAACTTATAAAATACTAAATTGTAGTTCTTTAACATTGAAGTTGCATAATTATGCATCCAAGAATCAGGACATCTGAAAGTCATGCTGAATGCACAACTGAACTAAATCAACAATTTGTTCTACAGACCATGTGAATATTGAAATGTTCTAACTAAAAAGATATATCACAAATACTATCACAAAATATTACTGTATTTCCCACAAACATAGGTCTACTGCACAAAGACAGGTTCCCTTCAAAGGGATCCATATGGACACTTGCTTCTTCACATGGGCAATTTATTTCAGTGCTAATTGGAGCTATTATCTACTACAGTGGAACTTAACTGTATTTTAATCAGATTTTGCAGTCATTAGAGGATTAGAGTTTAAATTCTCAGTCTTGTTTTTAAATTCAATAGTCTTAAAATTTTGCTAGTGTAAATATTTGTATCTAACTCTTGGTTTTAAGTTTTCATTCACTAATTAAGCTAAAACTGTCGGTTGACTAAGGTTAAGTGGGGAGAGGTCACTTTAAGGATTAATTTTTTTCAGTCTTGTGAACCGAGAGTCCAATTCTGCATGGCTGAACCCTTCTGTCCAAAGCAGAGTACCACTGACAGTCTTACACAGACGTGACTTCATCTGCACCTAGTCATAGTAAAGACAGTATCTTTTACTGTTGTGTTGTGTTGCGTTGCAAATATGTTAGCAGGTCTGCTGAACTCAGTATAATTACTTCTGTGGTTTAAGAACTACAGCTTCGTTATGCATACCTAAAGCTGTGTGCATACATTCCCTTTTAAGGAAAGAATCGTGATTATCTTATGGTAATATTACATACTTTTTGACTTTACTCAGTTCTAAGTTCAAAATGAACACCTTACAGATAAAACTGATAAATCACTTTTTATACCTCCTCGTTCCCCTCCCATTAAAATGCAATCTACAGCAAACACAGAAAAACAGAAAATAAATTCTTAAATATTCTACCATGCAATTGCTGAAAGAAATCTTAAGTTTTATTACACAACACTGCTTACTACTTTTAACTGTGAAGTTGCAGTTATCACATGAGAACTGGATGGACTTTTACAGCATCTTGTAATCTGTAAACTAGGGGTTAAAATCCTGTGGTCCCAACCATGAGAAGTCCCACAGCTGTTATTGGCAATTAGGTTTGTGAACATTAACCTAGTGATTCCTGCTGTCCTATCAAGAGTAATTAGCCACAGACTATTTATTCCCCAACATGACTGAAGGGGTTGAAGTAGTAAATAGATTGAGAGGCTGTAGAAGGTAGGTAGGTAGGTAGGTGAGTAAGTAAGTTGTCATGCTATTATTTGTCTAGGAAGAATGCCAGTACTTTTCTTGGACAATGCTATGATCTTTTTTTGCAACTTTTTTGAACTGTTGCTGAAGAAAACATGAATTGTTTGTCTGTACTAACCCTTTTGTGGAAGCCTGCTGGAGTATGAATGGTTGCCATAACAACTAGGCTATTACAAAAAGAACAGATAATGTTAAAAAAAACCCCAAAACCAAAAAAAAACCCCAAACCACCTAACTCCAAACAAACAAAAGCAGCCCACCAGGGTTTCTTTTCCTTACCAGTTTTGTGTTGTCTAACTTTCTTAGATAAGTACAAAAGTCTGTTGTTTGTTTCTTCTGGTTTTTAGCTCTGTAAATGTTAATCTTGGTGCGAAACACTTCTTTTCTGCATTGATAATGGCCTGGTTTCTAATCATCATTTGAAATGATACATTGGTGTAAATGCCAAAAAAAAAAAAAAAGGTGCTTTTCTGATTAAAAACTACATCAATACAAGGGACCCATGCTCCTGCTGCTGCCTTAAACTCTTAACTCCCAAATCTCAGTCCTGAAAGATTTAGAACTACTTAAGTATTCAAATATTTAAGTTCCATAGATCTATTCCAGGCTATGCCTAAAAGTGCTTCAGGCTCTGGCTATCTCTACAGGAATGGCTGTTTCCCACAGAATATAAGGCAGGGTTTTCACACCAGACATGCTTTCACCTAAGGGTTCTAGTTAGCATAGATACAGAGCGCATATCATGGACTGGGTTATACATAAAGTAAGGCAAGAGGATAGGTCTTGTACCATATGTGATTGGGTCAGTTATTACAATATAAATATGGAAAAATAGACTTCAAGTCTATCCTGTTTCAGGTCACCTCTCCTAGTTCTGTATGCCTCAGCCTTTACAAATAGGATGTGCTGTCAGAGGGGGCATATTTAGTCACCCCTGCTAAAGCTTTAATAATTAATGTAGGAATATCAAATAAGTATTCTCTCTGGTCAAAATCTTCTGTAGCCTCATAGTTGGGGATGTTACCTGTGAGCTGGAAGAAATGCATTTATTTCACTATCATGGAGATCTAGGATTTCAAATATGGGAAGGAGGGGACAGTCACTAGAGAAGGCATTTAAAATAGGTTTTCATTGATTACTCTGTTACAAAGAAAGCATTTCTTATTTCTGTTTGCTGACTATTTTTGTCCTCTATTTTACAAGCTGTCAGTGGATCAACATGGTCTGCTTGACTTAATTTCTTTTTTTCCGTTCACAGCCAGATTGTTCAAGTAGCAGGGTCATTTGCACAGAATATCTTTTGACACCGGTGTCTGAAGCTTGTATTCAGCTACATCAATCATACACTGTTATCCAGTTATGTATTGTTCAATGAGACTGTAATTTCACTGTGTCCATGTAACCATGGTGTTACATCCTTTGTCTTCTTTAAAAGGAGTTACTAACAGTTCAAAATCTGTTTGCTTTGTGAAATAAATATAACTATGTCAAATGTTAATGTTTCCTTCCCAGTTTGAACAAGTATTTGCTATTTTTTGCAGGCATTTTTAAGTACAGAGTGATAAATTGTATTTCCCCAGTAATGACTGTGACTTTCATTTTTATTATAAATTCTTGATGCTTCCCTTACAAGCATTTTGGGAGATTAATCCTCTGATTTAGAGAGCTGATCTAAATCAAAGCGAGAGTGACAGAGATAGCAGCTGAAGATTTTACAATCACCTTCCATTATTCCTTTCTCATAAGTCTCTAACATATTTTTGTTTTTTAGCAAAATCATCTCAGTAGCAGTTGGATTGAGGAGCTGGATCAAAATATACTGTTAATAATTTATATCCTGGTGATGGTTATCTTTTATTCCCTCTCCACTGAATTAAAACTTCACATATTTTTTCCCTTTGAGACTTATTTTAGGCGTGATAATGCAGTGTGTGATCTTGCAAGTACAAGCAAGTCATACCAATATGTCATCTTTTCCTCTCTCCTTTTTTTGGTGTGTTTTTTTTTTTTTTTTGGCTGGCTGGCTGACACCTTTGTAAAATGCTTTTCATGCATTGGTTGAACTTGATAAGACGTTTGCTTGCAGAAGATTGAGTGGAAGCTAGGTTGACATTAGACATAGATGAAGGCTTGTTTTATCAGTTTATAGAAATACTTCCAAAACCAGACTAATGAATGAAACAGTTGATACGTCATACTATCGGTCTGTATGTGATTTAGATCAGAATAGTATTCTGTAGAAAATTCATATAAATTCTAGAGTTGACTGCTCTGGTTGACAAAACCACATGATATTACACTCTGATATGTTAAATTCACTTATGAAGTCTTAAGGATTAGCGAAAACTGTTTGGTGAACATGTGTAGTTTGATTTAGTTATACTATCTGAAAATTCGCTGATAATACTGACAATTATTTTCTCAGTGATAGCAATTACATCTTTAGTACACGAAGGAAGGTTTTCAGTGCTCTCACTGAACACTGACTAAGATCTAAAGGACAGTATCTTTATTTATCAACTCCCTGATATTTCTGAGCAACAGAATCCTCCAGTTTCAATGGAGGATTGAAGGAGTACACTCGAATGAGTGGCAGGTACTGTCTCAGCAGCCGGCTTTTGGAGATTGTATTTTAGAGGATTCTCGTTGTGAGTATTTGGACAAGAACCAAGATCTGCATAAGCAGAAGGAGTGTTTGACTGAACTTACTAATTCTGAACACTTTGGTTTAGGGATTTTCTTTTTTTCATTCAGTACAGCAATAATTTTGCTGCATTTCCTGTTTGTTTCTCCTGAAATTTGCCTTGTTTAATGTCTAATTGTTCATTAAGCTTCTTGGTTCATGAGAACCAGTAGCAGTGCTTGGGTAACCTGTGGGACTCTAGTGGGAAATGGCATGCCCATGCCATATGCTGCTCTAAGTACAGTAAGCACCCTCAATCTCCAACTTACTTTCCGTGAACTGGCTGCGTAATTCAACAATAGAAAAAACATGCCTCATCTCTTAGAGTTTTCTTCGGAGTCCTCTCCTGAGGACCTGTCAGGAAAAGAAGGTGCCCATAATGACAGTGTCTCTACTAGCTATCTACAGGAAGAACTCATTACTGTGTTTTCATTTGTTAATCAAAAATACAGCATGCTTCTACAAAATGCACCTCAGCTCTGTATGGCATCACCGTGTAGGAAAATTCATCAGAATCTGGATTTTTCCAGCAATCATCAAGCAAGCCAAGCAGGAAAATTCTTGTGCTACTTGTCTGTAGCATGAACCCATCTCCAGTAGGATGAATTAACAGTTGCTTCCCACTCTCTTGCTTATTTCAAATAAACTTCCACATCATTCCTCGCCTTTGGATGCATACATCACACTTACCCAATCATAATCTAACAGAGATATCCCAGTATAGTAACTTATGACAATTCTCTTAATGTGCTTAGCCAGAAGGGTATGCACTTGGCAAAGGAATGGCCATGAATTCATACTAATTAACTAACTTCTGGTTTAATTTTTGTGCTGATGATTTCCTAGACATAAGGTCATGACTTGTTAGTGAGCATTGCAATGTCAGATCCATGCAAATTAGCCAACTTGATCATGATACAGAAATAAAATCACGTCACTAAGTATTTGATCCTACAAAATAAGTATGTTGTTTTTAAGTTTAAAGAATACTTTCTGAATTTGTTTTGGATATTATGTAAAACTGACTCCTCTACAGGGTAAAATTTTAGGTCAGAAGAAAATTAATGATAACTTTGCTGTTGCCTTCAATGGAATTGGATTCTACTCAAAGTATCACAATTATGCTTAACAGAAATTAATCCAACTGCTTACTTGATCTTTGGTTTTTGATGAAGAAGAGCTTTAGTCTCTCTTTAAATGTATTTTCATTCATATAGAATTCAACTTGCACCCTGAAATATAAAAGGAAGTATTAGAATTGAATATGAAAGATAAAACATGATTTTTTCAAAATAATTTGTTTCCCTAATCATCTGTTCTTTCTATATAACTGGAGGAACATATAGTGAGTGTTCAGCCAAAAGCTCACTTGGATTTGAATTATTAATGTTAAAAGATTAAAAATCAAAACAATAAACCTCGCAACAAGCCAAAAAACCTACTTAGTTTATCCCCCTTACATGCAGAATCGGTTTCATACTACTTGGACACGCTACACTGCAAAATCAGAAGCATCTACGGTTTTGGTATTTTCATTGGAAGACTATTCTCCTATCTGCATCTTGGTAAGGAAGATTTCCTTGATGTTCAGGTTAAACCTTCCATCTCAGTTTAACTCTCTTCCTGCAAAATTGACATTTTAATGATTCTTCTTTTTTCTATCTTGTTCGTATCTCTGTTAAGCATTCACATCTCAGTTAAGCGTTCACTTGTTTGTGTTCACCTTTAATCAAATGCTCATGCACCAAACAAACCACCCTCTCGGAACTTCGCTTTTGTCACAATGAAATACTGAGACCAGAAAGCAAAATTATACTGTGATCATACAATATTGTACAGAAAGTAACTCCCCTTCCTGATTATATTAAAGCAACAGTAACATCTTTTTTTCCTCCCTTCCCCAAAAATTTGCCAGGATTTCATGTTTCTGTTCCTCAATTCAGTCCAAGTACAACTCATGCAATAGTTCTACAGACCAGAAGAGAGAAGAAAACTCTTGCAGGGGCTGGCAAGGGGAAAAGAAGGTGTGCATTAGTTGCATAGAAAAACTTAGGCCACTCCAGAGTTGTGGAGCTGTAGGCCGAGTGCAGCATTAGTTCCATATCCACTGAACTCCCTGCTCTACCCAACTGACTGGATCTCCCTCACCAATCCCAGTTCTCCTCCAGCAATGAATCACTTTACCCAGCACAATTTCTGTGCCTTCTTGAGAAGTCAGTTCTCAGTTTGAGAACTGTTCTACTATTGCTAAGGAATAAAGTGATATCACAAAAGTGAGTTACTACCTTACTTCTCACTTTCTCTGTATACCCTCATGTGTTGCAAAATCGCATATATCTTTTCTGTTCATAGGCATACTTGATCTTTATTTGGGCATTTCTTTTCAGCGGTCTTTCATCAAATGACTATATTTCAATTACTTGTTCTTATATGTACTGTCATGTTTTTCAAGCAGGATCCTGACTTTAGTTTTTCCCTTCTTGCAAGTAAAGCCTTTGCTGAAACAATTTTTGTATACTCTAATGTTATCTATAGTCTCTCTCTTTCCCTCAAATACTTGTCTAATACCATATATTTCTGTACACTTAGGGAATTGGAAGATTACTTAGTTATGGGCCCAGAATGGATGCCATCTCAGGTAATGTGACTTTTTCATGCTTGTGTACTTATTACCAGAAGTTTAGGCATATCACTTTGTAGGACAAGGTCAGCACGTCATAAAAAGAATGCTCTCTATGACTCAGTGAGGTCAGTTAATTTTACATAGTCACTTAGCTTTGGTGTGATTTATCATAGTGTTCCTTGTAGAATGGAGAATTACACTGCTTCCTATTCAGAGGAAGCAAAAACATAACCTTATTTTTAAGAATCTATATTGGAACTAAGCTCTATAACTTAGAGAATTTTGAATTTATTTCTGTGCAATGACATGTTTGACACAGCCACTAACGGAAGTACAATTTAGATAGTTGGTAACATTAAGGCAAATTAAGGAAGCATGTCCAGGGGTTAATTAGTAGGTGAGCAGGTTTGTGGGGGCCTGAGCTCTGCTTCAGTTCTTTTCTGCACATTTCCCAAGGTACTTACTGTCATTAATGCAGTGACAGTTTTAGTGGGAAACATTTCCCTTGATTTGGCAGCTGCCACATGCCAAGTGTATATACTTAATCTTCAAGGACATATTTCAATAGGTAAACAAAGTGGCACAAGCTATTGAAGTAAGGGATGTTATTTAAAAGGAGCACAGTATTGGTGATCTTTTTTACACATTTTAAACTAATCTCAGATTTTTCAGTAAGAAGATTACAGTAGTCACTTATCATGAAAGAACAACATGTTAACAGTAACCATGATTTAATGGTAATGAGGAAAGAGGATGTGGGAGCTAATCACCCTCCTATCACTACCATTATGAATTGCTCTGATAGCCTTCTAACAGCTGTCTACTCTTTCCTTAGCAACCTGTGCTCACAGCAGACTGGGATTCCACAGTGCAGCAGTTTCCATGGCAAAATGGATTATGAATGCTGCTAACACCACTTCTGTGGCTCAACTCCTCCTTCTCCTTCCCCTGCCTTTTTTAAACTTAAGTAAACACTATATTGGCTTTCTACGTTTGCAGGAAATACATTATCATGCAGCTATAATCAATGTGCACTTTCACGATACTCTGGCTACCAGACAGAGAATATTTCACTTTATTTCTTAAAGGTTACTATTTATTAAGTAAAGCTAAGAATGAATGGCTGAAGGAGCCACTGGCAGGGATAAGGACAGAAACCTCCAGATACTGTTCCTTCCCAATAGTCTGCTTTTTATTTTCAGGGAGAACACTCATTCTACTTGATCCTTTGTTGTAATCTTTTAATGATTAAAATTCTACCTCAAGTATTTGCTCTTTTCTGTCTTTTTCCCACTATGAAGTGTAACGTAGAAAAGGAGTATTTCGGGAATGTAACACAAATAAATTCTGATCCTGGCTTGCAATATTAAGATCATTTAGTAGTAGTAGTAGTAAAAGGCTTGAACAAGCTTTTTCTGGACTTAATTAAGTACAAGTTAGTAAGGATGTTTCAAGTGAGTGAGTGAAATTCATTGCCACATACTTATATAAAACTTGATTATTCTGTTGCAGGATGAATACTTGTTGGTATTTGATTCCAAGCAAATGGTTCTGATGAAATGGCACACATGCAGTACAGGGTGACAAGTATATGTGTACGCACATCATCTGGCCTATGGAATAGGTTTGATTTTGTTCTATATTTCTAGTGTAAGTAATTTAAAAGTGTAGTTTAAACAATTTGTGCTTCATGTTTTTTATCTTCCTGTAAAAGACAGCTGTAGTTCAGGTGTTTTGTAGTTGTTTCGTAGACCAAAAGGAAATCAGACTGAAGGATTAAAACGCTGTTCCTTGAGGATAGTTACTGGGACAGAAATGATGAACATAAGGATTTTGTGTATGCAGTCAGTTAATTGCTTCTGACTTTTTCTGTGTATGTGGTAGGCATTGAATATTCCATGAAAAGCTGCTTTTGGAAGTTAAAGAACAGGTCTTATGCTTTACTGACCCTTGTTTCAGCTTTATTGAAAATGCACAAATACGTGGCTGATATACCTGTGGCAAAAACAACTGAAGTTACATGATTCTCTTGAAAACACAGTGTGGTTTTTTTAACCTTTTTAAAATTAAATACTGTTAATACTGGTCTTCCCTGGTTTAAGCCTAAAGAATAATGATGTCAGTGGAATCTTCCAAACTGCAAGAAGCATCTTGAAGTACCCAAAGTACGAGTATACATTGCACTCTTCTAACTCAGTCAAGATGTAATTTGAGTAGTACATTTTAATGTAATACAAAGTATAGCAGGAAAATACTAATTCATGCCAAGGACACTAATGCAAAGCACTTCTCATGTAAATCACTGGGACCAATCTGTCTGCACTCTGGTTACTTAATTAATTTTGTCTGCATTTTTCCATTGCTATTTACGATGTCATTCTAACTCCATAGCCACGCTTTACTATAGTAACAATATTACTTTGCACCCTCAAATCTACAAATTGGCTTTCTTTTGTATTAGAAAATAGCAGATTTGGCGAAAGAAACCCTTCAAAAATGAAAGTATGAGTTGGATTTCTCACTACGTGTGTGCTAAGAGCTGTAAATGTTTATGCATACTACTTCTTGACATTGGAATCAAGAAGAGGTGTTAACTGTGCAAATCGAGCCAATCTGAAGAAAACGACATCAATTTATTTAAAAACATCTTTATGGGAAGAGCCTTGTAACATAGACACAATATGCTTTTTACTGGGATTTTCCAATCCAATATATGTGAAATCCCATTAGATTTCAAACCTGAGAGTTTATTATGTAGGGTGTAGATGGGTACTTAAAAATTAAGCATTTGAAGTGCTAAAGTGAACTGTTACTGTCAGAGCTTATTTTACTGCAAAAAAAAAGGAAATGGGCATTTTTTTCTTATAGCTTCTAATAAAAAATTAGTCTATTTTAATGATGACTGTCTTGGGTAGCAGCTCTCTTGTTTCTGAAGTTTTGCAAGTTCTGAAATACTCAGAACTCTGATTTGTTTAGGGCTTCACTGAGACATGGTAATTTGACTTTCCAGGACTATTTGTTCCATCAGAATCAATATAGAATCATAGAATAGTTTGGGTTGGAAGGGACCTCTAAAGGTCATCTAGTCCAACCCCCCTGCCGTGGGCAGGGACATCTTCAACTAGATCAGGTTGCTCAGAGCCCCGGCCAACCTGGCCTGGAATGTTTCCAGGGATGGGGCATCCACCACCTCTCTGGGCAACCTGTACCAGTGTTTCACCACCCTCAGCGTAAAAAATTTCTTCCTTCTATCTAGTCTAAATCCCCCCCCCCTTTAGTTGGAAGCCATCCCCCCTTGTCCTGCCGCAACAGGCCCTACTAAAAAGTCTGCCGCCATCTTTTTTATAAGCCCCTTTAAGTACTGATAGGCTGCAAGAAGGTCTCCCCGAAGCCTTCTCTTCTCTAGGCTGACCAACCCCAACTCTCTCAGCCTTTCTTCACAGGAGAGGTGTTCCATCCCCCTGATCATTTTTGTGACCTTCCTCTGAGCCCGCTCCAACAGGTCCATGTCTTGCTTGTTGAATGATACCTCATCATCTTGTGCTGATGGAAACGGCGGTAAGACCAGTACTTTTCTATTACTGGTTCTTAACTTGGGGAAGCCTTCTGTTTCTCCTGGTAGGAAATCGGTCATTAGTTGCATACTTCATGATGAACACTGAACAGATAAAGTTCTGAGTTTTTCATTTCCTCTCCATGCTGAATGATAGCACCCCAAAACAAATGGTAGTAATTGGGGGAGGCAGGGCGCTTGTTTCCTCCCACTTATTGGAAAGATGGAAAAGTTGCTATTTTGCAGCCTGCTTATTTGGTAGGCCGTTCTTGCAGTGTGAGCATGACATGAGAGAGTTGTGGAGATCAGGGCCTCAACATTTTTCTGGGTACTTTAGGACATAGTCTTTAAAAGCTGCGTCCCTACTAAAGCCGTTTGTGATACACTATGCTGATGAAATCTAACATTTGCAATATGGCCCTGCATTTTCTTAAAGATTATTTCTAACAAGCGTAGAATAATTAAAACTGACAGATAGAAGGTCTTTTTCTGATAGGGGATTTTATCTGTTTATTATGAATAAACCAATTAATGTTTTCCAGATTTCTGCAGAACTGTGTTCATGTAATACTCTCTTGTAGATTCTTTATAATATCTAACATTGTGAATGTACATGACAGAACACAGGTTCCACACCTTCTAATAACTGCCTTGTAGTATGCAGTATTACCTATTATCTCCTTATTTTTCCAAACTAAATTCTTGCAGTACTCCTCTAGAATAACCCATGCTGTATAATTGTCTGGTTCAAATTTGAACTGTCATGTAACAAAGACATGTTTGGTCATCTTAATACTTAGAGTGTATGCTATGACACCTGTACCTGGGTGTTTCTTTTGTTCTTTTCTTTCTATGGGTATATTTATTTAGAAGTTACCTTCTAAATCAGTGAATCTGAGTTAATCTAGTGAAGTTTTTCCAGACATACCTACATTCGCTTGATCATGTAATTGGATGTTACCGTAAGTAACGGATTTATAGAGATCGGGTGTTATCCGTGTTACCGTAAAAATTCTCTGTATTAATGGAGATAGAAATAGCATGAACTGAGTTCAGCTTAATCACAAGTTACAGAATAAAGGATCAACAATGCATAAATAACCTTGTAGCTTAGAACTGTATGTGTGCTCAAACCCTTTTCACTGTATCTTTCCAATAAGTGCTGCTTGTTTCGATTGAAACAATTCCAAGACAGCATCAGAAAATAGGCCAAAGCGAATTTTTCAGGTTGCACAAAGTAAAAATTTGCACCTGCAACCACAAGAAAGTATTTTCTATGTAAAACCAAGCTTTTTCTTTACTTAATTGTTCAAAAGCCAATATGCTAAAAAGTCAGCCCTGAATTAAAATTTTTGTTACAATTTAAATAGTATATCTGTATCTATATTTTTATGTATATAAATACAAATATATTTTAAAATCTGATTGTGAGCCAGCTTCATGTTCCTTTTTACAATCAGCTGGCCTCAGTTACATAAAACTATCTTTGTGAAAACTGTACAGGTCCATGGCAGCAATGTAATATTACAGCAAGAGAGATATGAAATAACAATATTTTTCAAACTTTTCTGTGCAAAATATCTTCATTTTTTCCGTTTCTTTGAGGGAAAGATTTTTAAGGGAAGACTGATAGCAAGTGACTGAGACTCAGTCGTGGGTAGTATGCATGCTTTTCAATCAAATAATAATACTTTTCTTTAAAATCCCCCATTGACAATCAGTCTTGTAATTCAAAAAGGAAATTATCATCTCAGGCATGCATCCATGAAAAGCAGTGACAAATTCACCATTCTAGTAATGGTGCAGTAAATAAAAAATGAATGTGCAATCTGTATTCTTTGTCATTGGAAACTTTGTTTTTAAAAAACAGAAAATACTATGATGTTTTACTATGGGGAAAAGAAATCTCAGAGCAATCTCCCTCTCCATTTTAGTGGCCCTGCAAATACCACACACTCGACTTTTTACTGCAAATACACTTTCCTGTTGCAAATCTATTGCCTAAACCTAGAAAGTTAGTAAATCAAGTGTGAATGGAGCATTAAGAAATAGTGCTCTTTTAAGCTAAATCTTGCAAGAAAATCACAGAAGGAAGATACTTGACAAGTTTGGTAAAATTTTTGGTTTTTTTTTCTTTTTTTCCCCAAAGCATACAAGGGGAGGGAAAGCACACATATTTTAAAGTGAATTTATTGCATGTGAAAATAGCTCTTTTTAACCTCTGGGCAAAAATACTTCACTTGTAGGATATATACAGTACAGAGCTACTGCAATGAAAATCCATTATGCAAGGCTTTTTAACTGTGTAAGTCTGAGTATCAGAGAACTCTGAGTAATGGGGGTATGCTTCATGAGTTTGACTCCAGACACTGTTCAGTTGTATGTATTAGTGCCAATTAACCATACCTGAATAGCAGGAATGTTTTTTTTTTAAATAATGTTGGCAACTACTTGTCAAACAAAGACTTGAAACAAACTTGTTGAATATCAGGCATACTGTGATAATACCTTTCCATTGCTATCAGCCTGGATTTAACTCTATATTAGAGTGTTAGGAGCAAAAGACACAGTAACCCATTACAAGCTACCATATCTTTATTTTTTCTGCTCAAATTTTATTCTCTGTTCACCGGGATAATTTCTCTATTGCTTTCCTGAAATTATTTTTCTGTACCAACTCTTCTCTTTGCCATTCAACAAACATTCAATTTTTGTTTTAAGGGAAAGGTTGCTTTGCCATGAAAGGCAACAAGACAGCTGGTAATCCATGAGTAATCAAACTGCCTTAGGAGGAGGACGACTCCTGTGCCTAACATGCTCTATTCCTCTGTACCACAACTACATGTCCCTATCACCTGTTGATGTTCTAAAACAAAAAGACAAAAAGATGACAGATCTCCTACAACCACAGCAGTCTATTCATTGAATCTATCCTCTCTGTGATAGGTGAGGTATACGCAGGGTCAAGCAGCTTGCCTGGGTACCCTGCATACATTGTATGAATGAATTAGAAATTACTGTTCTTAGAACAACATGCCTCAAGTTGTTGATTTAAAATTTAACAGTATTTTCTACTACAGTATTTTAATGCTAACCATTGCAAACCTTCAGTTTGAAGCTACTTATTAATGCTTACTAAACTTGTCTGTTGTAACATTGCCAATTAATTGTTACCTTAGTAAGACTCATTCTTTCTCAAAAAACCCCTTAGTTATTTCCCCAAGTAGACACACTTGTGTCTACACTACACAGTCTGCACGGTCAGAGGTAGTTTTAGGAGATGTTTGTAGCCCTCCATCTATTTACCTTCTTGCCCCCAACCTCTTTCTTTGGTCCTCTGAGACCTCTCTCCTGCTACTCCATGCTCAGCTCACAATTTACTCTCCACCATCCCCTCATTCCAACTCCTCCTTCTTCCTATTCTTCCATCCAAATTTTAAGACTATTTTCAATCCCTTCTTCAACAGTTCCTCTTCTCTAATTCCTTGCAAAATTCACCCTGTCTTGTCGTCTTCTATGTAGTACAGAATTTCACTATTTCACTTGAAAACATTGAGGAAATGGCACACTGTCCCTCCTGTGGTTTCTTTTCTTTGCTCTAATTCCCTACATGGACCTTTGCTTTCAACACGCTTTTCTTATTTACACTCTCACCGTCTGGAATTGTAACTCAGGACTCTGTTTTTTTTCCTTTCATTTCCTTAGTAACTAGTCCTTTTCTGTGCTCCTTTGGAAACTTCCTTTCCTTCTGGTCAAAGTCTCATTCTCTTATTTTTGCTTCTGCTTTTTCTTTTGCAGGAAGAACTCATTCTCTCCCATAGCACCACCACCTCTAACTCTAACCACAGTCAAAACAGAATGTATAGCCTTCCCTCTAGGCCTCCTTCCATGTCACAATTTCACGGTTCTTCGTCACCAAGTGTCATTAATTTAGTGTTTCCTCTGGCAACTTCTCCTTTTTCATTATCCACCTCCTCCTGTCACTTTATCTTTCAGTAATCTAAATAGTAAATCTAAAGGTCATTCCCTTCCTTCTGAATTCCCAGTGTTCAAAATCTTGGCCTGTGCCATGGGTAGCTCTGGACTTTACTACTCTTAAAGTTATCATTTCACGACCTTGAGAAATCTCAGTCTTTTGAGATGTTTAGCTTTCCTCTTCTCTTGAATTATTTCATCAATTTTCAGCCTACTTCCACTATTGCACGTTAGGATAGCCCACAAATATCAAGGCTTTAATAAATAAACACTGCAGCACTGCATAAACACCATATGGGCCCTCTTACTGTTGGTGCTATATGGCTCTTAAAAGATACTTCTTCCTCAGGCCCATCAGAAACTTAATGGTGAGCATGTATGAAAATATGCAGCGTATGTTCAAAATAGATGTATGGCAGTGATGGAGTTTTATCACTCCTACTCCAACACTTAACATGTGATGTTATTTCTCTGTTGGTTTTATTTTAACAAGTTTGGATTCAGTTTGCATACTCCCCATTTAACACTTTTCTCTTACAAAGCAAGCAGCCAAACACTATGAGGGACATTGTCATGGAGATTATCCAGATAAAGCTAGAAACAGGTGTTCAGATAAATAGGAGCCTTAAACTGTTCTGGTAGATTTTGTCATCTCTAGAATATTAAATAAATAAAAATCTTAAAGACTCATTGCTCACTTTAGATATGGCAGTTTACAGGTACACACACCTTTCTTACATATAAAAAAAAATACCTGTGAATGAAACATGTCATCTTTGTTTAGGCTTAGGAGCTACTTATTACTTTTTATTTTCTTTCTTTTTTTCTTTTTCTTTTTTGTGTGGGTGTAGTAGTCCAGGGCTTAAAACAGAAAAAACCACTGTGTGTGCATAGGTCTCATGTTTAATGAGAGAAAGGATGAGCCCAACATGTCTTGACTTCAAGGAAATGCTGAGCAAACACCCTTCTTAAATTTGGTCCCTTGCAAGTGACTCGAGTTAGCCTCTGATTACCAGAGAAATCCAAATCGCTGTTCACTTAAACTCTACTTCTCATCTGCAAGACAAACGTATCTGACTCTTCTGTTACTGCTCTTCTGTCAGTTATCTTTTCCTTCCTTCTTACTTTTCAAGATGGCATCTTTTCAAAACTAGGAAGCAGAACAAAGCTGAGAGCTGTTCGTACATGGTATCCTCACAGATTAGATCGCTTATCTCAGTTTTATTTTTACTTAAAAAATAAGAAATTAAGATTTAGTTTTCTGAAAATGCAGCAGAAGGGAGAAGAAAAAAAAGAGCAGATGGATAGAACAAAATCCAAAAAAGTAACAAAAAACCTTTGTGGGTGAATCCCAATCTGTCATTTTTTAAGTATCACATGACCAAGTGTAAAATATAATTTTAAATACGACTCATTAATATGTTACCTGAAACACAGAGCCAGCTTCCTAGTAGGTCTGATCCAAAGCCGACTTAGATCAATGGAAAGATTCTATTCACTTAGAGTTGAGTAAAATAATCAAATAGCTAAAAAATTCAAACTAGATATTTCCCTATTGCTTTAAGTATTTAATTACTATTTTTCTCCCAAAATGAAAGCAATTTTCTTGCTATTTCAATTATACAATGTATTTTACACAAAACTGGCAGGTCAGTGTGAGATTCAGAAGAGCATATATATTGATTCTTCTCTAATATAATTCCACAGCTTTTTAGTGTTACCATCTTGTTTTATTATTGCTTCTGTTTGCTGGCTTTTCTGCTTTTGTTTTTTTTACTGTATTATGCTAGTTATATTTGGTAATCTTCAATTATAGCCAACAATTTATTCAGTGTTTCCTGGAAAAATGCACAGCATAATTATATCCAGTCAGAAAAACAAATTTTGAAGGGTTTTTTTTTTTCAAAATGAAATTTTGGGATTCCATAAGTTAACCTACTTTTTTACCAAAGACATAGTAAAGTATAGGGAAGTATTAGCTGCACCTACCCAAAAGGAAATAGAAGGTTATGAAAAATTGTCTTAAACTATAGCATTCAGTGTAAACAGATGAATTTACGTGATCTGTGTATGGAGTCCTACTCACTGATTAACATTTCGTAAGGAGAGAAGTTTCAGAAATGGAATGTTCTGAGTTCTAAGATAGAAATGTCAACATGTCATGTCAAAATCACAAGTTCCTGTTTTCCCTCTGAAAATCATTTTGTTCAAGAAAGTAATTATATTTTATACTTCCTTTATTGTTCTTTAAGTAGAAAAATCTATTGAATTTTTCCAAGGAAAATGCATTAATCAACCCAAAGAATAGTTTTGTTTTCATTTTGAGTTTTGGTATTGCTTGGGTTTTCTGCCCCAATTAAAACAGAACATCTGAAATTTCGTAAATCTTTGTAGCCTTAAATTTATTTCCTGTACAACTACAGTTACTATGCAAGACATTATCCTGCCTTTTGTATCACATTGACCTGGTGGGATGTGATCTATATTCTTTGTCCTCTGTCTTGGGAATTGTATTCTTCTCATATTTCTCTGTCCGAACTTAGTTGTCATGATTGCTTTCTGAATAACTGTATGGGAATGAGAATATGATTCTTAGTTGTTTAACAGCTTCCCACAGGGTTCAGCAGTAAAAATGGCAAAAATAAGGCCATCTTCACTGAAAATACTGAGAAAAGTTTTATAAGAAGCATCAGATGAATTGGAATAGCCTGCAGTTGTCCTTCAAATGCGGAAGACTTTCTTCCTAAGTGTTAGGCTAAAAATGAGTATGTTTTACACTTAAGATCCTACTTTTTTTTTTTTAATTGGCCACCAAAGAGATATCTCTAAGCAATCTGAATTTTCTGACCCCATTCAGACTGACCTGGTTTTTTTTCTTTTTTCCATCTCCTAAAGCTGCTTCCTTCAAGACAAACAAAATGTCCACATTATAGATATTTGGAGGAGAAATGAAGCCTGAAATCATAGAATCATAGAATCATTGAGGTTGGAAAAGACCTCTAAGATCATCGAGACCAACCGTCGACCCAACACCACCACGCCCACTAAACCATGTCCCTAAGCGCCTCATCTACTCATCTTTTAAATACTTCCAGGGATGGTGACTCAACCACTTCCCTGGGCAGCCTGTTCCAATGTTTAACCACTCTTTCAGTAAAGAAATTTTTCCTTACATCCAATCTAAACCTCCCCTGGCGCAACTTGAGGCCATTTCCTCTCGTCCTATCGCTTGTTACTTCGGAGAAGAGACCAACACCCACCTCCCTACAACCTCCTTTCAGGTAGTTGTAGAGAGCGATGAGGTCTCCCCTCAGCCTCCTTTTCTCCAGGCTAAACAACCCCAGTTCCCTCAGCTGCTCCTCATAAGACTTGTTCTCCAGACCCCTCACCAGCCTCGTTGCCTTTCTCTGGACACACTCCAGCACCTCAACGTCCTTCTTGTAGTGAGGGGCCCAAAACTGAACACAGTATTCGAGGTGCAGCCTCACCAGTGCCGAGTACAGGGGCACAATCACTTCCCTACTCCTGCTGGCCACACTATTTCTGATACAGGCCAGGATGCTATTGGCCTTCTTGGCCGCCTGGGCACACTGCCGGCTCATGTTCAGCCGGCTGTCGACTAACACCCCCAGGTCCTTTTCTGACAGGCAGCTTTCCAGCCACTCTTCCCCAAGCCTGTAGCACTGCGTGGGGTTGTTGTGGCCGAAGTGCAGGACCCGGCACTTGGCCTTGTTGAATCTCGTACAGTTGGCCTTGGCCCATCGATCCAGCCTGTCCAGGTCCCTCTGCAGAGCCTTCCTACCCTCGAGCAGATCAACACTCCCGCCCAACTTGGTGTCGTCTGCAAACTTACTGAGGGTGCACTCAATCCCCTCATCCAGATCATCGATAAAGATATTGAACAAGACCAGCCCCAAAACTGAGCCCTGGGGAACACCGCTTGTGACCGGCTGCCAACTGGATTTAACTTCATTCACCACAACTCTCTGGGCCCGGCCGTCCAGCCAGTTTTTGACCCAGCGAAGAGTACACCTGTCTAAGCCAAATTTAGCATATTTCTCTAAAACAATATAAACCTGAAGTGTATATAACTATTAACCTTAAGAAAATAACATCTGAACATATTGCAGTTGCTGGATCTAAAAATCCAGCTTCAAAATGAAGCCAGTGAAATGCCTTCTGTATTTCCTGTGATGTGATACTAACATGATGCCTCGGAATGTGAATCACACAATTCCCTCAAAAAATATTCCGTCTACTATAGAAAAAACCTTGCAGGTAAAATTCATCTCCAGTCAATGAAAGTTTGGCACTTAGCCTACAATTCACATGTGCCTATTCTGCAAAGGCAATCCAGGTATGAACTACACTTTCAGAAACTAGTGGACTTTACTGCCAAGTCACGGGAAAGTAAGCAGCGAAATTCTTGAGACACTATAACCTTCAAATATTTAGACCTTTACTTCACCAGAAGGAAGTTGTTGCTAATTTTAGTCTCCAGTAAGATCACTTGTAGTCTGTATATACACCTCTATATACTTGTGATACATACATCTTTAATTCCTTATTTGACCTCTTTCCTGTTTCCTTCAGCAAAACTGTAGAATGTTTCTTCAGCTTAGGAGATGTGAAAGAAGAAAAGTGCTCAATTTCATTTTCTGTTACCACCCTTACCACTTACTCCTTTCCTTCCATCCCAAATCCTCACAACTTCCTCTTGCCACCCCCAGCTATCACCACAGTTTGCTTTGTCACCTCCTAATCCCCTCCAGAGAAGCATATGATGAGCATGGAGTAAGTGCCAAAGCTGCTCTCCAGGGCCCTGTGCAGCACTCACTCACAGCAGTTTACACAGCACGAAGAAGGCTGGCTGAGTTTTATGCTATGTGGAAGGTAAATCCATGTACACCTCTACCTAGCAATGTAAACAGAAATATCTGGGTAGGACTGGCGAGTTAAGAGATTATATGTTCAGAGAAATTACCTGAAACCTTTGACAGGTGCCATATAGTGCAATAGAGTTTAAATAAAAGTCTGACAGTCCAAATCACTACTGCAGTAGTAATCCACGAGGGCCAAATGATAAAACTTATTATTTCTCCAGTTGTGTGTTTAAAAAACGAACAACCAACCAACCACCAAAAAACCCCCAGAAAACCACAAGAAACAATTGTTACAAAGGAGGCATAGACAGCAACTACCACAATGAAGCTTAAACACAGGCTGGAGGAAGTGGAAGCAAAGCCTCACAAAGAAGCATACAATGTGGCAAGTAAAAGTGGCTGCCCAGGATTATAACGTGGGCAGTAGCTACTTTACACAAAGTCGTTGGGCTCAGACTGATGGAACAGAGGGGACCTTTGTTTCCTTACTTTTGCAACCTGCAGTGGGGGAAATAGCAGCCCTGAAAGGAGGAGACGCCCAAGCCTTGGGCTTTGATGTGAGCTTGCTATTACTCACACTACACAGAAAGAGCTGCTGCCAGAGGTCTGGCAATGCAGAGATGTTTACGACGTGAGGCTGTGCTTAGACTGCACTTCCAGGTCTACCAGTTTCAGTTTGAACTAGCCGAACTCTTCAATGTTGTGGTGAATGAGTGATAAACTTGCAGTCAGGTGTATACACGATATGGAAAATATGTACACGTGTTCAGTGTGGAGTCTTTTACTAGTGTAGATTTGGGATCTCTCCGCAGAAGCAGCAAAATCTTTAAGGAATATTCAGATGCATGTCCTCACTGAATCATCTATTTGGTATTTATCAGCTTACTACTGGCTTTCAGGAAAGTCACGTGGGTAGTTTTTAGTTTACAGATGTGGTAGCTGTTTGATTTACGTTTGGAACTAGATAGTTATTTACCAACATGTAGTTCACCGCTCTCTCTACTGCTTTCAACAATGCAATTTCTTGCTAACTATCATTAAATCTATCAGTACTGACCAATCAACACTTGATTTGCTCATTACCAGATAAACCAGCGGTACAGATTTGTGTATGAATTAGATGTAAACACAAAAATCACTTACCTGTCAACCATGTAGAATAGGCTGGTGCTGACTGTTGGCAGACAGTAGTAGATACATTGTCAAGTCAGGATGTTGGTTTATGACCAGTGTAAGAACCTGCCATCTCCACAAGGGTGGTCTCTACGCATGTCACCCTTACAAAGGGGTGATTTCCAGATGAGTCTGACTAGGAATTTGCTCTAATCGAAGACTACTTATATTCTATCCTTTGGAGAGAGGATCAGTTGGATCAGTTTGTTGATCAGACTCCTCTTAATCGTGATTTTCGTAGCTAATGCAAAGGCATAGCAGGAGCAAACACTCTCAGATAGTGGAAAAGACAGGACCTTAGTGCAACTGCAGTGTTTGACTGACTGACAATGATATGAACTATCTCTTTGTATTAGTGTAAAAGACAGCATAAATTTGCTGCCACAAAGCTAACGGACCAATTCTTCCATTGCCCAGATAACGAGAATAATGGGAGGAAAGGGTAGGTGGGGAGATGACAACCAAAAACTCTAGTCTAGGATTGTACAGTGTGATGTTCATAGAATTGCATTCATAAATGTCATTATAGGTATCTGGGTTTATATTGCTATTGAGTTTTTTTTAAAAAAATGGTGTTATCCATAACTATGTTTAAAACTAAACCTTGATTTAGCATAATAAACTGTTGTGCATTCATTACCAGTGAGACTTTTGCTGGCTATACGTACTTCCATCACTGGTCCTTAGCTAGCGAGCCTTTTAGGAAAGGCCTTCCACTGATTCTGTAAAACATCTATGCTATTTGTAATGCAGTAGTAATAGCTGTCATAGGTCCATTACACATTCATTCAGGATTTTTGCAACTGGCAAATTTATATATTTATAAACAGGATTTCAAAAATAAAATAGTTGGTTCATTTTTGTCTCCTTCAAACCTGGACTACAGGGGTAGTTTAAACAGAACATATCACTTGTTTACTTGATCATGCTAATAATCCTCCAGTCAAAGCCCATTTCACAAACACAAGTTACTTCTAAGATAGTACAGGCGTTTCTCAGCAACTTTTCCTTAATCACACTGCCTGTATTAGGCAGTCCAATAACATTTTGTAAATGTTAACTAATACCAAAGTTCCAGAGCACATTTTAGCACTTCAGAACACACCATCAGGAGCACTTTGGTATCATTAGGAAAATGTTGATGATTTGTTTCAGTAAGAAGTATATTGATGGTAAGAACAAAATGGAGACAATATGGGAATATACATGGGAATGGGATGAGCATTGATGGAGGGGAAAGTCAGAAAAGAGGATATACCAAAATGAGGCTGTATTAGAATAAGCAACAGTGTGTTATTTGCTCTGCTCTTACGTTATTTCCTCTTATCACTTACCACTGTCTGCTAAATAACTGACCAAACAGACCAGTTCAATCTGCTAAATAATGGACTAAATAGTGTCTGCCTTGGTGCAGACACTCTTAAATTTTAAAAGAAACCTAATTGAGCAAAGACAAATATGACTGGAAAAAATGAATATTGTAAGAGCTTTCACCTTTTTAACAATGGGAGTTAGAAAACTTATAATCTTAACTTCCAGCTGTATAAATTTACACAGTCAACTGAAACAGCATTATACACTTCTAGCTTACTAAAATAAAGCATGATATAGTTCCCTATTTCAATTTGTAGTGTTCGTAAAATCAAAATTGATCCTTTTACAGAACTGTGTTTGAAAGAAGTACAAGTAAGAAGATGCATAAACACAGTATTCCCAAAAGGAGGCTTTTATGGGTCATCTTTTTTGCACTAAACCAATTCTGGAGAAGTAGTAGTTACCTGCAGTCAAGAGCTGAATCCCCTGTCCTACTCTATCGCATAAATACGTATCTACACATGAAGGTTATCAAGCCACTGTTCTGTCTAGAGGAAGGCTGTGTTCCATTTACTGCTGTAACCTTGTCTATTTTTCCTTCAGTCATTCTTCCATTTTCATGTTTGCTGTCTTCAAATGTTCTTCTCTCTAAAAGTACCTCTCAAGTATCATTCTTTTGTATGTCTTCAGGATTAGGGGTAGTTCAGCACCCTGAATTCTTCATTGTTTGATTCATATTTAATCTATACATCATGGTCCTGTGCTCCATCTACTTGCTGCATATTGCTTGACTTCTGCCACATTCTTTTTGAAATGGGATCCTATCATAGGCTCCTCTGTTTCCCTACAGTACTTTTCTACAATGGTCTGACCTAGATTCAAGGTCTCTGGATTGTATCAAAATACATTTAATAATAAAAATACAAGTCAAGTATGTATGAAGTTCAAAATCAGATTTTTTGTATATCACAATGCTTTCCTTCCAATGCTCTTTTGTTCCTCCCATTTTTCTCTTTATGAACCCCTAAGAATGCTTTGTCTTAAAAAAATTAAAATGTAAGAGTCTCAAGGATCCAATTCTATAGCCACTTAAGTTGGAGAGCACCTTAATATTTTAAAAGGACAGGAGATAAAGCTCAGTGTGGAGTGATTTCAATTTCTGTGGAGTTGCATAAGCCATGTTCTTAGCACAAATATGTCCACACAGTTCCTAATTGAATGTGAACAACATGCATGGGTATAGTCGTCTCAGATATATGGTTAATATTATTCAATGAATATCATAATTCTGCTTAGTTTTATACATTCTGGTTGTCGTACTCCTAACATTGCTAAAATGCTAGGAGTTTCCAAGCACAGAGACTAGGCTACAATGCCAGATATTGAATTGACATATTTTGTAACCACAGTATTAGAGATAAGAGTAAAGATTGAAAAACAGCAGCTAAATAAAATCATGGCAAAAGGCAAACAAAAATATTCTTATAATGTACATTAGGAATAACAAAAATGTAAGTACTAGTTAGAACGTCAACAAGAGATGAAAAAGAATAAATGGCACCCATGCCAAGACCTACAAGTTGGATTTAGCCTGGGAACAAACTAAGAATGAAGCAAATGACAGATATAAATAGAGTATGAGCTGTAGCACTCTGCTCCATTATGAGATAATTGGAAGAGATAGATAAGGGGGAAGTCTGAAGTGAACATCCTGTACTTAAATTTTTATAAGGCATTTGAACAGGTTCTCTGGAGATTGATACCAAAGGTAAAAAATCAAATGCTTGTAATAAGGAAAAGAAGTAAACAACTCAAAAAAGTAAATAAACAGGGTTGATACAACACAAAGTGAGTGCCTATCCTCACAGAAGACATTTGCTTTTGGAACGAAGGTATAGTAAAAATGTTGTTATGGCTATAGAAACATACCATCTTTTTTTTACATTTTGAATATAAATTAGCTTGAAAGTCAAAGAGGAAAACAACCTACTGAATAGGAAGGTAACTTAACTTGAAAAATAAAATAGTACAAAATCCTTTTTCATAAAGGAACATACAGTGTTCCTTCAGATAAAACAGAGAGAATCCTAAATAGAATAAGCCAAATAACTTCTTACAGACATAGCAAAGCAGAGGCTGGTTGCATCTCTAAAGCAGAAGCAGACTAAGGAGACAAAATTAATCTTTATTTGCCTTGAACCCAGACAATAAGAACACCAAAATAACCAACAGCAATGAATAGATATTTTGCAACATGTATACATATATTCAGTTGCAACATAAAGGAACTATAAATCACTTCAGCTCTCTTCTTATGTTGTGAATATATTGATCATTTAGGTAAAAATGTGTTCTTCAGCATTTACTATACAATCATAGAATCATAGAACAGTTGGGTTGGAAGGGACCTCTCAAGGTCATCTAGTCCAACCCCCCTGCCATGGGCAGGGACATCTTCAACTAGACCAGGATGCTCAGAGCCCCGTCCAACCTGGCCTGGAATGTTTCCAGGGATGGGGCATCCACCACCTCTCTGGGCAACCTGTACCAGTGTTTCACCACCCTCAGCGTAAAAAATTTCTTCCTTCTATCTAGTCTAAATCTACCCCCCTTTAGTTGGAAGCCATTCCCCCTTGTCCTGCCGCAACAGGCCCTGCTAAAAAGTCTGCCGCCATCTTTTTTATAAGCCCCCTTTAAGCACTGATAGGCTGCAAGAAGGTCTCCCTGAAGCCTTCTCTTCTCTAGGCTGACCAACCCCAACTCTCTCAGCCTGGCTTCATAGGAGAGGTGTTCCATCCCCCTGATCATTTTTGTGGCCCTCCTCTGGACCCGCTCCAACGGGTCTGTGTCTTTCCCATGCTGAGGGCTCCAGAGCTGGATGCAGTACTCCAGGTGGGGTCTCACCAGAGCAGAGTAGAGGGGCAGAATCACCTCCCTCGACCTGCTGGCCACGCTTCTTTCGATGCAGCCCAGGATACGGTTGGCCTTCTGGGCTGCGAGCGCATATTGCTGGCACATGTCCAGCTTTTCATCCACCAGTACCCCCAAGTCCTTCTCAGCAGGGCTGCTCTCAATCCTTTCATCCCCCAGCCTGTAGTGATACCAGGGGTTGCCCCAACCCAGGTGCAGGACCTTGCACTTGGCCTTGTTAAACCTCGTGAGGTTCACACGGGCCCACTTCTCCAGCTTGTCCAGGTCCCTCTGGATGGCATCCCATCCCTCTGGCGTGTCGACCGCACCACTCAGCTTGGTGTCATCTGCAAGCTTGCTGAGGGTGCACCTGATCTCACTATGTCATTGATGAAGATATTAAACAGTACCGGTCCCAATACGGACCCCTGCGGGACGCCACTCGTCACCAGTCTCCATCTGGACATTGAGCTGTTGACCACTACCCTCTGGATGTGACCATCTAACCAATTCCTCACCCACCGGACAGTCCACCCATCAAATCCATACCTCTCCAGTTTAGAGAGAAGGAAGTTGTGGGGGACCGTGTCAAAGGCCTTACAGAGGTCCAGATAGACGACATCTGTAGCCCTTCCCATGTCCACTGATGTAGTCACTCCATCCTAGAAGGCCACTGGGTTAGTCAGGCAGGCCTTGCCCTTGGTGAAGCCATGCTGGCTGTCTCGAATCACCTCCATGTGCCTTAGCATAGCTTCCAGGAGGATCTGTTCCGTGATCTTCCCAGGCACAGAGGTGAGACTGACTGGCCTGTCATTCCCCGGGTCTTCCTTTTTTCCCTTTTTAAAAATGGGGGTTATGTTTCCCCTTTTCCGGTCAGTGGGAACTTCACTGGACTGCCACGACTTCTCAGATACGATGGATAGTGGCTTAGGAACTTCATCCAAAGTTGCTAAGTTTATCTGAAGTTGCTAGAAGTTCATCTGTTAACCAGACTCTGACTTCTGTATATCTGGTCACAGAGGAGAGAAAAATGCTTTGTGGTCAAATGAGACAGGTATAGAATAAGCTGCTTTGGCTAAGGGGAAGAAAAACAGTTGGAATAGGCTGTCGGAACACTGTGTATTCCTACGTACATACATTAGGTCTTCAGATAATGTAGCTGCAGAATAAAATTGTAATGATTACCTCTTATTTTTCTGCTGTCTGTATTGCTTTGGTAAAATAATACACAGCTGACATGCAAGTGATAAACATAGTCATGTCTGCTTTATGAATTATATTTATATATAAGTATTGTCTAAGGCAAGCAAAGTACTTGGTATGCCCATAGGTGGAGGTAAAAGCAATCAACAGATTGCCAAATAAATACTTCAGTTGAACAAAAAAAACACAGGCTAAACATCAGTTGTTCAGTGCATCTGAATAAAGTTTTCTTAAGACCCTGATTCTGTAAGTATTTCTAGATTGGCATATTATCTTTTTTTTTTTTAGCACCAGAACATTAAGAATTCCAGTACATAGGACACTGCTTTGCCAGGTACTGAGACAAACAGAACACAAAGAAAAAATTAGCCTTTCCTATTAAGAATTTATGACTAAATATATAAAAGAAGATAAAGAATTTCATTACATTCACTGTTACAATTGGTCTTAGCATAATAAGTATTAAGAAGGGTATGAATGGGAATGAAAAAGTAAATAATTATTATTACTTTTTATAAAAGACCATATACATTTCCCCCATATGCAGACATATATCCTGCACCATTAAATGAGATTTTTGCTGTTTATCTTACTGTGGGCTAAGATTCTGTCTTCATATCTTGTAAGGCAAGAGCAGATGTAACAACCTTGATTTGTGCTCACTTTTCAATCTTCGTGCCTTTATGACAAGGAAATTAGTCTATTTTGGTAACTTTTCAATCTCAGGTTTTCTAATATTCTACTGCATTCACTCTTTTTTAGGATTTTTTTGTAATGAAAATGGAGGGTATATTTTTTTAAATACGGAAAGGGAAAAGAAATATTAACAGTTTCCAAGCTTGTGCAATTCAGAAAACCAGAGAGTTCCAAGGGTTTTGGTTTTTTTTCTTTTCTAATAGCTCAGACAAACTGCATGTAACCATCTTCCCCTCCCGGTACCTCTGTGACTGAACTGAAAGGTCTGAAACTGCATTGTTACAGCTGGGAGTCTGAGAAATTACCTGAAAGACAATGGAAAGCTTAGGACTTGTAGTTTACCACCTGCACTGGAAGAGCAGAAAGACTATGGTTATTTCATTTCCTACATTTTAAACATGCTATCATCTAATCTACTCATCTAATGATAGATAGGTAAGAGAAAACATGGCCTTCTGTTGCATGTCTTTGAGGTCCTGATTCAAATCCATTCTGTAGCCTGGACTTGTATTGTCTGTGGTCACTTGCTTATTTGAGCACTCTACTCTCCAACTCTAAAATGTTACCACAAAAACTACAAATAGATAAAATTTATAAAATCATGCTTACATACCTCAGTGTTGTGAAATATACATTATAATCACTAATGTAAAGGAAACAGTCTCAGTTAAGATGACCGAGTGTAAAATGCCTTGTCTTCAAAATGGTCCAGATTCTTATCATTAATGAAGCCATGAAATAATGACTGATTTGGGGAAATTTGTTGAGAAAGCTGTAGCCTGAATTCGGTCTAGACTCAGAGATTAAATAAATTGGTCTACCTGGAGGTTTTGGGTTTGTTTTTCTCAGAATCTTTTTTTTTTTTTCTTTCTTTTCAATTCTGCATAGTTGAAAAGAAAATTAATATAATTTATCAATAGAATAACTTTATTCCAGTTGACTGTGTTGAACTATTTCTCCCCTGGAAATGGAGAAGTATCTCTCAGATACATTCAAATATACTGTTAAATAGTATTCCTACTCCATTTATCAAGTCTATTTATGTCAGTATTTTAGCATTTATCCACCAATCCTACTTATGCTACCATATTCTGGGTGAGATGATCAAATACCAATGGGAAATTTTCTATACCACTCTGGATTTTCTCTTTGTTGCCTTTGAAAATCACCAGACTTTCAATGAATTTACTGAATTAACTGTAAACACTTATGACTACAACTTTTTTTTTATTCTGAATATCAACTTCATACAGTAATTTTATTTTTTATGCTTATCTGTGTAACATCTTATCAAAATCTCAGTCAGACTTCAGAGTAAGATTTAGATCTTCTGTATATGGTTAGAGAGCTATGTAGTACTTTATGAGAGTTTTCCTTGTAATGTTAATTACAAGGAAAAGAGAGAGCAAAACTTCCTCTTAGCTACCTAAATGCCACCTACTTTAAATGCTAGTTTATCTCTGATGCCAGATATTTACATTCTGATATAAAGCTTTACACACAAAAAAATTGTTCAAAGTTTCAGTTCATTATTTGACACTGTAATCTTCAGCCTGGGGTACTTTCCAAATTAAAATAAATGAAATTAAAAGAAATACTGGACATGCTTTGCTTCATAATATAAGTAAATTTCCCAGACTCCTGATACTCTGTATTAGCCAGTTTACATTCTCTTAGACAAGGGGCAACAGTACTTGAAATGGGACCTGGTACTAAGGTTTACAAGAAAACCAAGTGCTACAATATCCAGTTATCATTTTTGTATCTGCTTGTTTAGCATTGGACTTGTAGAGCAGTTTTATTTTCAAAAGTGCCCAAAGCATCTCCATTCTTAAAATACTGAATAACAACAAATTAACATATTATTTTCAATATTTTGACAGATACACATGAGTTATCTGTGAAGTTCTCAACTTCTAGAATATTTTTAGACTGTCAAACACTGGTCACTAAGATGTCACCTGAAATATTCTATTTGGGACCTAACAGTATGCATTGATAGCACTGCCATTTAAAATATATTATGTAATGTAAGAGAGAGGGGTTCACTGGCATAAGGCTCCATGAACCTCAATATAGAGTAGCACAGAATGGGGCCAGTAATTATTCATTGTACATACATCCCAACTTTGTAGGGAGTGAAAATGTACACATACGTGTCATTTATTAAACTGAGACTTAAAATAGAATAATAAACTATTATTTCACATTTGATAATGAAAAAATCAGCATACGAATTCACAGGACATTTGTTTAGATTAGTTGTGTTTATTTTTTACCTATTACGCCTATATTTATTCTAGTGATAAGGGGAACTGAAGCTAGCTTTGAGTTTTCCATACATTCAAAAATCTGTGCAGTTATATCTGGTGCCTTAATTAGTTACATCGGATCAAGGTGCAATGAGTAAAGTTGTTCATAAAGCTCGATACTGTATTGTCTGGTATGCTTTCTCTTCAACGGAAAATAACCTCTTCTACTCAGACTAAGTCCCATAAATATTCCCATTGAAATAAACAGGACTAGTGGTAGTAGAGGGTGATATTTAATGTAAAAAGATTAAAATCTCTCTGCAAGTTACTTAAAAAGAAGTTGTGGGTCGTGTGTGTGTGTGTCTGTATGTGTCCCATTTCTCCATAATTGTCAGAACACATTTTGGCTAACTTTCTTCATGTAGATTTAGTGTTTTTACAGTATTTTGATGAATACTTAATGATACACAGGGAGTGAAACTCTGGCCAAAACAATATTGTACAATACTGATGTAGTATTCTACAATCTTGCTGCACAGATCAGAATTTGTACAAATCCACTTAAGTAGCATGGCAATCTGATGCATAAAACATTGATGTTTCGCTTCCACAATATATAGTCTCAACTCTAAATCTGTTGGAGGTGAAGGACTGATTATGAGAAGAGGGGAGCATGGCAAATAAGGAATAGAGTTGGTGCTTGGGGGATTTTCCATTTGTGCATAATTTCTAAGGAACAATGCCTTTTACAGGTTATCTACATTAGGTTTTGCAATAGGGAATAAATGCTGAATCTCTTTTTTGTCCTATGATCTAAAGTGATGTACAACTTTTTGGAGCATCAATCTTTACTTGATCAGAGAAGCAGAAAAGTACTTGAAAAAGATTTTTCAGCTTTGAAGAGGTTAGACTTCCAATTAACATCAAGCTTTGTGTTAGTTCTCATCAAACCACTATTCAGTATAACAATTTAGCCTTTCTTCAGTTTCTTTTGAGGGAAGGATTAAAATAGCCTCTTCAGAGTTACTGAAAGTCATTATGGAAATTTACTGACCAAGCTGAGTGGTAAATGTGCAGAGTCCTTTTCATCTAAAATAAATATCTAGCTAATTCTGATTGTTCCTCAACTTCATATGAACTCTGTTTATGAGGGAAAAAACCCGACAACAATACACAATGAAGTCTAGTTTTCATAGCTCTTTCTTGACTCTAGTCATAGCCAGCAGTATTCCCAAAGGAGAAATATCACTAGATAATAATAGTACTCTTAAAGATAATGATACTAGATCTACTATTTTTAGAATTTTTAGCAACTAAAAATATTATACCATTGTCTTCTGGATTGTATTCCAAAAATGTGTACTGATCATTGTCACAAAACACACTGAAGCATGGAATATCATTTATATCAGACGGTTTAAACTAAATTTTTCTGGTGCAAACATTTATTTCTTCTGCAAACTACATTTTTCCTTGTACTGATAGAAGTAATACTAAATTAGGTAGGATGCAAGAATATGACATCCAAAGCAATAAATAAAGTTAATTTAAATGTTTCATTCATTTTTTCTGTACTCTGCTCAATTCCCCACTTGTCTGCAGCATTACTTAGATTAGCAATATTTGTTTATGTCCTGGTTTCGGCAGGGATAGAGTTAATTTCCTTCCTAGTAGCTGGTACGGTGCTGTGTTTTGGATTTAGGATGAGAACAATGTTGATAACACACTGATGTTTTAGTTGTTGCCAGGTAATGCTTACACTAGTCAAGGACTTTTCAGTTTCCCATGCTCTACCGACTGAGAAGGCTGGAGGTGCACAAGAAGCTGGGAGGGGGCACAGCCAAACTGGCCAAAGGGACATTCCATACCATGGGACGTCATGCTCAGTACATAAATTGGGGAAAGCTGGCCGGGGGGGGGCCGCTGCTCGGGGACTGGCTGGGCATCGGTTGGCGGGTGGTGAGCAATTGCACTGTGCATCACTTGCTTTGTATATTATTATTATTACTACAATTATTAAACTGCTTTTATCTCAACCCATGAGTTTTTCTCACTTGTGCTCTTCCAATTCTCTCCCCCATCCCACTGTGGGGGGAGTGAGCGAGTGGCTGTGTGGTGCTTAGTTGCTAACTAAGGTTAAACCACGACAGTCCTTTTTGGTGCCCAACGTGGGGCACGAAGGGTTCGAGATAATAACAGATTAACTGGAGTGTATTAAGGAATTTATATCTGTTAATAGTTGTGGGTCACAATGTTGCTTTCTCTGTTCTCCATATTGATTGGTCTAACCTGCATCGTGCTCTTTTTTTTGCTGTACATATAAAGATTGGTGTTGGTTTTTGCAGTTTGCTGTGGTCTGCAGTGAATAGTAATGTCTCACTTGTGAGGTTTGTATTTAGAACATTGACCTTGACCTTAGTGTGGTATGTAAGTTTCGCAATGAAGCCGTTACTGTACCACAGATACCATTTCGTGGAGACAACTAGCAATTACAGTAACTTTTCTGAGAGTTTTTTTACGGAGGAAATACAGAATGGCAGTGTCACTACCTTCTTCTATGATGTTTCCTCCTTCATTACAGTAACTTTTCAGTATTTTGAACATCCTTGGGCAGTTAAGATACTTCTATTAATACTTCTTGGGAATATTGTTTCGGTTTTGTCTAAAGTTGGTAAGCAATTTAAGAATATCATCCAGAGATCTGCCCCAAGGCTGAATAGTTATGAGTGGCAGGGTGTGTGGGACAAGATGGGCAAGTACCTAGGCCAATGGGCACCCCCAGTGTTTTGCAACTTCACCCCTGAGCAAGTGCAGAATCCTGAAAAGTTAGTAGAATACTTGGACAAAGTATGCTGTCACCCTGGCAACTCCAGAGAGACACAGATCACTGCAACGTGCTGGGGCCTGGCCCATGCCTACCGAGCCCTGTTCAACACCATTCAGTACCCTCAAAGGGAAGAGAAGGTCTCTGGATCTGATGGTAAAACGACATGCACTGCGGCCACTCCGACCCCGGTGACATGCACTGCGGCTGCTCAGACTCCGGCAACAGGCCCTGTGGCCACTCAGACCCTGGCGACAGGCCCTGTGGCTGAACCAAAAAGCCAACCTGTGCCGGTATCAGTCTCCCCTGTACACAAGAAGAAATCTTGGAAGCGGAAGTCGGCTCATTTAGTAAGGGAGGAAGAAGCTTCTTCTAAAAGGGAGCCAAAGGAAGAAGTGGAAGAGGCAGACCACCCTGGAGAAAGGCCATCACGAGAACAGGAGGAAGAGGGCCGGCAACTGCTTGGGGAGGAGGAAGAGGAAGAACTCATAAATGAGGCAGTAACCACCCTATCTCTATCCCTGAGTGAGCTGCGAGATATACGAAAAGATTTCAGCCGTCATCCAGGCGAGCATATTGTCACCTGGCTGCTCCGATGCTGGGATAATGGGGCCAATAGCCTGGAATAAGAGGGTAAAGAAGCCAAGCAGCTGGGATCCCTTTCTAGGGAAGGGGGCATTGACAAAGCGATTGGAAAAGGGACACAAGTCTTCAGCCTTTGGAGGCGACTCTTGTCAAGCGTGAAGGAAAGGTATCCCTTCAAGGAAGATGTTATAAGTCACCCAGGCAAGTGGACCAGCATGGAGAGGGGTATCCAGTTTCTGAGAGAATTAGCTGTGCTGGAGGAGATTTATGGTGACCTGAACAATGAACAGCTATCCAAAGATCCAGATGAAGTCAAGTGCATGCGACCCATGTGGCAGAAGTTTGTATGAAGCGCACCATCGTCATATGCCAACTCATTGGCAGTGATGACCTGGAAAGATGGAGAGGAACAAATGGTGGATGAATTGGCTGGTCAACTCCGGCAATACGAAGAAAGTCTGTCTTCCTCCCTCATCTCAGCTGTGGAGAAATTGTCCTGGAAGGTCCAGCAACTTGAAGAGGATCGGTCCTACTCTCCACCTGCACGGACCAGTAGCTCAGCTATTAGGACTCAGCGTTCTTTTGCTCGAGAGAATATAAAGGGTACACACCACGGGGCACCCTATGGTTTTACCTGCATGACCACGGAGACGACATGAGGAAGTGGGATGGAAAACCTACCTCAGCCCCAGAGGCATGGGTATGTGAGTTGCAAGAGAAAACAATCACAGAAAGAGGTTCTTCCAGGAAAATTGCTGCTCCAGTTTCCAGCGGGCAGTTCCCCAGAGAGAGTAGAAGGGCCGATCTTACTTCTGATGTTAATGAAGAAACTTCTGACTCGTATGTACAAGAAATGAGAAACGAATACTGTGATGAGGATTAGAGGGGCCCTGCCTCCAGCCAGAGGAAGGAAAGGGACAACCAGGTTTACTGGACTGTGTGGATTCGGTGGCCTGGCACGTCAGACCCACAGAAGTATAAGGCTCTGGTAGACACCGGTGCACAGTGTACCCTAATGCCATCAAGATATATAGGGGCAGAACCCCTCTGTATTTCTGGGGTGACGGGGGGATCCCAACAGCTATTGGAAGCCGAAGTAAGTCTAACTGGGAATGGGTGGCAGAAGCACCCCATTGTGACTGGCCCAGAGGCTCCGTGCATCCTTGGCATAGACTACCTCAGGAGAGGGTATTTCAAGGACCCAAAAGGGTACCGGTGGGCTTTTGGTATAGCTGCCTTGGAGACGGAAGAAATTAAACAGCTGTTCACCTTGCCTGGTCTCTCAGAGGACCATTCTGTTGTGGGGTTGCTGAAGGTCGAAGATCAACAGGTGCCAATCGCTACCACCACAGTGCACCGGCAGCAATATCGCACCAACCGAGACTCCCCGATTCCCATCCATGAGCTGATTTGTCGACTGGAGAGCCAAGGAGTGATCAGCAAGACTCGCTCACCCTTTAACAGTCCCATATGGCCAGTGCGAAAGTCTAATAGAGAGTGGAGACTAACAGTAGACTATCGTGGCCTGAATGAAGTCACGCTACTGCTGAGTGCTGCCGTGCCAGACATGCTAGAACTTCAATCTGAACTGGAGTCAAAGGCAGCCAAGTGGTATGCCACAATTGATATTGCTAATGCATTTTTCTCAATCCCTTTGGCAGCGGAGTGCAGGCCACAGTTTGCTTTCACTTGGAGGGGCGTCCAGTACACCTGGAATTGCCTGCCCTGGGGTGGAAACACAGCCCTACCATTTGCCATGGACTGATCCAGACTGCACTGGAACAGGGTGAGGCTCTGGAACACCTGCAATACATTGATGACATCATCGTGTGGGGCAACACAGCAGGAGAAGTTTTTGAAAAAGGGAAGAAAATAGTCCAAATCCTGCTGAAGGCTGGTTTTGCCATAAAACAAAGTAAAGTCAAGGGACCTGCACAGGAGATCCAATTTTAGGAATAAAATGGCGAGATGGATGTTGTCAAATACCAATGGATGTGATCAACAAAATAACAGCCATGTCTCCACCAACTAGCAAAAAGGAAACACAAGCGTCGTGGGTTTTTGGAGAATGCATTTTCCAAATTACAGTCTGATTGTAAACCCTCTCTATCAAGTGACCCGAAAGAAGAATGATTTCAAATGGGGCCCTGAGCAACGACAAGCTTTTGAACAAATTAAAGAGGAGGTAGTTCATACAGTAGCCCTTGGGCCAGTCCGGGCAGGGCAAGATGTAAAAAATGTGCTCTATACCGCAGCCGGGGAGAATGGCCCCACCTGGAGCCTCTGGCAGAAAGCACCAGGGGAGACTCGAGGTCGACCCCTAGGGTTTTGGAGTCGGGGATACAGAGGATCAGCGGCCCACTGTACTCCAACTGAGAAAGAGATATTGGCAGCCTATGAAGGGGTTCAAGCTGCTTCGGAAGTGATCGGCAATGAAGCACAGCTCCTCCTGGCACCCCGACTGCCGGTGCTAGGCTGGATGTTCAGAGGGAGGGTCCCCTGTACACATCATGCAACTGGTGCTACGTGGAGTAAGTGGGTCGCACTGATCACACAACGGGCTCGAATAGGAAACCCCAGTCGCCCAGGAATCCTGGAAGTGATCATGGATTGGCCAGAAGGCAAAGATTTTGGAATATCGCCAGAGGAGGAGGTGACGTGTGCTGAGGAGGCTCCAACGTATAATAAACTACCAGAAAATGAGAAACAATATGCCCTGTTCACTGATGGGTCCTGTCGTCTTGTGGGAAAGCATCGGAGGTGGAAAGCTGCTGTATGGAGTCCTATGCGACAAGTTGTAGAAACTGCTGAAGGAGAAGGTGAATCGAGCCAATTTGCAGAATTGTATGTCTAAATGTCTGGCTTTAGACATTGCTGACCGAGAAAAGTGGCCAGTGCTCTGTCTCTGTACTGACTCATGGATGGTGGCAAATGCCCTGTGGGGGTGGTTGCAGCAATGGAAGCAGAGCAACTGGCAGCGCAGAGGCAAACCCATCTGGGCTGCCGCATTGTGGCAAGATATTGCTGCCCGGGTGGAGAACCTGGTTGTAAAAGTCCGTCACGTAGATGCTCACGTACCCAAGAGTCGGGCCACTGAAGAACATCAAAACAACCAGCAGGTGGATCAGGCTGCTAAGATTGAAGTGGCTCAGGTGGATCTGGACTGGCAACATAAGGGTGAATTATTTCTAGCTCGGTGGGCCCATGACACCTCAGGTCACCAAGGAAGAGATGCAACATACAGATGGGCTCGTGATCGAGGGGTGGACTTGACCATGGAGGCTATCGCACAGGTTATCCATAAATGTGAAACATGCGCTGCGATCAAGCAAGCCAAGCGGTTAAAGCCTCTCTGGTATGGAGGACGATGGCTGAAATAGAAATATGGGGAGGCCTGGCAGATCGATTATATCACACTCCCACAAACCTGCCAAGGCAAGCGCCACGTGCTTACAATGGTGGAGGCAACCACCGGATGGCTGAAAACTCATCCTGTGCCCCATGCCACCGCCTGGAACACTATCCTGGGCCTTGAAAAGCAAGTCCTATGGCAACATGGCACCCCAGAAAGAATTGAGTCAGACAACGGGACTCATTTCCGAAACAACCTCATAGACACTTGGGCCAAAGAGCACGGCATTGAGTGGGTGTATCACATCCCCTATCATGCACCAGCTTCTGGGAAAATTGAACGATACAATGGACTGTTAAAGACTACGCTGAGAGCAATGGGTGGCGGGATGTTCAAACATTGGGATACGCATTTAGCAAAGGGCACCTGGTTAGTCAACACTCGGGGATCTGCCAATCGAGCAGGCCCTGCCCAGTCAGAACTTTTACGTACTGTAGATGGGAATACAGTCCCTGTAGTGCACATAAAAAATATGCTGGGGAAGACAGTCTGGGTTATTCCTGCCTCGGGCAGAGGCAGACCCATCCATGGGATTGCTTTTGCTCAAGGACCTGGGTGCACTTGGTGGATAATGCGGAAGGATGGGGAAGTCCGATGTGTACCTCAACAGGATTTGATTTTGTGTGAGAATAGCCAATTATGTGAATTATGTGATGTTAAGTGCTACCTAATATTATATGCCATACTAATGATATTACAATAAGAATCACCCAGATTAATGAAGAATAACTTCGATGAAACCAAGCAAAGCACAGTGATGATGGTACCAGAACTGACTTCAACACCACATACCATCTCCATCTTTCGTGTCCTGGAAGATTATTACGACAGATGGAGCCTGAAGTCATGGACTAAATGAACTCACCGAACATTTTAGAGGGATGGCCCATAGACTAAGGGAATGATATCTGTGTGTGTATATATATATATTAAAAGAAACCCAGGAAAAGGGGTGGTGACTAATGGAAATGTACTGAAAAATATGACACTTGAGCATGATGTGGATGGTATAGAATAAGAGGTGGATATTGTCCTGGTTTCAGCAGGGATAGAGTTAATTTCCTTCCTAGTAGCTGGTACAGTGCTGTGTTCTGGATTTAGGATGAGAACAATGTTGATAACACACTGATGTTTTAGTTGTTGCTAGGTAGTGTTTACACTGGTCAAGGACTTTTCAGCTTCCCATGCTCTACCGACTGAGAAGGCTGGAGGGGCACAAGAAGCTGGGAGGGAGCACAGCCAAACTGGCCAAAGAAACATTCCATACCATGTGACGTCATGCTCAGTACATGAACTGGGGAAAGCTGGCCGGGGGGGCCGCTGCTCGGGGACTGGCTGGGCATCGGTCGGCGGGTGGTGAACAATTGCACTGTGCATCACTTGCTTTGTGTATTATTATTATTATTATTATTTTATTTCAATTATTAAACTGCTTTTATCTCAACCCATGAGTTTTTCTCACTTGTGCTCTTCCGATTCTCTCCCCCATCCCACTGCGGGGGGGAGTGAGCGAGCGGCTGTGTGGTGCTCAGTTGCCAGCTGAGGTTAAACCACGACAGTTTATTACAGGGTAAGAAATTATAGGAACCATGCCTGGTCTGAAAGGAAAAAAATAATAAAAAGTCAAATTAAATTTCTCAAGAACTTCCCGCAGATACTTTAACAAGCCTAGAAAGAACTTACCTGAGATTCCATATATAGCTGAAGTGTTAAAAAGTGAAAAAGGAAAAAAAAAAAAAGTGATACTGTGCATGCTTTTTACACATGCCCAGGACCAATGTAACTGTAAAGGAGTGTCTTTTTTCTTTTTTTAAAGTTACATATTCAAAGAGTTCAGACTTGCAATCTGGAAACACTTATACAATACCCCAAAAGCTGCCATTAGAATGCCAACAACTCTGAGAAGTAAATATAGAGCTGAATCTGAGATTATCACAATTTCCCTGAAATTATGGGAGCTGTATACTCTTTCAGTCTCCCATGATCACATGTTTAACAGTTATACAAAGGACAAAGGCGAATATTTAACAGATAAATACAAAGAGGAGGAGTATTCAGGCAAAGACTCAAAAAAAAGCATAAAACAAAAGCCCAATACTGATGCTAGGTGTGTCGCCTGACGTTTCCCACAGAGGAAGGTTGTCAGAGACTCCATTTACTCTACCAAATCAATAGGAGAAGAGTGCTGATGACATTTCCTGCTGATGATGCTTCCTAAAAGAATTGTGCATTGATACATATCTATCTTCATTCTCTAGTATTTGAAGGTGCTTTGGCTCCAATGTTATCATCCAGGTGAAGGACAAAATACATAAGATATCCAAAGGAATACTTGCAGCTTAACATATGTATACACTGTAATATATCTAACAGTGGTGTGGAATTGCTTTCTTCCTTTCAAACGCAGCTTGCTGCACAGTACAACCATAGTATATGATTATTGTTTTACAGAAAAAAATTTACAACATTTTAATACAAGTTGTAAATGTCTCATTAAGGAGTGGCAATGATTCAAGAACTTTGAACACATAATAGAACAAGTATTTTAAAAGTCATTATTATCTCTAAAATGTCACCTGTCTGATACTGTTCTCTCCACAGCTAACAGGGTACATATAGTTACAGACTTCATATAAATCTCAGTCTCCTTACTCAGAGTGAGCTATTACACTTCCTGATTAATCATAAGGCATGGTTTTAATTGTCTTTTCATTAGATTAAGAAAAAAATAAAATATCCATTTTCACAATATTTTAAAATTTTAATTCTGTCATCTTTATTCATGTTAAATAGCACTTAACATCTCAGTACTCTGTGAAGTAAAATGCTGCTCATCAGTAGTATGGCTAGTAGAATAGTATGCCCAGTATTTAATTTTTCAAAATAACAACTTCAAACATTCATAATGTGTGTGTTTAGAAAATCATTTAGCAGGTGTCTTCAGAAAATTGGCCTGTTCAATGTAAACACTATTTTTTTTCCTTAAATGTGTCTTCCCAAATGAATGCAGAAATTTCGGAGTTTGCTGGCTTTGGTGAGAGTCAAATTATTTAAGATCTCTTTAGCTAACTGTATTGGTGAGGTGGGTTAGGCCAGGTATTGTTCTGTCATCTTATTTTGAAGTCTTATATAGATCTTAATGCTGACCAGACTTAGGTGGAATATATGGATACAATGAGGAGAGATCTGTGTTTATGAACTGGACTGGACTGGCTGTATTGTTATTAGGTCTGATAACCAATCATCAAATGTCTAGGGCAATACAAGAACGCACAGTAGTACTTCCAGCTCTTCCTTCTCTCCATATGACCATAACTATCACTGTAAAGTGGCACTGCCATCTTAGAAAGGAAAGGAATTTCTAAATGCTTAGTTCACCTTAGCCTGAAGTCAAGTAGCAGCAGGTTGCTAGACAACTCTACATCCCCAGTCATCTCTGCCTAGGAAGAAGGCATTCACCTCATAATTTTTATAATGGTGATCTTCTAACAGCTCATTTTTGTCTGAAATTAAGAGCAAACCCTGAGGTCTTCCACAACAGTCTCAGACTAGCCCATAGTATATGTCAGAAGACTGCCTATGAGAAGCTCACCAAAGTTC